>NC_044007.1:59739482-60044966 GCF_900496995.4 Aquila chrysaetos chrysaetos
CTGTAATTGACAATAATAGAAATGCTGAAAACATAGACACCCTCAGAACAGGAGCATACTAATGTTCAGAGCTTCATACTGAAAGGTAGCTTGGAGAATGTGGAAGAATAAAACAGTGTCTGAACTTCCTGAAAAACAGAGAAGGTTTGTGGTTGCAATCTCACCATTCTGAATCGTATCTCTAAATATATTACTCATTAACTCTTGTGCAGTGACTTTGTCAGAACACGACATTTCAGTAGTGTGCTCCTTCTTGTACGCTGGTTCACTGGGGCTGCCTCCTGCTGACCTCAGCCCTGCACATCTGCAGCCATTTCCCTTTGTTGTCAGCTAGAGCAAGAGTGGACTTAGCAAACCCGGTGCCTATTTGGCACCTCCCTTCAGACAGCTCTGAGTGCGAGAACCCCTTTGCTCCACCTTGCAACGAACCCAACTTTGTCCTTGTGCCTTCATTTTTCAGATGGGTGAAGTAAGGCAGGAGAGGTGAAAAGCCATTCAAAAAAAGTTCTGCAAAAGCTGGGAAAAGAGGCTTGTCTCTTGGCTCTTAATCCAGCTGTGTCTCTAAAGATTTTCTACACTTGGTATCAGAAAGAATCGTGAGACTGGCTCAGAAATCACATGCACAGGTTATAGGAAGCTATTGGGGAAAAAAACAAATGTTGAAAATAATAATCCATATTCAATATTATAGCATGCAGCCAGGCAAATAAACACCTTCTGGTTCTTAATGGATACTGCTGCCTCACACAAAATAAATTTAATAGAGAATGGAATGTCATGTATAGTAACAGAAATAGCATAAACCCCTTTTAGCATAACAGGAAGAATACAATTTATGTGTGTCTCAGCTGTGGATTCAAATTGTGTTTCTTTTTTCTCTCTAAAGTCTCAACAGGTAAATTCACGCACATCATAGATTTTCAGCCTCATTGCCGAGAAAGGATGGTTGCCTTTTAGCCTGGATTCTGCTTTGTGCAAAAGAGTAAGAGGAATTTGCAGTCTCTTTACTTGTTCCCCTTTTAGTCTTGAAAACTAAACCAGAACTGCACTAAGCATTATGTTCCTGAGCCCAAAGATATAGCTTGGAAACCTTCTCAGAAACCTCTTTTTACAGGAACCACCCATCACTTGAACTTCTTCACACTGCCTGGCTGCTTTCAACACAAACATTTTCAGGACCTGGCTGTTTAAGTTTTGCATACCCAGACTGCATGCCTCAGTCTGCATGTGGTCATGCTGCTGAAGTTAGACCAAAACCCTCAGTAGAACAGAGCAAAATCTACATCTTTAAGAGAGCCTGATATTAGAAATATGCTCAGAGCATGCATAAGACAAAAAAAAGGTTGACTTTCTTACAAATGTAGCGAGATGAGGAGGTAATAGTTAGTTTATTTCTGCTTTGCTATTATAACTTAGTAGTTAGGACACCTGCTCAGAAACCTGGATACTAAGGTTTAATATTCTGATCCATCCGACAAGGTTCAAGACCGCATCTCCCATTTGCGAGAAGGCTGTAGAGTAGTCTGGATGGGAACAAGTCTGAATGTGAGCTTGTGGGGAGAGGTGGAGGGCGTGAGGAAATCAAAAAGAAATAGATGAAAGAAGTGTTCTTTACTTCTCCAGCAGAAATAATGCAAAATTCAAGGTGTGCAGGAGACTTAATAGAAGAAAAAGTCTGACAGGAGAAGCTAACAATGAGAGTGCTTAGCTGGCAGCAGGAGATTTAGGTTCTAACATCTGCTCCCAAGATTCATTCTATTCTTTTTAATCCAGTGTGTCACTTGAAAAAGACTGTCAATTCTGGGAGCAGGAGTTGGCATATAGGACTTCCCTGCTTTCTGGCAGTTCTTCATACTTTGTGACATTTTACTGGTTTTGATGTGACATAATACAAAACATGTTCCTGTATAGTCAGCTTCATTCCCCAAACATATTTCTTGATATGAAATAAGGAAAAACTATGCTTTTTATCTTTCATTTTTGTCACTTATGACCAGACGTTTTCCCTGATATTTGTAGTATGGTATTGCATTTTTCACTGATGATTTCTGTCAGTGAGTCCCTGAGTTCTTGAACACATGGATTTCCAGGAAAAAGGAGGTAGTGTGCTACTTGACCTGCATGCTGTTACTTGCTTTGAATAGATTTCAGATAATTTTCAATGCAGGTGTTTTCCCCTGGGAAATAAGAAGTTAATTCCTCTCAATAGGTGGTGTGTTCCTGGACTTAGCAGAAAGTATGAGTTTTATGAAACTAATTTGCTAAAAATACAAGGAAAAGAAATCAATTTGCATCAATCAAACCGAATCAATTTGCATAGAGAAGTCAAACAGGGAATTATAGCATTACATATGCCCTGTCTTCACTTCCTTCAAAATAAGCCAAATAAACGTTTGTATACTTCTAAAATGTACCTGTAAATGCAACAAATTCAGCTCTGGGGATTTGGTATTTATTGCCAGCATTGCACCAACATATGCTAGCCCTTCCTTCTTTGTGATTTGAAATTAACACCAATGTATTAAGCCAGTTAATGGTAGTATATTCTAATGAGAAAACAGTTTACAATCTGTTTTCTGTTTGTTTATGAGGGCCAGGTTTTCAGATATGGCCACTAATGCTGTAATCATATTTGTACATACATTTATTTCATATATAAAATTAATAGCTGTGTTTGCGAACAACCATTTAGACATACACATTACTATGGATGCTTTTACATACTAAAGTGGATTTTGAGAATTTAGTAGATTCATGAATTAATTTAGCTCATACCACTTAGATGCCCATCAAAAAAAAAAAAAGGTCTCTTGCCCATTGTGCTTTGTGCATAAGATTAATACTTACAAAGGCTGTGGTATCTTTGGTGATAACTTATATTTTTATGACTTTAAGCTTGGTTTTGTTAACTTTTTCATTCTCATGGTTGAAAACAATAACTCTAAGGCAAGGCTGTGTGCATGTCAGTTATTGACTACATGTTGTGAGTGACTTAGAAGGAAAAAGAAGCAGGTTATACTGTATTGTCACATACTCCCATGACTTTTAAAGGCACATTACAAGCACAGCTACCTCATCCACATCACCATACTGAGAGCTATCTTTTATCTGATTATCTCTCACTTGTGGGGCATGTGTTGTTGCCATTTCCACAGGGCCTCACACTCTTTTCTGTATGTATTCCAACATGCCACTGAAAATTACAGAAGTTTTTACTAACTGGGAGTAGAGATGTGCCAAATATCATTAAGAGGTTGGACACTTGAACCAAGGAGGGTTGGTATCTCTCATTATTTTCTGTCATCATCAAAAGAATGAAATATAACTGAAAAAATGTTCAGAGAAAGGTGTATAGAAGGAAATTTGACAGAGGTTGATAAAATGAGGAGTGGCATAGGGAAGGCAAATAAGGCTTCCTTGACCACTGTCACTGTTAATACAGGAATGAGTGGGTACTGGTTGAAGCAAAGGGAAGCCAGATTTGGCACAAAAAAAAAAAAAAAAAAAAAAAAAAAAAAAAAAAAAAAGAGTAGTTCTTCATGCAATGCATAAACATGTTGCAGTTGTCCTGGCTACATAATGTTGTGGGTGCTAAAAGTTTACACAGGTTCATAAACAGTTATTGTGTTGAGAGTCAGAATATCACAAAGTCCCAGAGAGTATTGAAAGTTACAGAGTAAATAGCATTATGTGCTTCTCTGGCTGTTCTCCTTCTTTAGCACCTGCTAATGGCTGCAGTTAGAGATAGGATCCTGAATGAAAAGATTTGTGGTCTGACTTGGTTTCACTGTTCTCATGTTCTTTTCTGGGTGCAGGTCTCTAGATACTTGCAGATATGTGCACAAACATTTTGAGTAAAAGTTGTGTTGAAGGTCTGTAGCAGAGAAAGAAGTTAAACATTGAAGGGATTGAAACCTAAATCCTAAAACTACTTTGGAACATACTTTTCTTCTTAGTCCTACTCTCCTATAAATGGAGCATGAGATGCTGTTATTTATAATGCATTTTTTTTCCTTGTAATTCTCTCTCATCTTTTTTCTTTTCTTTTCCACAGTTTCTTTGCAATCATTTCTCAGATTGCAGTGCAATTGCCACACTGTGTCCTGTTAGAGTGGTGGTGAAGAACTCCCCCAGACAAGAAGGCTCTGTGCATCCTACCCATCACAGCTGCACAATGAGGCATCATGTGTAAACCACAGAAAAGTCAGTCCCTCCAGCAGAAGTTCAAAAAGAACTGATTAAGAGTAAGTGAAATTCAGTACAACTAGATAATTTATTATGGAGCTTTGTGCCACTCCCTAAGAGTGGTTTTAAAAAAGAATATTTAATTCCACTTAAATTTTAAAATACACAATTTTCATGTGAAGTATTGGCAATCCTCCTCCCAAGGAAATGCTCACCAAACTGTCTTTCATATCCCCATCGCATTCTTACTTTCATGAAAAATGAACACAGCTTTTGCTCCTGCCTGGATTTATTTTCATTGCAAGCATTTTTAATTCTCCATTACAATTAACCCTAATGTGATTAATGCCAGAGCAGACTGCAGTACTACTAAGGCAGGGGGCGGGGGTGGTAAAAACTGGATGTCTGGAATGAAGCCATTCTCCTGTCCCGTGCTACAAAAATAATAAAAAAAGAGAAGTGGTGTGAACAGATGACTACTAGCTGCCCGACAAATGGGCAAGCAATGAATAGTGTATGATGTACAGTTTACATCATAGGCTCACAGGGCACTGTAGGTTTTCAGCCTTGCTGGTGAAACAGGCTGGAAACAGTCTACCAGCATAAGGAGGAAAGATCTCCATGTCTGAAGCTCTCAAACGCTGTTTGGGGCTAGAGGAGGAGGAAGGGGAGCAAGCCTGTGCTAAGACTGAGAGCTAAAAAAACGAAAATCAAGATGTTTATTAATCCAAAACCTTATACAGTGCAGTAATCAGAACATCTCAACCAAAAGTGCACAGAGTACTTGGTCTGAGACAACAGAAATGCAGGGTAGAAACATTGAGGCTGAAGCAACAGCTAGACATTAGAAGCACAAGAAAAAAATCCCACAAAACCCCAGTGCTTTGCAAGTATGTTTTTCTTTTTTTCCACATGATGCTGCAGTGGTGTTTGGTCTATTACAGTGTTGGCTGGGAATTTTCTCAAGAGGCTGCAGTTGGCTCAAGAACCATGGTTGCCTGGGAACTGCATGGAAGCAATGAGGGCAGAGGCAAGCAATACTTCTAAATACCTGGTCTGGAGGCAAAACATATTCTGTCTCAACTTCCAACACAAGAATGGTGAAAGAGATTTAAGTTCATGTGTTTATCTTCTATAATAGTTTCTTTTGTGACAGAGCTTTGGAAATTAAAAGTAGATAGATGGTTGTCAGCATTCCTGCTTCAGTTCCAACACACTGTGTCATATATCATAGTTCGAAAGCTATCATCAAGTGCATTGATAAAGTCAATTTGGTGACAATTTCTCAAATGATGGAAGACCAGTCTCACTTTGTGTCTGGGTACATGTGTGTATGCTTCTCACTCAAAATGTGAGAGGCAGAAGAGGTGATTGAGAGTGATATGCATTTTATAGAGGTTGTGGGGCTTTGGGAAATTTGTTCATGAGGAAAATGCTTTTGACATATGCACGTTCTGAAAGAAAGGTGCATGATGCACATGTTTAAAAGATAACTGAAGAATAGAGGGAGGCAATCTTTGTTCATTTTCTGAATGGTTCATTTGTCAAGCAGATTTGTTCAACCAAAACTATTTGTTAATTTAGATTGAAAATGGCAGCGTCCTTTGGGATAAAATAAATAAATATATTAAAAGATTTGTGTGAGCAGAAACTAGAAAAAAAAGAACATTCGTCTTTCCTTTTTAAGAGCAATGTTCGTAGTTTTCATAAAACACAAAAAGCAAAATATTAAGGATGACAGAAATATTTTCAGCTTAAAGACAGTTCCTTTAAATGTGCTTTAATTTTTTATTTTTTTAAGAGGAAAAAACCCCAAACAATAATATTTGCATCTCTGCTATAAAATTTTTAGAGATTACATGACAGATAAAGGATATCTCACAATAAGTTTCTCACATGATGACCACTTCTAAGGATGATAAGAACAAATTTATGTCTGTTTCAAGGTTTAGAAAAAAACCAACATTGTCAATAACACCTTAAAGCAGTGTATAATAAAAGGGTAAACTTATTTAAGCAGATCACGATTTGTTAAAAGTCGCAAGTATATCATCATAATTCAGAAATCTTTCATTCACATAAACCATTGTTCATAGTCTTAGATCAATTATTGATTTCCATGCAGAGAGAGAAAGAAACAAAATAAAATGGGAACCCAACAAGAGAATATGAGATACCATACCAGTTCTGTTTAGCCATTTTACTGTCACTTAATAGTAAACACATTATGGTCAGTCAGATTCCAAATGCTTGAATACAATGCAAGTAATGAAATTTTGTATATTTCTCTCTATTTATCAGAACATTTTAGTCTTCAAAGCTCTTTAACAATTATTGTTGGCTGACTACCCATTGATAAACTTCATCAGTTCTGTAAAGTTTATTTATTTTTTTTGCCTGTGGTGATAATAAATAAAACCCAACCAACCAAACAAATACGATAGTTAAACATAGCAAATACGTTTTCCTTTCAGTATTGTTTTGCTATCCATATTTATTAGGTACCTGTCTGGATTTATTTCTCTCAATGGAAAATATTTCTCAGAAGCAATTTTGAGTTAGAAAATACTTTCTGAAGATTACAGTATGCATTCTACAAACAGACAGAAAAAGTCTTAACAAAATGTATCTGGGCAGCAAAATGATCTGAGATGATGAAGGAAAATTACACTGTTGTCAAAGCACTATTCAGGATTTGACAGCATTCATTTTAATGGTAGAAAAGAACCGCTTGTTTGACCAAAAGCTACAGAAACTTTTTAGCTATTTGACACATTATTTTTGCCATAAACCAGCTTTGAGTGAGCTGCCAATCATTTGTATCTTGTAAGAAAAAAGCAAATATCCCAGACAACAGTGAAAGTCAATCCTTAAAGTCTTTCAAACCAAACTCTTCAGAACACATTTATTTGGGGAACCTGGTAGAGTTTCTTTATGTTCTGTATGCATAAGGGGTGCAAGTACTAAAAAGGAATTTATTGCTGAATTTGAAAAAAAGAATTCCTGGCTTGCACATTCAGTAACCTAAGCACTTAGTAGGAGATTGACTCTATGAGGAGGTCTACTTGATTTGACCCATTAGGCTTCCCATGCTCTGCCGCAGAAAAATAGGAGGAATATTCAATTCATAAAGTGAGCCAGAACAGAGTATCCTTAGCACAGATACTGCATAATGGTACTGCAAACCTTTCTAGGAAGCCAGGCAGCTTCCTCTACATTTTGATTTAGCAGAGTTTAGAGCTACTAGACCTCAGCTTGGTCAGTTACATCACAGTTAGGAAAATCATAAAGAAATGCAGAAAGTACTGAGCAACTTTCTCTCTTTATTCTTTTTTTTTTCCACACCTTTGTTATTCAGCACTAACTACTCATAGTACAGTAATGTTCACAAAAAAAATGTACCTATGTATGTGTAAAAAAATTTCTATGTAGCAAAAAGAAAACAAAATGATGTCCTGATAGTGCTTTCAGAGGATAGGCAGCCAGCAGATGAGAGGAACATAAGGTAATAATTAGAAAATTACGAGCAGCAGTGGTGATAAACAGTGGGCACAGCTGTCTAGCTACTGTCAAGCTTTTTGTGAGCAGCAAGACAAAGGCATGTTTTAAAAAATTACTTGGTTATGAATATTTTAAATAACTGGAAAGGAGGAAACGTCATTTAGAGGGACTACCACTTTTGAAGCATAGAAGAAGAAAGAGCAGATATTTATGGAAAGTGGTCAATCAAGACAGGCATAAATCATCAATAAGTCCACTAGTTCAATGATAAAGAAGTCTAGAGAAATTCTTTCTTATTGAAATTTTTTAATTGAGAAAATATGAAGAGCATGGTCTTTACCAGTCTGCTCACTGTCGGGACACTCAGGGAGGCATTCTGTTATGAATACATAAAGAATGTATAGAGAGGGACATACAATAATCCTCTCAAAGATGCTGGCAAGAATTTGAGTAGTAGGTTAACACAGTAACACACAAATATTATATTAGTAAAGGTAATCAACTCTCTTCTCCCCTCCCACCCTCCCACCTCCTCTTTCTTTCTTCGTTTTCCTTTTTTTTAAAAACAAAACAAAAGAAACAACAATAGTGTGAGCAAAGCACCAACAGGTGTACCTTTATTGGTTTTCTGAAGAGCATCAAGATGGCAAGGCAGCTAACCTGTACGTGTAACTCCAAAGTCTGTGCTCCTACACGTCACCACGCCTGGCTTCTGAGGACAGTGGACCATAGGGATTTGGGCAGGCTGTCCATAGGCAGTGTACGGGCTTCGTGCCCTGTCCCTGGCAGGGCTGGGTGGAGGGCAGATCTAGCCGAGCAACACGTCCTGGGCATTTCTGGAACTATGCTGTAATATTTGCTGGGAAAGAGGAACGGCTTTGGTCAAAGTCACAGAGCGTTGCATGGGGGAATAGAACTGGATGCACACTGATAACTTCTAAAATATGCTAAGTGGCAACAATTGAGGTAAATAAATGTGTTCACAGAAATGAAGACAGGATTTCCATTCCATTGGATATTTTAATGCTTCAGACTTGGCTTTTAGTTAAAATTGCAAGAAAACGTCCACATTTTCTATCAAAGAGGAATTCAGAAATACTGAAACCATTAATTTTGTATAATTTTGTGTCACTTTGATAAGATGAACCATAATCACATATGTGACATTAAATATAATAATGAAATATTATATAATAAAAGTCAAGATAAAGCATTTAACTGGCAAAACTGGAAAAACATATTTTAATCAAAGGCAAACTGAAATATTAAAACCTTTCATTCCATTTTTTTTTTAAAGCAATGTCAACACTGAAATCAACCCTAACCCATGGAATATTTCTATTTCAGTTAAACTAGTTTTTTCATTAGAAAATTGTATCTAAAAATTTTAGATGAGTTTTACACATACATTTTTTAATTTTTGCATGCAAAAACCAAATTCCACCCTTCGGAGAATTTTCAATCTGTAAGTTAATAAAAAAAATATTTCTTAAATATGATATTTTATCGTATTTATATTTCCTGAAACTCTCAATATCTATATATGTGCACTGTTAGTGGCTGACGTAAACTGGCTTTGAACAGGTATTCTATAGCAGCAAGGTTTCCATTAGCCCAAGTACTAAAAATTTTAAAACAAATGAATATAAGATCTGTGATATTTTCTCACATATCATTGCTATGAGCTATTCCTTTATGTATGTTGGTGTAACCCTTCTTTATAGGGCTTTGGCTCTAAAAATAGAAGACTTGAGGTTTGCTACTCTAAGTAAAAGCATTTTTATGAGCGTTAAGTTAGTAACCTGTTTTCATTTAATTCTGACATTTTGGGGTTTTTTTCCCATCTCCATTTTTAACTTGCATAGAGAATACAAAACTATTGTGATTTGAAGCTGGGAATTAAAGTGGTAGATTACTTTTGTAGATTTTCCCTTTATAAGTTTGCAATCAGAGATATTTTTTTTAATACAAAATATTTCAGAGTTCTCACAGCACGCCTAGCTTAAGAAGATTTAACATACTTAGAGACCACAAATTTTGTGAAGTGCTTCATTTTATAAATGGGTGAAATGGCTTTCTATCAGTTTAATACAGCTCTATCTTTACAGTACTACTTATAGCATCAGAAATATTAAGTGAATATTACTGTCATGATGGAGATGTCTTTTTCAGAAATGCGTAAGGGAGGATACAGTTCAATACTTTTAACAGAACATAGCTGGAATCATGAAAGTATGTGCAATCTTCAGTTATGACATTGTGAAATGGTGTTAATAAATTCAGATCCTATTCAAATTATTTGTGCCACCTTTGCCATTGGCAAAATGTAAGTAGAACTCTTAAAGGAACAGGGAGGAGACAGTGAAATCTTACACAGGTGCAAATCACTTACACGTGATTTCTGTGGTTCATGACGTGTGCTAATGGTCACTATCACAAAAGCAGAAAATGCTACAAAATGCTAGAATGCCTGGCAGACATTATTGTTAAATGGGGTGTGGCAATTTTTAACTATCTCACAACAAAAGACTGTGACTTTTTTTTAAGTATCTTTTTTTTTTCCTACTGTCCCTGTCATTATTTTTCTGTGTGAATTGTAATATTTAATTAATTTTGCAAGAATCAGTCTCCAGGGCAAGCAATAGCAATGGACACAAAATTAGATCCCCTGGAATGATAATCGCCCATTTGTCGCTGAAGCACAGTTATGTTGATTGTGTTGTTCAGAGTTGTATTTGATACGTGGATGAGACAGTGATAATTTATTTTATTTGTGAATCCAGAACTATTTGCAAATATATCTTCAAAGCATGCAACAAAAATAACAGATGAGATCTGAGTGGGATGCTGTAAACAAAGGTGGACTTGGACAAGAGACAATTTTTTGAGAACAAATGCAATAAATTCACTGTGCTTGTTTCTAAACTATTAGCAGGGGTGATGGGGCAAGCAGGGAACTCTGCAAATATGTCCATCTGGTCTAAAAGAGGAAATGCAATTGTGTGCTGGCTTCATAGGGCTGAATGGTTCCTGGCAGAAATGACAAGGAAGGCTGGAATTGTTGCTGTCAGAAGTTAAAGGGTTATAAAAAGGCACTGAATATCAGGATGAAGGGCATCATCCCAAATATTGAAACTCCTTTAGTTGTGCTAGAATCTGGGGCAAATTCACATGCTTGGAAACACTCAAATTAGTTCGGAGAATTATGTCTCCTAATCTGACTTCTGTAAATTGATCATGTGTATCGCTCCCACTTCTCTGCAAATACAAAACAGTACATGTCTCTTTATACTCATGGATCTACTCACTTTCAAGTGTAGGGTTTGCTGAATAAGACTGGAATCTCTACAAATTCAAAGCTCAGCACAAATATTCTTTTTCTACTGAAACAAGGCCTAAGTTACTAGCTGGATGACATACAAGATGCAACATTACATTTTTAAAACTACTTCTCTCATCCAGTCAAATTTATATTTATCAATGCCTATACATAATGAATGCAGTTTTTTTTCTTTGTCAGTTTTTGAAGAAGTGCCATTATTCCCTGCTGTCTACCTCAGGCTCACTGTGCCTTTGAGAGTGACAGCACTTGACACTGTACATTAGTTTCATTATTGGCATACTGCTGAAATAGTTTCTGTATAGGAGACTGCCAGGATAGTTTGGGTTTTTTAACATTTTGTGTTCTTTTTTTTCATACATATGTATAAGAAAAAACTAAAAAGAACAGATGATTGTCTTGGTTTCAGCTGGGACAGAGTTAATTTTCTTCCTAGTAGCTGGTTACTGTGAGAATAATGTTGATAACACACTGATGTTTTAGTTGCTGTTAAGCATCACTTGTCCTAAGTCAAGGATTTTTCAGTTTCCCATGCTGTGCCAGCAAGGAGGTGCACAAGAAGCTGGCAGGGAGCATGGCCAGGACAGCTGACCCGAACTACCCAAAGGGATATTCCATACCATAGAACATCATGCTCCGTATATAAACTGGGGAGAGTTGGCTGGGAGGGGCCAATTGCTGCTTGGGGACTGGCTGGGCATCGGTCAGTGGGTGGTGAGCAATTGCATTGTGCATCACTTCTCTTTCTTCGGTTTTATATCTCTCTCTTTTTGTTATCTTCCTTTTCATTATTACTATTATTATTACTGATTTTATTTTATTTCAATTATTAAACCGTTCTTATCTCAACCCAGGAGCTTTACTTTTTTTCCCAGTTTTTCTCCCCATCCCACTGGGAGGTGGGGAGAAGTGAGCGAGCGGCTGCATGGTGCTGAGTTGCTGGCTGGGGTTAAACCACGACAATGATATAGCCATTAAAGCTAAGAAAATAAACTCCTTTCATCAAGTTAAGATATGTCAAACCCACAGCAAGTGCAGGGACTACAACTCCAAGTGAGGATCTAAGACGTAATATATACTAAGATTAAATACAACATTCCCAAAGTAAAGCATTATCTTAAAGCAACAATACCAATTAAGCAGCAACTGAATTCTTTTGATGTGAAGTGAATGCCATAATAGACATTGTGGGCTTGATCCCTTGAAGTGCTGACCCATCTCCTGTTGATGGGTGCTCAACATCTTACAGAATCTGGCGCTTGGCGAAGGTTTTCAAAGGCATCAATACCAGCTTGATGCCTAACAGCTACTGACTTCCAACGAATGGGATTTGGGCTTCTGACTGACATTTGTGCCTTTGAAAACCTCCCTTCTGAGGTTAGCCAACACTAAACAGCACTAGTATATCTACAAAAGAAATGAAATCTTTTCCACTTCACGTTAATTCTTAAACTCCATTTCTGTTAAGAAGGGTCCCTGCTGTAAGCTACAGGAATACATACTTTTTGGCCGTCAGCTTATGCAAAATGCTTTTTTTTCCTCTTGCTATTTACCATGCCATCTGGCATTATGTTTAATATGGAAGTGAATTTAAAACCAACCTATTATTAAAAAATGATCACATCTTTGACCTTGAAATGCTCCATAGCTCCATGACCCCGTTACTTGAAATTTGTTGTTGCATATCCAGCATTTTAGAAACCTGAATGAGGAATATCCATTGAAATTGAGTTTATAAATTATTTATTTTCATTTTAAGAGAATGTGTCCCTTAATTAAAATGTAAAATAAAAAATGTAAATAAATAATAAATTATTAATAAGTAATTTTTAAATTTAGATTTCTTTTATCAGTTCATAGTAAGCTTTTTTTTTTTAAGAGAAAGAGAAAACTTATCTTCTTTACCACTAGAGATACATATGCTTCAATTAATTTGTAATGTCCTTATACTGTAATCACTGCAGAAAATAAAATTCAGATCTAGGTAGCAGAGGATGGGAAATACATGTGAACAATTTTTAATCTAAGTAGACAGAACTTGTAGCTTTACATCTTGTTTTTATTAATATAAAATGACTATGTCCAAGATACTTGATGAAAACAATTCATGGTCAAATCCTATACGAAGCTCTTTTTCCTTGAAAAGAGGTGAATCAAACAACAGGAGCTATGATCCACTAGCCAGTATTCAATTTGCAAAAGTTTTCTTTCTCTAAGCTTTTCCTCATGGCTATGTTACAGCTTTCATTTTTCCTGCTTCTCTTTTTCTTCGTCATAATACAGCTATACTTACTTCAGAAAAAAAGTCTGGGGAAAAAAGGATGCTATTTGCTGGCACATGCCTCTATTTGGGGGGTTTAAATTATCCCCAAAATAGAGATTGAGGCTATTATTTTTTTCAGCTGCAGCAACCATATATGGGATTTGAATTATTGGACATATTTTTCCTGAATGAAAGGTGGACATTGGATCCTTCAGTTTATACAGATTTAAGTCAACCATGTGATGTGGATAAAGAAGGCCACTTAATTATCTATAGCACAAACAATTTGTAGGCCAAGTGGAATATATTTCTCTATGAAATTGTTGTGAAAGCCAAGCCTAATCCTTAGAAAGAGGTCTGTCCTAATCCATTCTTTGTGAAATCAAACCTAATACAGGCCTAGTGTAAATCCAACATCACGAGATGGAGATGATGGTGGGGATTAATGCTGTGCAATAACTGATTCTTCAATTTGGTGGGAAAAAAAAACAACCAACCAACCAACCCTATTGGGTCAGTCCGAGATGAAATATTGCATGTATTTCTTCTGACTGATTCAGTTATCCTCTACAACATAATTAAATCAGTGAAGAATCCATCAACGTAGTGATAGTGTTCTATGTGCTTTGAAGCAAGGGAAGTGTACACTTCTTCCAATGCCAGTTTTGTGATTAGGCTAAAATAGAATTAAAAAGTCATTAGGAAATACAGAAATAGTCCTACAGTCGGAACTTTCCCTGAAAAGGCCGGACATTTTAACCTGAAAACCACTACCATTAAATCTGCATTGCCAATTTTTTATTGTGTTCTGAAAATTCATGTTGGACAAAAAATTAGAAACAGGATTTTTTTTTTTCTCCTAAATGTCATTCAGAGTCTGATATTTTCGTAAATTCCTGCAAAGGGTACACATAAACAGACCTTTGGGCCCATACTGAATCACAAAAAGTGAGTGCTTTGTCATAGAATAAATTACAGTAATTTGTAACAAAAAAATACTTTACAGTAATTAGCAGGGGGAAATCCCTAGAAAGTTATCACAGGACAGAGTTTATTGGATGAATGTCTTTAGTAACTAATTCAGGGATCCTTGTATTGACAGGGACAACTTTTTATAATGCATTATAGTAAAAGCCAAGTTGTGTTGAATTCTATTCCTAACTGCTTTTCCTATAAGTTATTTTTAATGTTATACAACTTATTGTTAGTTCCCCACAGGACCATCTATTTTTAATTAGCATGTGGTTACAATTTAGTGTACATTATGATATGATTTATAGCATTTAAGCAGAAGGAGGAGAAAATGAGTAGGCCATGACTATTTACTGAAGTTGCTTGTTTGTTTATAATGTTTGTTGAATTTATAAAGTAACGAAGACTAAGAGGATGCATAGAAATCACATTGGCTGGATGTAGTTGTATTTTAGCAGCCTCAGGGAAGTATACGTTTGGAAGAAAACACTTCAAACTCATGGGAATATCTTCCTCTTTACTTTCATAACTGCAAGTTTTGCCTTTCAGACACATTTTTTATAAAAGTCACATTTATAATTAGATTAAGGATTAGTAGCCTTTATAAACATGTTATAGATATGAGTTGCATTTGTTATTGAGGGCTGTAAAAAATCTCAGGGGGAGATACTGTAGATAGCCATGACTATGAGCATTGTATTGACATCTTTATCTCTACAACATTCAGTTAAAGACATAGTAAAAGATTTATCTGTCCTATTAACCCCTTAATAATTGTAGTTGTGTTTCTCAATCTTTAATACAAAGCCTGACTAGCTTTAGGAGGGCAGATGTGTCTCTCTGTGTGTTAGTCTGGGGGGAGTTGGGGGGGTCGAGGAAGATGCAAACCAGACATATTTTGATGGAAGCTATTACTAATGAGCAATAAAAACAACAAAAAAAAAAGGAAAGGTCTTTTAACATAATGGTATTACTTAGAGAAAGGACTGAACTTCCCACTTATATTTTACACATGTTCTTTAGAAAAAAAAAAAAATTAAAAAATCAGACATGCATTTAATTGAACTAACCTTTAATGTAATGTCATCTACATCTTCTTTCAGGCAAAATGGAAAATTGCACTAGTGTTACTGTAGAAATTACACAGGAAGCACTCAATTCATGATCTGCTAGGTACCATTTCTTGTTTTCAGTAAACTGTTGGAAAAAGCTCCCAATCTAAGAGCCCTAAATATTACTGACTGAGTGTTTTAGTTTCCTAAATAAATAAATGGTGAGGATGATAAACTTTTTCCAGTTCAAGTCAAATTCAGACAATAGTTGTAGCCTTTCAAAAATTAGATAAAGCAGAGCATAAATATTTCAGATATAGACATATCTACATTTTTCATTCCTGAAGATTGTTTTGAGATCAATCGTAGCAACATCAGTTAAAAGATTTTAATGGCTAAAAAGACAACAGCAAGCCTGATCATTTTAATTGGAAACACTTTGCTTCACCTGCAATGAAAAATGTTTTATTTACACAACTCTACTCACAAACATGTTAAACACCACTCTTAATTAATTACTGTTCCACTCATCAAAACATAGTGCCTATTAGCTTCTGCTTTTGGTTTCTTGAATAAAAGGAGAAGGAAGGGTGTATTTATTCTTTTGTGGCATGAGTTTTTCATCAAACTATAAGTGACATCATGGGTCAAAAGAAATGTTGAGGATTTTTTGCCTTTATTTTTGCATCAGCTACTGAGGAAATATGATTAAGGAACATATTGGCTTATTTTGACATGTTATTAATCTACTGCTTGGGCAATAATACCATAGAGATGGAGCCATAGTAACATTTCAGGTATCCCAGTGATTTCATGATTACAACTTATTATCATTCTCTCAATTTCAGGTAACTTAATCTTCTTGGATGAACCTTCTAAACTTGATTTTTTAAAATTTATTTTGAACTTAAGTTTTTTTCAATGAAGATAAATACGAAAAATACATGTTTCATTTATTAATGAAGACCAGCGTTGGTGTGACTGAGAACACAGAAGTAAAACAGATTTAGCCTTTAGTCATCTGAAATTACTTAAGCATAACTATTCTTGCCTAAAAATTTTGACCTCTTAATAGGATTCTATTTTCATAAATTCAGTACATTTTTAACAGTGTGTACTGGGTTTGCATGGCAAGGTTTTGGTAGCAGGGGCAGAGGCGCTACAGGGGTGGCTTCTGTGAGAAGCTGCTAGCAGCTTCCCTTATGTCGACAGAGCCAATGTCAGCCAGCTCCAAGATGGACACGCTGCTGGCCAAGGCCGAGCCCATCAGTGATGGTGGTAGCACCTCTGGGAGAACAGATTTAAGAAGGGAAAAAAAAGTTGCGGCGGCACAGAAACCTCAAGAGCTGGAATTCCAATAGCTTTTATTTAGTGTTCTACAGCAAGATCTTCATGAAAGTATTTAGTAAGAGACTAAAAGGGCCTTTGGACATTAACAAGTCATGACAGCAAGCAGGATGCATAAGTTATTTATCAGTCATGGGTCATCTGGAGATTATAAGTCAGGTTCTGAAGAGGACAACTGTAAGTGTATCTTTTATGGAGTGTAAAAAGATCTTTGATTTAGTGGAAGTAGAAAACAGTCCTGGAAGGTTTGTACAGAACACTTCAGGAGATGTGATGGACACACTTTAAAAGTTTATTCTAGTTTGAAAGGTAAGCCTCTTTTTTAAATCTTGGTGATCTCTTTTCAATAAGCAGAATCTTTTTAAATAGGAGCTTTTTAAGAGTAGCTGTTGTATAAGAAACTTGAAACAATTGCAGGATTCACAGGAAGCATCATATACTAAAGCATAGCTAACCTCCCCTTCTATTTATTTATAATTAGAGAAAAAAAAAATCTAAAAGGGAAGTTTAGGAGAAGTAGGAAGGATTATCAGGCTAAACAGAATGTCTTATTCATTTAAGCTTTGTAGATACTTTTGTTACTTCTTCCCTCTAATTTCTAAAAAATGCTAAAATAATGATAAGAGAGTACAGAGACTCAAAGAACAAAGAATGTTGACTCAGAATAAATATACAGAAGATTAGACACAATGATCAGGTTAACATGAAGGAAAGAACAGGTACAGTGACACTTAATTTTATAAGTTGTAAAAACAAATTAGCTGCCTTAATGTGGCAGACTTACCTAACGAAAAATAAAATCTGGGTATCGTAACTAAGATGTGAAGGGGAAAAAACCACACCAAACCTAAAATGCATAAGATAAAATTATAAAACATACTATTACAAGTATGACTTCTTTCTTTCTTTCTTTCTTTTTTCTTTTAATTCTAAGGAATCCAAAAAAGGAGCTGATAGGTAGTCTTCCTCATGTATTTCTCAGTCAGGGTTATTCTGTATTTAAGAAAAGAATAAATAAAATATGAAAAGATGTACTTTGGAAAAGATTAAGATCAATCTGCCATTGGTTCTTGAGTAAATATGATGATGTTTTAAAAGATGCTGAGCATTCCTAATTTCTGCTGTAATATAAAAATTGTCATAATAATATTAGAGAATAGAATGGCAACAACATTAGAATTGCTTTCCTGGAAGACACCTACATTTCAACCAGTTTTGGTCCATAAAATGATCTGGAAGGGGTAGTAAGGGAGCATAGCAAGAGAACGCTGCAGTGAAAAAAACATGGAATAATTTGCTTTCCATATACATTTGTCACAGTTAATTCTCTAATAATCTAAATGCATTCAGTCCATAATCCATGGTTACTCAGGAAAAAGGTTTGCAATATGGTAGTATGATAGTCAGTACTTTCCCCCATTTGGCAAGGACTTCAAATGTGTATTGACTCATAATGGAACAAATATTTTCAGCTAGTCTAGGCATTAATACTTAGTAAACGAAAGCCTTTCAAACGTAGAAATCAATATAGTTTAAAACTTTATGGAATCATATTCCTCTGTATGGATGAAATAGCAAGTAGAGCTGGGAAATATAACCTGCAACTTCTGATGAATAATATACAGAAGATCTAAGGCTGCATGCTTTCAAGTGGACAAATAGGGATGGAATCGTGAGGCCAGGTATCATATCACTGATTCATATAATAATTTAGGTGGGAGGGCACCCCTGGAAGTCAGCTAGTCCAACATCCTGCTCAAAGCAGGCCCGGTTAGGTCAGGTTGCCAAGGGCCTTGTTCAGTCAAGCTGTGAGTACCTTCAAAGATAGAATCCACAGCTTTATTGAGCAACCTGTCCCTGTGTTTGACCACTCTCACTGTGATTTTTTTCTTTTTTCCTTTTATCTAATCAGATTTTCCTGTTTATAGAGGTAGAGGCAGGCTGTAAACAGACCGGCTGTGCACAGCAACCGCCTTAGGTGACAAGAACCCACTGCAAGATCAGGGTGTTTGGAAGAAAGCAATGAATAGGAAAGCAAGTAGTCAACTACATCCATTAAAAGATGATGAAATATTTCTTCTCAGCTGACCTCTTTAACTCATCTTTGTGTTAATGAAACAAAGTAAAATCACTTTCAAATGTTCTACTAGTAAGTGAATTAGATTTTCATTACTCCATTCAACTTAATCTATAGGAATACTATAAAATGAGTGCTTTTAAAAAAAAAACCAACTTAGTAGTTTCCTGAGACACACACAGGGTAGTGAAGTTTGTAGTACAGACACACAGAACATTCAAATTTACTATTGCCATCCTCAGACAGAGGTACATCAGCAACAAAGGCTTGCACACAGCTGCCATTTCCAGCTTCATTTCCACCAGAAACCTCACTGGTGAAAATGGAACAGACCATAACTGGGACAATTTAGGCTAGGGATGACACTGTAGTAAATGAAATTAAAGATGAACAGACCAGTTCAGAGCATGCACTTACCTTCTTTGAGTATTCAAAAAGGAAATCAAGAGAAGCTGGGGGTCATTTACTGAAGCTGAGAGGCAAGAAATTATTTTAATTTGATTTATACAATGTACTGATTATGTAAAATTTAATACCTCCAGATACTTCAGATTGAAAATAGGATTAAAAAAATGCTTACAAAGATAACATGACCATTCATTTTATATTACAAAGGATTTTTTTTTCTATGATTAGAGAGTGTTTCCTATCTTTTAAGGCATATTACAGTCTAAATTTCCTGGTGTTAAGAGGAATTTCTTACACTGTCAGGTCAGGTCATTTGTGATTGCTCAGAAAATTGGATTATTAATTTTTTTGTACTTCCTTTTTTTTCTTGACTGTTATCTGAGAGAGGAGACCAGACTATATGTGCTAGTTTTCTCATCTAGTGTGGTTACCCCTACATTTCTGACTAAAGACAACAATACAGCTTCTGCCCAAGGTTAACTGTGTCTGAGGTTACAAAGCAGAAGAGCTTAACAGTTTCAAAAAATAGTCCCTTAGGAACCCTTAACCACATTGTTGAAGAGCCATGCAGGTCAGCACAGTTTTTAGTTCTGACTCATGTACAGATGAAAACACTGTAACAGCAGGGAAGTGAAAATAAAACTGCAATAGGAAAAATACATGTAGTGTGTGTGGTTTTTAAACTAATGCTACTGAATATTTATTTTTGCTATGCTTTAAACTAAAACTTGATTGACAAAGTGGACCAGGGAACATTCATGATTATTAATAAAAGTGCTTGACAGTATTAAGAAGTGCTTAATGCTGATGGGCTGGAATTTACCTTCTCTCCATTTCCTTGCCTATGACTTCCATTACATTGCTTTTGTTTTTCAATGTAGTAACAATTTGGCTGTCCTAAGACTGGGATTTGCATTCATCTTCATTGTGAAGGAGTATGCCTTTCTAGGCCAAACTTCACACATAATTTCCCTACTCGTAGGATTTAGTTGTTTAAATTAAAACTGCACACTATTGTAACCATGGGCCTGATTTTGGTACCATTTACTTTACAGCAACATAGTAATGTCTGAACATTAAGAGTGATGCTGGATATTGTACTGATTGTAATAAGATGACAATCAGGCATAAGACATCTGTATTCACCATATGTACACTCTGAAACTAATTTCATTACATCATGTTTAGTGTGAAAAAAATGGCAGTCAAAAGACCAAGGTAGAGGGCACTTTGTGACCCAGTCATGAATACAAAACATTTATACAACATCCTTCACAGAAAGTCATAGGATGATTTATGGCTCCAACTAAATTAAAAGCAACATCAATCAAAAGACTTTTCATTTTTAATTTTTAAACTGCAACACATTCAGTTTCTGATTATGAAGAGAAAGCCAATCTCCTACACTTGATGCATCAAGGCAAAAGCTGAATTTCAAATGATATCTAAGACCATCAGTCATCACTCCTCCATGCAAAGTACCTGCTAGATGCTACTTTTTGGACCCAAGTTGCAAAGGACATAGTTCTGAGGACATCACATTTTAATAGAATGGATCCTCACCATCTCTATGAAATCAGATTGCCCTACTTACTGTCTTTGTTGCTTCTTTCTACATTTTTTTCTGATGCCACTATCCAGTGGAATTACTATAAATGAGAGATGTGATTATTAGTTTAACTGTCTTTTGGGGAATTATATAAAAGGCTTTGCTTTCTTAGGTAAGGCAACATATGAAAGGCTCGGTGGAGATCAGCTCCCTGGGTTATGAAGCCTGCACCAGCAAAAAGCCCACTGAATTGCAAATGTGCATCACTTACATTTTCAACTTCGGAAAAATAATTATAGAAGAATTTAATTACTCAGCTACATCATCATTATTATTATTATTATTATTATTATTATTATTTTACAGTGGATACCGCAAGAAAAGCAGGAGTCTTTGTACAGGTTGCACATGCCCAGGCGCAGGCAGCGGGTTCTGCAGGGCGGCCTCTGTGAGGAGAGGCCGGGGCTGCCCTGTGCCGGACACAGCCGGTTCCAGCCGGTTCCAGCCGACCCACCGCAGGGCACGGCTGAGCCCCTCGGACAAGATGGTGGCCTCTGGAAAACATATTTAAAGAAAGGGCAAAATGCCACACAGGCCAGTGAGGAGTGAGGAAAAATAACTGTGAGAAACAGCCCCCAGACCCCCAGGTCAGTGAAGAAGGAGGGGAGGAGGTGCTCCAGGCGCCGGAGCAGAGATTCCCCTGCAGCCCGTGGGGAAGACCATGGTGAGGCAGGCTGTCCCCCTGCAGCCCAGGGAGGTCCATGGTGGAGCAGATATCCACCTATAGCCCATGGAGGACCCCACGCTGAAGCAGGTGGATGCCCGAAGGAGGCTGTGACCCCATGGGAAGCCCGCGCAGGAGCAGGCTCCTGGCAGGACCTGTGGATCTGTGGAGAGAGGAGCCCACGCTGGAGCGGGTTTTCTGGCAGGAGCTGTGGCCTGTGGGGGACTCACACCAGAGCAGTCCATTCCTGAAGGACTGGTGGAGAGGAACAATGCTGGAGCAGTTCATGAAGGACTGCAGCCCGTGGGAAGGTCCCATGGCGGAGCTGGGAAAATGCGTGAGAAGGAAGAAGGAACAGTTATGGACTGACTGCAACCCCCATTCCCCACTCCCACCCCACCGCTCTGCTTGGGTGGGGGAAGGAGGTAGAAGAGTCATGAATGAAGGAGTAAAGTTGAGCCTGGTATG
Organism: Aquila chrysaetos chrysaetos; assembly: GCF_900496995.4. NCBI lineage: Eukaryota > Metazoa > Chordata > Aves > Accipitriformes > Accipitridae > Aquila > Aquila chrysaetos. The sequence goes on from NC_044007.1 coordinate 59,761,369, forward strand.
AAGCAGAGCAGGGGCTGGGGTTAATTTTTTTCTCACTATCTTACTTTAGTTTTAATTGGCAATAAATTAAATTAATCTTCCTCAAGTTTGGTCTGTTTTGCCCTTGACGGTAGTTGGCAAGCAATCTCCCTATCTTTATCTCGACCCATGAGCTTTTTGATCTTATATTTTCCCCCATCCTGTTGTGGAGGGGGAATGAGAGAGCAGCTGGGTGGGCACCTGGCAGCCAGCCAAAGTCAACCCACTACAGTCTTAAAACAATTTTAGTAGTATATTTATGCAATTGAAAAATGTTAATATTTCTTTTGCAGTTTATATATTAAGGTTTTCAAATGACTCTTAAACAAGACCGTCATTAAGTAGCTAAGATGAATTCCCAGCTGGTGGTTGTGTTCTCAGCTTCATGGAACTGCATCCGTTCCCATCAGTACAAAATTTGACTCCTCTATTTAACATTCTCTTTCCCCATGTGTACTTACTAACAAACTTAGAGCACTGACATCTCTGAAACAGGGCAAGGACTTCAAAAACAAATCTAGAAACCTACAACATAATCAGCTTCTTTTGGAAAAAAAAGGCTTCTCCACACAATGTAAATCTTACAAGACTACTTATAATTTATATCTATTTTTCTAAATGGTGGTTTGCATTTAATGTATTTTTACTTTTGAGCACAAACTGTCCATCTTGGTCTGAAGTAGAAATTACCTACATTTATATTGCATATGCATAAATCACATACGATTGGTCATTTCTAGACTTCACTACAAATTGATCTGACACTGGAAGATATGACAGACACACACAATAGCAATACTAGTATAGATTGATTTCTGTTTAACTGAATACTGCAATTTTAAAATAGCATAAATACATCCCTAATTACAGTTCTGTATGTACATATGACATTGTGCATAGACTTTTAGAGCTTAGAGAAAGGTACATTTCTAAAAAAAAAATAACAATAATAGCTGATACACAGATTTGGAATATATTTTCCAGGTAATAAAAAGTTTAAATTAAGAGAAGAACAAATTGTTCTTCAAACTTTTTAGCAGCATTTATTACTTCCAAGCCTTTCATGTTGTATAGTCATACTTACAGGATCACCCTGTTTAAAAAAGGCCTCAATATTTATAATGTATATATTTATAAATTATATTTTTTTATAGAAAGGAAGAGAGACAGAGGAAAAGAAACTAGAAAACTAGCAGTTCTCCAGATGCCCTTTGATCAAACTAGTTATGGCACAATCACATTGCATATCAGTAATGCAACTCCAAACCACGCGATAACTCAAAGTCACATGTTTGATTAAGTAGCTTCTAGACTGGGGTCCATCTTTTCCCTAGAGAACAATTAATATTGCTCTTACCAAATCAATAAGCTTTTAATGTCATCTAATTGGCATTTAAGATACCTTGCAATGAGCAGGAATTCAATAGTTTCTTCAATGGTCTTCATGCACGCAGACTTGTACATGAGCATCAAAAGAAAACCAGCTTCAGAATGACACTGTAATGATCAGCACATCTTAAAAAAGAAGTATGCACTGTATCTCCACTTTATTATTAAATGATTCCTGAATTGGGTTCTTCAGTTCAAATTTGGTCTTAAAAGCTTTAGAAACAGCATTCAGTCAAAGAGCACTTTGATGTATTAGCAGGCAGGTACTCTGGGTGTCCTTCCCAGAAAAAACAAAGGAAAGAAAGGAAGAACATCTCAAAAGTTGCTTTGCTAAATATAATGGAGGCTTTATTTTCCATTCTTCCTTTACTGAGCCTTTATTGCTTTGTAAACAACAATATCTGAACAAAATACTGAATTGTGATTGTGCCACATTTCACCTTGACAACTGATTAAAACATTTTGTGGCAATGCATAGTATTTTAATATACTAATTGAATGTATTTTTCTAACTTACGATGATAAGGAACATTCACTATCTTCTTAAATGTCTGAACGTTCCCATTAGGCCATGTAGCTTTTAATTATTATACTGAAATTGAATTGTCTCAGCCAATCAGAGAACACAGATAATGCATGGAGACTTAGGAATACCATGTAATTTTTTTTTTCTCATTTATGCAAATCCCTGTCTGCTGATCAGCTAATGGGAGCTAATTTACATTCTCTCTGTACATTTATTTCTCAAGAATTACAGAGTAAATTTGCAGATTTCTATTTCATCTGCTGTTGTCCATTTGCCCCTAGAGGCTCCTCATCTATATATTTTCATACAGTACCTGAACAACAGATATGGCTACATTAGAGTGTAATTTAATACCAACAAAATAGGAAAACACTGTCTGATGAAAAATAAATAAATTAAAAGAAAGAAACAGTCAATGATTTGAAAAACTGCTACGAGGGTCTTCTTGATAAAGTAAGAATTGGGTTCCTTTAGAACTTGTTTTCCTTGCCTTTCCTTCCCATGTGATTTAGATAAGAAACTCCCTATCTTAGATATTATTTCATTAGCAAAGGATAAATATTTTGGAAAAAAGTTAACTAATAAATGAAAATCAGGTCAAATAACATATTTTGCAAATACAAGTTTCTTGTTTCTTTTTATCAAAATTATTTTTTACTCATTATAATTGATAAGCAAGGTCTTTTTTCATTTTAATAATGCCAAATTAGGGTGTCCTGGCATTTCTAGAAATGCTGAAACTTGATAATTCCTATGATATTATAACACATAAGTATTTTAAATAGAGCTCTGGAAATGTAATGCTCTATAATGAAAACAAAACCTATTTGAATCTAATATTTTTGAGTCCTTAAGTACCTGCTATGTATTTTGTTATCAGTGAAAGTCATATATATATAGATGTGTGCCACTATGTAAATATACACTTAACTCCTAATTCCTCAAATGACTGAGCAACCAAGACATGGATGTGTAAAGTAAAAACCATCTCAAAAAGATTACTTTGTTCTATTCCCTTGTGTGTACCTCTAGCAGAATAAATAAATAAAATAAAAGTAACATTTCTGTTTAAGACCATTGGGACAGTCCCTCATGTTATCCATGGCCATATCAGTTTGGCTTATTATTTATATTAAGGTAAAGACTTTATCTGCATTGAAGGGCATGACTCCTCAGAACAGAGACAATAAAAGAGATGGATGCTCTCAGAAGGGAAGGAAAAGGAACTATGATATACCAGGGACCAGTGTGACGTGTAATGATCTCAACACAAGAACTGTCTGCCTGCTGTCTATTTATTTTATCTTACTTTGTTTTATTACTTTATTTTATTTTATTTTGTTTTATTTTATTCCTCTGTCTATGTCACAGAAGAGAAATTTATGAAATTTAGAAGACAACAGAGAGGTGGCTTTGCAGAGGCTCATAGTGAGATTCACAAGTATGAGTGGCTGCCTGAGGAAACATACAGAACCATTTGTTAGAGCGCACCTTGAGAAGGCAATAAAGGCTGTCACCACTGATAGAAATAGAAGTCAAAACTTTAGCAGCATACAGCAGATGACGAAGAGTATTGAATGAGAAGTGAAGGGCCTTCACAAGTGGTCAGGGACTGCTCTGTAAATTTAGCCATACAGACAACTGAATACCTGTCCCCAAAACATTCCCTGGCACTGCTAATTTAGTGGAGCAGGCATAGCCTAAGACATCTTTTGGGTCGCTTTCATGGGCATGGCAGAATTTCTACGTACAGGCTTGACTGGCTAGGAAACAGAGGCCAACCAGTCCAGGCCAGAGAGTAACAACTCTGGGCTGCCATCAGAAATAAAGTAATGGAAAACAAGTATCCACAATCAAGCTTGAATATTCAAAAGAAGAGGATGGAACATTATGTCTAACATACTATTACCCAAAATCAGCAAAAAACAACATGCATGCTATTGTAGTTTGCAAGCTTAACCTTCTGCTAGTCATTAAAGATCTAAGTAAGACCTTTTTTTTTTTTTTTATTAGATTATAGGCTGAAAGTCTTGCCTGTGTGAGTGTCAGTATCCTTTACAACAGAGATGTCCTTTAAAAGACACAACCCAAACCTATCTGCACTCAGTTCAGTGACTGCTTTAAATTTCAGTGGGTTTCAGTGGAATTTTTAGCCTGAGTATTTTGAAGCAGTGTGCTCACTTCCCAGTGTTCTCAAATGTCACCTTGAGCAAATATGCCCAAAGGAAGCAGATCATTCAGTGAGCCTAAATTAAGGCTGGGGGCGGGGGGAACCCACTTAAGAGCTGTCATTATTTCTTTTCTAAATTGAAAGGCCTCCCCATGGAAATAGTGGAAGCCATGTTATACGGAGCTTTTAAAACAAAATTGAACAAAAGACTAAAAACATTACAATAAGCAATTCTGAACTGGCAGTAGATGGATGAGATAACTGTTAGTTTATTTCCTTCCCAATTTTTTAAAATTACTATGATTATTGGAGAGAGTAAGGATCTTCACAAAGAACCACTCATTATTTATTTCTCAGTAGTAAAATATCGGGTTGTATGACTGCAATGAAATATAACTAAAGTGACACTACTTCAATTTGTATATGAAAATACTGACCCAGCCTTCGGAAAGGTGCAGACTTTAAGCAGTTTGCACAGTCATTTTAGTCAAGTCAAAGTTCTGAACATACTATTAAAGAAAGTTACAATGAATATCCTTTCTGGATGGATCAGCATGTTATGGTGCCCACTTGTTTTCTTCTTGATTACTAAACAGAGTGAAGATAACACAGATCAGAGCAAAAAGATTTCTTTTGCCATTGTTTTACAATCTGGATTATTTTACAATTAAAAGTAGCAGTGCCAATGGCCTTAATTTTCTTAAATTACTTGCATGAGGAAATGCAATTAATATTATGAAAGGATTGATATTGAAAACTAGCTTTTGTTATTGGTGATATGTTGGAGAATACCCCTTTAAAACTTTTCCCATTTGTTCTGGAGAGAAAACACTACTCTTGGAGGGAAAAACTGTAGCTGGTAAAGGATAATGGTGTCTCATATTTAAAGAAAATACTAGGGCTCCTTTAGAGTCAGACAAAGCATTAAGTACTTTTAGATGTATATAAATAAGTAAAAATCACATAGTTATCAGTTTTTCAGTTCATAAGGAAACAGTTGCTTGCATATGAAATGCTTCTGTAAGGTTTGTACATTTCTCTTCAAGGCAATAAATCAGAATTGAATACCCTAAGGAAAAATTAAGTTAACCTGCGAAAGGAAAGGAATTTTCCTGTGAAAGGAAAATCAGGACCAAAGGCAGTACTACAAAATGCAGAAAATTATGTCTAGGTGAGAAGAAAATAAAAATAAATAGAAGATTAAAAATTCTATATGGATTTTTTTTCAACAATCTATGTGAAAAAGCATATGGGGAAAAGAAAATCAGATCAAAAACTTAAGGTATAAAAATGCAGAGAATGAGTTTTATACATTTTCTTTAAACCCCAGAGGGAATAAAGCAAACATTAAGGGTAAAAATCACTATGGAAGACTCACTATTATATGTTAAAACTAATTTTCTCTGTTTATAAACATCCGCCTAATTTGTGCATCTGATTCCTTTTATGTCACTGATGTTGGTAGGCTCCCGTGCAGTTCTGAGTCTCTTATGTGCATCTTTCTCTGAATCATTTTAGCTTTCTAGAATCTAGAGTAATTAGCTGTTCATGCTTATATCTTGTTTTATGGTAGAATCCTTTTCCTTTCAAGTAATTCTTCTCTCCCATTTATTTAAGATGTTGACACAACTTTTAGCTTTGATCTGTGTAGACTACAATTTGATGCAAAATGCTTCATATTGCCATCCCTTTTTTACAATTTATAAAAATACAGCCTGAACAAGGTCTTGAAAAGGAAGTTTTACTTATATAGGCTGACAGCTACATTCAACATCCTAAAAGACCCACCAACACAAATACTTAAACCCCATTTTCATAAAATACTTAGTCATGTTTTTTCTGACATTTCACCTGCCTTCTAGACATAGTGGCCCAAGTTTAAAAAATATTTCACAAATAGTGAACTGGATGTTCTCATTTCTGTGAAAAAGGTAGTGGTGCTTTTTATGACATTTCATTATAGCTCTCAAAATATGACTAAAGTGTTTACAACACGTGAAAAAAACCCTCCGTTTGGGGATAGTGTTTCATTTACAGAGAGGGCAGTTAGAGAAGTGAAGGAGTGTCATTTTCTGGTCCAGGAGGTACCAGTCTGAGATTTTCCATAACCTTACACTAAAGAGCCTGTCTCTTCTTTACTCAGGGGTAAAACCTTATTTACTTTCCTGTTCTGACTCTGGAGCCAGGAGCAGCCAGGCATTATTATTTCTTGTTTGCCCTTCCGAAAAAAGACAGTGAGCCAGGTGGATCGTCTGAGGTGGGGGCCTGCAACCCCAGCTGCCTTCAGGTGTCACCCTGGTTCTCCTGATTTATTCATTGATGGATGCTGACTTTCAGTGATGAATCACTTTTGCTTAACAATTTCAGGGAGTTTGAACTTTTGGTTCTATTGTCGCAAGGTGTAGAAACATTGCAGGAAAAAAGTGAGAAACATATACTACCTGGCAATTTTAGAAACAGGAAAGAAATCCATCATCTGTTTTTACAAATTTCGAGAAGCTCAGCTGCCATTGGGAAGCCTCTCCAAGTATTTTCTAAAAGAGAAAGAAAAAGAAAAGGAAAAAAGAAAAAAACCAACAGGAAGGCTTAAATATTCACTAGGGAAATTTAAATTACTTTCCAAATAATTCTTGAAGCCAAAATCTTCATTTTCAAAGGAAGAATAAGAGCTATGCAATACTCACCTTACAAGCAATGCTTTATAAGACTTTATTAATCTGGCATTTAAGTTAAAAAATCATAGTAGAAAATAAAATAAGTTTAAATTCTCTGCTGACTGTCCTCTAAACCTCTCAAAACCTTATACTCTATGCATTAGCTGAAGATTTGTTCTGCCAAAAGCTGTGCTAACATTAACAGCTGCAGGCTGACAGTTCACATTAACTGTTGCAACTCAGAAGAGCGTGACCCCTGTCTTAGACGTCTCTTGTTCTATCTTATCAGACATAATACAGAGGAAAAAATTGTGCTACCAAGAAAATCCCAAGGACCAAAAAAGTCATCAGCAGCAAAAGTGCTAACCTACATTTTTGGTCAGCTTTACAGGAGGAGCTGCAACAAAATATTCAATAACCGTACAAATCCCAACTACTTCTGTACGCGTCTCCTGACTCACCCGGAGAAGTGCTGAAGCAGCTGTCTCACTACAAGGAACTTGCCACAGTTGGGCTTTCTGCTGGCCAATTCTCTCTCAAGTGATACTTGACCAAGAGCTCACAATGTAGCCCAGTAAATATGATTTGCCCTAACTAGTAACAGGTTGCAGCACAGGCTCTCAAGGCTCGTCGGGGCTCACTGTGGTCCCAGCTGGGTTCAGCCCGGTTCAGCTGTTGCTGAGCAGAGCAGTGCCTGTGGGCTCTCCTGTTTTAGCTTTGCCCTGTGATCCCCAGTACAGCACCAGTCTGACAGAGGTTGGGAATCAGTGGGTGACAAACAGCAGCCCTGCATAGCAATGACAACTGGGAACTGATGGGTTGTGTTAAAAGAAGGCTTAAAAGTGATGCAAGACTAAGGAAGAGGAAGCTCCTGTTTTCACACTCCTCCCCATAAGGATCTCAGCATGCCCGTAATTTGTTGGAAACACCATCACTCCTTACACCAAACCCACCCAGCACCTTTCTTCCCTTCTTCCTGAGAAAGACTGAAACCATCACTCTTGGGACCCATAGGGACACTGGAAGGGTGAGCATCACATGACAGAGAAGAGAAAGAGACTGGTAAATGTTCTTTTGTAATGCTTTTAAGGGTATTGCTAATGAGGCTTTTTCTGCATTAATTTGGACTATAAGTAATAGTACTGTCATAACTGGACTAATAATAACTGTTGTGTTTTGATTAGATTGTAAAGATTTTAATTAGACTTACAATAAATTCTTAGTTCTATGTGATAGTTCACTCTTGCCTATAACAGGATTTTGAGTGCAACAATATCAGTCATCAGATGTGCCAGGTAAGAGAAGATAGTAGTTAATATGCCCTTGGATTTAGAGGTAACATTTACACTGGCTTGTTTTATTATGCTTGAAGAGGAAGTAGGGCAGCAAAGACAGCTCTGAAACACATTTAAGGCATGAGGTTAATGGTTGTAGTATGGGATAAAGGCTAAAAATCTGCTCAATTATTTTCTTTACTATAAATTTTGAAAACTATCGGTAGATTTATGAGAAACAGATGTTTAAAATCACAATAAACTTGTCTCCATAAGCTGGCACGTATCTTTTACCTGAAAAATAAGAGTGACATGGATAACTGTAAAAAGGATCTCTCTATTATAGACCACTCTTCTCATTGCCTTGGCTCAGGTGATGTCTGATAAAAACAAGGCATGGGACGAGGGGAGGAATTAATTCTCTTTTGACCTCTATATTCATAAAGAGTCTAAGGTGGCATCCAAGCCTCACATAGACATCAACTGAAACATCCCCTGAAGTCTGCCCACTTGGTAAAGTGGTTAAAGTGTGTCATGTTTTTGTCTGATACACACCCTTCCCCGCCTTGCCTTGCTTTGCCCTGCCCTGGGGATCAGGGTGTTTGGAAAGGAAAGAATGGATGGGAAGAACAATGTCTGCATCTTATCCTACTACAGAGTGAAATAGATATAGTGCTGTTCACCACACCTAGTAGCAACCTTTTTATTGAAGCTCATTTTTCCATACAACTACTTTTTTTACTGGCCCCCCCCCCCCCACCCTGTTATCCTCTTTCTTGACCTAAACTTTTCTCCTCGGTCCACCTCACACATTTGGCATTTCATTGTGACCTATTCGAAGCACAGCACCCAGCATCACTTTTCCTCTCTGACATTCTGCTCACCTGGGACTTCATCTAGGGAGGCGGACATCGTCCAAAGGGTACAGGATAACACCTCCACCAGAAGCACTTCATTTTCCTCGTAAAACTATGGTTTTTATTGTTGTTGTGGTGGTGATGTGCTTTTTTGGGGGGGGTAGGGGTTGCTTTGCCATTGTTGGGGTTTTTTTCCAGATTCAATAGCACTTATCACAAGAGGTGGATGAAGGCACAGACAGGGATGGACAGTGTGTTGTCTCAAAAATGGGTGTTTTGTAGGAGCTGAAGCCGCTTGAAAAATTAACTGGATGCAACAGTTTTCTCTGAAATAAACAGGAAATAAGCTAAGTTCACAGACCTAAAAAAAGGTGTTACTTGCCACTTTCTTTCCCTGGCGATGTAGCACAAACATTTGAAGCCATGCAATTCACTTTTAAGAGTGCTCCAGGGTACTCTGAGGAAGCTTGTTTTCAATCTCTGCTCCTCTTTCTAAAAAGAGTTCTGAAATTACTTACTGGATTGGGAGGAAGGATATAAGTATCCTACATACTAGGTAAATGCTTAAACTCTTAGTCACTGGCTATATTCAGTTATTCCATATGAATAGACTGCAAGAGATTTATCAGAGAAGACAAAGTAACCCACAACAATATTACTTAAAGCCTTGAAGTTAGCTTTACTAGGAAATAGAAAATGGAGGTTCAGGTCTCTGAAAATAACAAGGAACTGAGTGTCTATCTTCCTTATCCTGCATGGGTGCTGTACTCATGCAATTATTGGCTAAATTAAATGACTGGATAAACTGGATTGTTCCTAACTGGAGAGTTTAATCCAAGTCTCATCTTGCTATTTTCCTGTTTTCTCTCAAGGTGTTTGAAAATGAAAGAAAGGTTCCTTTCTCGTCAGGTAAAATTGGGGTCATCCAAAGCACTTATTCTCTTCCATTACATGAACGAAAAATGAGTACAAAAATATTACACAACAAGGAAGGAAAGAATCAAGCCATAAATAAGGTAGAGAGGGTGTAAAGTGCTACCAGCTCAGGCAGCATTTTACATTTTCTTTGCTCTTATTTTTACGTGTGAGTAGTTACATAAAATGCAAGCTATTACAAAACCAAGTTTTATGTCTCAAAAGTTGTCTCAAGCGATTCTAACCTACAAAGGACATACAGTAATCATATCGACAGTGCATGTATCAGATAGCTAACCAGGACGCTATATTAAATAACCTGTCATCTCAGTCTATTTCTGCTTGACAATGTCTTGAACAGCACCAAGGCCATCTTCATCATTGGTGTGAATTTTCGCCCAGGCTGAAAGTATTAGTGTGTAAGTGAAAGATTGAATGATTGAATGGCTAAGCTGTGCTACCTTCTAAACCTGGGAGAATATTAATAATGGATGACAGAAATGCCTGTACAGATGCTACATTTGAAACATTAATTTTATGATGCAACATAAGACTTTCTGTGACGGTCAATCTGAAACTTTTACTGGAAGTTGTGTCACTCAGTCCAAAACATATTGTCTCCTGCTGCACTGAACAGGAGCTCCTTGGTATTCAGGTGTCTTTTTAAACACATGAAGTTGGTAACTTCAAATATCTAAAGCAAAGGTTGAGGAACTACATATTATGTTGGTCCTGATTTAAATTTTTTTTTCTAAGAAGCTGTCAAAGTTTCCTGCTCTAACTGCATTTTATGTCATCAAAATAAAGTCAGATAGCTTATTCTATTTTGGAGAATGATAATGGACTACACCACCAAAAAGCATTTTCAACCTTAGAGTACTACCTAGTAAAAAACAAACAAAAAAATCTGTTCTAAAGAGGTGGAGCAGGGTTAGCACAAGAATACATTTATTAGGCTAAGGAGAGCAGCTAAGCATGTCTGTTTTTTAGCATGTGTTTTCACACAAACACAAACAAAGTCTTCCAGTGAGAAAAGAAGGAATCTTTATCACTTTGAATTGACCTGGTGCAACTTGTGTGAACCAGAACACATGACAAATGTCAACAAAGAAAGTCAGTTGAAAGAATGTGGAAAAATGGAAGTTTTACTGTTGCCTGGAATGATAGTAAATGCTGCTATTCAAATGTATCTTATCTGGTCATCTATTAATACTTCAATAAATATACTACCTGTTACTACTGCCTTGGCAGCAATTTCCCTCCATCCTGTACTTCATACCTCTTCTTTACATCTTCTTGTTCATTTACACTTTTTGGGGTTTTTTTTGACAAAGACGCAAGTATTCATGCAGTTCGTTGACTATCCTTTTCATAATGTGTCACTCTAAGGCATCTAGGAACAGAAGGATTAATGGAAACATCACTTCACTTGCTAGCAAATTGGAGGAAGAAAATAAAGATAGAAACTTTTCAATTTGTTCAAAATCATGTAGTAATCATCATTTCCATTATTTACAAAGGAAGAGGGCCCAGAGACAAGACACAAAAAGTAAAACAGTGAAGCATTAAAGAATATGAAGTTGGAAGTAAATGTACTTGTAAGTACTTTTTTGACAACTGATATTTGAGTGGGGGATGGGAGAAATATATCTGATCCAGGAAACCAGTTTCTAGACTAAACTAGAGAGAGTAGGCACTCTTCTTTGTTAGAACATATATTCACAAATGAGATGCACCAGTGGGTAAAGAAGGAAGCTTTACCATAACAAATCTGTAACAAAATACACAGATGCATTTTTGCCAATCAGAACAAAAGACAAGTTACGATGAAGGAATTGAGCCCCACACAGCTACTCCCTCTCAACCAAACTAGAAGTATATCTTGCTCATTAAACAAATATGAACTGCCATGTAGTAGGATAGCATGGTCTTGCTTTTGCTTCTACTGGTACAACAACTAAAGCATGAAAGGTGTTCGTTGGGGTTCATTTAGACTCCAGGCTTTGTTTAGACATTTCTAGCTCCTTGAATTACTACATTTTACCTGGTTGTAACCTGGTTAACTGGGTTATATAATAAAAGGTTGGGTTAGGACCCAAACCAAATCTGCCAGCACTGAAGGAACTGCTGTTTAAACACACATTATGAAATAATCTCTACCACCAGAGTATTTTAAATAGCACTGTATAAAAAGATGAGATAGCATTGGTGGTTTTCTACTTTCCTTACTGTGCCTCATCTTTTCTGTGTTACATATCTGCATGTTCTTCCCTTCTAAAGTCTCTTATTTAATTCTTCTCAATCAGGTAATTTAGTGTTGAGTAAAGAACTTGGGTCCATGATAATATTTTAAAGAATGCATTGCCCTGTAAGAGACCCATTCGCCACAAGGCCTCTTCCAGATCTGTGGCTAATGAAAGTTAAGCACCTACAGAAGAGATGTTGGGCTACTGTTCTTTGACTCAGGGTTATGGAAAATTGGGCCATGGAACATGCTGAGAAGTGATCTTACCTGTTTCATCTCCCAGACTGCTCACGAGAGTTGGGCTGCCTAATCTCTCTCAACGTACAGTGATTGATGGAGAATTCTCAGTTTTCTCAGGTAGATTATTCCAGTGCTTAGAAAACTATTTTCTAATATCAGACCTAAAGCTTTCTGTTGAAATTTCTACCCTTGGATTTTTCCCCTTTCTATTTGTTTTGTTTTATTCATTTCTACTAAACCAGAAATGACGTATGTTAAGATCACTCCAAACTGGGACAAATCCACCTGTGCACTAAATTGCTTTACATGCCTCCAACAAAGGGGAACCTTAGAGAGAGTTGTTCATGGCTTCTCTCTCATGAACTACCACTTTGTGAACTTTAATGCTTTGTGCTCTGGGGACCAATTAACTTGCTATTCTTAGCATACAATATTAAATACGTAAATGTTAACCTTCCCATAGCAGCACTTCAGATATATCTCTCTAGTGCATATAATGTACAGGAATGGGACTGAAAGTTAAGAACACTCTCATCATAGGCAGCTTGTATATGGCAGTCAAAAAAATTGTCGACCTTTCCTTTTCTGTGTCTTCTGGGTACTGGTTGTGGAGGCCAATACTGTCCTTCATAAAATATGTACACCTGTATGTGTACTGTGCTGTTCTCATATAGTGGGAATACCACATGCTCAAATATAGTCATCTGCTACATTTTTCCCAATTCAACAAATACCCCAAACTGACTAATTCAGAGTGAATCAGATTAATTCATCTTTTCTCCAGGGCAGCCTTCTTAATGAGAGACTACTTTTATTCCTTATGGCTTGGTGCATGTCATCCTCAGGACTTTGGTTAACATTAGTGATTCTTCAGAAAGCTTCTTTTTTTAAAAATTCATTTGGTTGCCATAATTTTAATTTTATGAGAAAGTAGTCTGGAATTTAATAGAACGTGATATTGTTGCTATTTCTTTTTTATTACCTTTGAAATGTCCCAGAAAAGTGTGTGCATACAGAATCTAACAGAAGTCTATAAGTTTGGGTTTAAAAACTATAGAAAGAAAATTATCCTATAGTCAACTCCATACATTATTTTAAGAGTAATTCTGTAGAAACATATTAAAACTATCCTTCCTTTAGCCCTTGTTAAGTTCTATGGGGCGGGGAACATAGCAGAATCCTCTAGATGGGTTATAACATGTTTCAGCATTTTCATGGGTGCAAGTCTACTTGTAAAAGCATATAAAACTAAAATGGTTGGAAGTCTTTCAGACACCTAAATGTCCTCAGTTTTTAAGCTGCTAAAACCCCTTTATTAGAAAGGAGTATACTGTGTCATTACAAAGGAATGTCATGAATGAGACTGTTAAAAGAAATGATCACTGTACTATCTGCACTCCCACTCATGTGAGCATTAAACCTTCATGACAGTAGAGGTGGGACAATGTTGAGTGTTCCAGATTTTAAAATAAGCCCTAGGCTTTTGTATCATCAACTTTCACCCACTACAGTAAACAAAACAAAAGAAAACAAAACACCAAACCCCAAATAACCAAACCCAGGTGCAAATTTTCAAAAGGTGCACCATGATTCTCTGCCTGCATTAAATAGGATCATTGGGAAATGACTGCTCAAATGCCTCTATTAATTCCAGCAGCTGAAAGGAGAAAGGTCTGCTGGCAAAGAAGTCTCTGGGAGAGTCCCTGTGATGATGCCCTCACAACCCCATTGCTCTTACTGGGCAATTTCTGATGCTTACCTGATTTCTTTCTCAAAAGACAGGCTTCCTCCTGTTTCTTCAGTCTTAAACAGATTAACTCTTCTTACTTTCAGGACACTGCCTGATAGAATATGTGGAAAGGAAGTGTTGCTGTGGGAGGAAATTTTGCAGAGATGGAGTATTTTTCTGTTATTGGTGTAATTAGATAATGCTGTCTGTCACTGAGGCTCAGGCTCATTTTGTCTTTGGCTATGCTCCAGAATACTTGGCAAATAAATTTACAGAAAGATGTTTTATGTCCATCTTTAAACAAAACAAATGAACTAGCACTAAAGAAATTACTGGAAAATTACCTTTGTTATTATTTTTTTTAATGGGTGAATATTATTGATAGAAATAAGAGAAAATAAAATCCCAGCCCTCATATTTTAATTTGTTTTTTTCATAAGCTTGAAGACAGTAACTGCTGGTTTTCAATATGGTCTGGCATTGGGCCTTAGTTCATTAACTACCTATCATGGAAGAACGGAACAAACCAACGTTGAAAGTAAGGCTATAATGCCAGTTATTTCAGTAGGCTTCTATATATATTAACTTATACCATCAACACAGATTTTGTGCTCTCTTAAATATCTCATGAAAAGGACTAGTTTGTGTGTTTTCAATGCAGCCATACACAAAATCACAGAGGAAGGCACAAACACCAACTCAAATGGGTGTAAACATTGCAACAGAAGAAATCTAAATTAAAAAGGATTTTTCCTTCTATTTCTGATATAAGCCACCTGTGCTTATACTTAAGGCAGGTCAGGAACAACTGTCACTTATACCTATGAATGTAGGTTAATTCTTCATGCAGTGTACTTGTGACCTTCACACTACTGCTCTGAGTGGCTTACAGAGAGCCTCAGTGCAGAATATGCAATGTGCCCTTAGGTTTGTGTTTCTATCAGAGCAGCACCTGCCACTAAAACCAGTCAGATCATATGCTTATAGCACTTGCTTAGTCATATTATTTTAAAGGCACAACAGAAATGAATTCTTAAATAATTTAAAATTAAGCCTAGCATCTTTTATACCTTCCAAAATATCTCTATATAAATTACCATTTGTAAATGGAATTTGAAGGAGAAAAGATATTAGTTTTTGTTGTAACAGCTATCTCATAGCCAATTTTATGGCAGTGAAATATTAGGAACTTTTAATTGGTCTTAGCAACTTCTTTTTTCCTGCACTGAAATAAATCAAACTACATCCTACCTGGAAATATCAGAATATTAAGCTCACATACAGATTTGTTTGAGATGGCAGTGGGATTCTCTGCTTTATCTGAGTAACTCGGGGTTTAAATCCATTATCAGTACTAAATGCTACTGTGATTCATTCAATAACTTACTCATTAGACAATCTTCTCTCACAAAACAAATCCCAGATAATCTCTTCACATCATATTGCCAAAGGGCCAATCTTTATCAAATCATTTAAGCATACAATGGTCTTTGCTTTCTATGGCAAGATCAGAAAGAAAATACTGATGCCTGTTTGATTCAGAACTTGCTGCATATGAGACTGGTGGTGGCTTTTCTCTTTCATAGTCAGTACATACAAATAGCAAAATCCCCAAGCAAGATACTACAGGCATAAACCTAGTGCATGGATTCATTGACCGAAAGGTGAAGATCAATTTATGCTCCGAAACCCAGGAGCTGTTGAGTTTTTTAAAGATTTTTTTTTAGAATGAAGTAAGTTTGACAGATGCATTAAAAACTTGTCTATACTTTTGCCTATACAGGTTTATTCAACATTACAAAATAATGAAGTTGAGTGAGTTTTCTTCTGACAGGAAATGTGTTTTCTGTGGTTTGTGTACTTTTTAAGCCTTTGTTGAATACAGCAGATTTTATTAGGGTTTTAAAAAAATAATTACGTGGCTATGAATACTTACTCTTAAGCCCATCCAGTCTTCTATATGCTTAAAAAAATGCATTTGTTTATTATTTAATGTAGTTCAAATTACTTAGAAAGTATCTACACTTGCATGAAGATTACAGTCTTGACAGAAGTCAGCTGGAACCTGAATCAACATTATGCCTATGGTCTCTTGAGATCATATGTTAATGAAGGGGGTATTTAAACATTTTTCTAATACTTTGTAGTCATAGACAAAGGAACAAAAATTTTCACAAGAATCTTAGTAAAGTATAATCTAGAACAATGTCTCTAAAATGTACTCCACAGCCTACTCATAATTCCTAATGTAACAAGGCAACAAATAATAAGAATGTAGTCCTTTCAGTCATGCACCCCAGAATGACATGCACTCCTTGGTACGCAGTCCAAGGTATGCTGTAAATTTTTCCCTCCTCTCTCTTCCAACCACCAGCGGCGTGGTTCCATGTACCCTTTCCAGCAGATGCAGAAAAAAACACCCCAAACAATAGAAACATTCCAGATGAGTATGAGTTACCTGGCAGCTAAAGTGTCAGAAACAGCTGCTGCTGGTACTTTTGTCATATTTTGAATGATGGAGAACAGAAATCTCACACCACTAAGGGACAATTGATTCTCTATATTCTATTTTTGCAGGTATCTTTCTGCAAGAGAACTATTGATTTAGGCTTTTTTAGTATATTTATCAAAAGCTCTTTCTTTGTAGCATCAATAATATTTTACACAGTGAAATTGAAAGGAACTAATGCCAAGGATGAACCAAATCCAATTTCCAACCTTTTGCTACCTGTGAGCAAAGCAGTTAGTGTTTGGGAGCCTTAAGATCATCTGTTTGATGATTTCTCTTGCTACATGTTGAGTCACTGACTAAGGCCATCTCTGAAAAGGTCATTTATGGAAGTTTTATCTTAAGCTGTTGTGTCCAAAGAAGACACCAAAGCCTGAACTGGTATTGATTTTTCTTGCACTGCAACATTACTCCCAGGAGTAAACTGTCGAAGAGGCTATTGATAGAAACATGCCATGTGTCAATGACTACATAGGGTAGAACTGCAGGCAATCTAATTTTTTAATGTCGCCTGTCCTTAATGCACAAGGAAACTGGACAAAATCACCTTAAACTGCCTATTTGTGATGCAATATAGAAGTTAAAGATGTGCAATACTCTGCGTGGGCCAGAACTCTGCCAACTGAATCAAATACTTAAGGCTTGCAATTGCATGTGGTTTCTGTACTTTAAACATGTCTTGGATGGTGACTCCTTGGAGGGGGCTGGGAGAGGAAGAGGAAGGAAAAGCAGAATAATACGCCTATAGTTATTTTAAAATATTGAAAGATAAAAACAAGTCATATGGTTTCTAAAAGATTTTCAACAAATCAAAACTCTTTAGAGATTTGCACTGTTCCAATATTTGAACCATGCTGACAGCTGCACCTTGCAGAGGAAAAGCCGATTCAGCCTGATCTAGAGTCACCCTCCCAAGCATTATGATTAGCCCAGTGTTGCATTATAATTTGTTGAAGGAGAGAGAGTTTGCTAAGTAAGCAACTATATCCCTTTATGAAAGTCCCAGTGTGTTGCAAGTTAGGCAGTGCATATACACACACACACCAGTGAATTTACACTTTCTGACACCTGAAAGGCTTGTCGAAAGTCATGGCAGCTTCAAAAGTGTCTGCTTTCTAGCAGTACATTTAACTGTATAACTTTTTGTCATTTCCCTTTGTAGTTTTGCTGACTGCTACAGCTTTTATTCCTGAGACATATCAAAGAAGATAGATAACAGAAGTCAAAAGAAGGTAAATTCATAATTGCATTCAAATGTAGTGTATAACACAGTTTTAAAAATTATTTTTCTTCTGGATGTTTTATATTTTCTCTTGCAATATCTTATATTTCCTTAACTTGATAGCCTAACTGCAGATAAGAGTCAAAAGGAACAAATCAGTGTCTCAGTGGGGGAAAAGAAAAAAAAAAGGTTAAATGAAGCTTCTCTGCTGCTTCTGCAGAAGGAATTTGAGTATATGGATTAATTCATTCTCTCTCTCAATGTATATAATTTATCATATATGAAATTCAAGTAGGATGGATTAATCCATTCTTTCTCTCTCAATATGTAGTATATTTTTAATTTATTTATGGGTATTAAAGGAGGAGAGGGGAATGTTGTCACTAGATGATGATAGCATAGGTGCCAGCATGGATTACTGACTATTAAAGCCCTTCCCTTATTGAAAGGGAGAAGCTGCAAACTAAGCACGTATGAGAAAAATTGCTGTCACTAATGCTAAATCCTTTCTCATTTGTTACCTACAACACCTTGTCACATTTTGTGTGACCTCCAGGATGATCTTTAAAAAGCAAGGTTTGTACCTGGGTCTCCTTGTGAACCAGGCACTGTAGAAAACAGAGCCCTTTCTGAGCAGGATTTCTATATTTTGCCATTTTTAATACATCAATCAGTCATAACAAACAGCCAGCCTCCCCTGCTAGCGATCCTGATGGGTAGGGCAGGGATTTTCAGTGTCAGGTCAAAACTCCTCTCTGGCTTGCACATATTAATGTTCCTCCCAGCAGGAGCAGCACATACCTCAGGCTAACGCTCCCTGCTGCCAGCACCCAGGCTGGAGTTTAGGGTCATTAATTCAACCCGTGGTGTTCATCCAAAGTCAGCACGACAACCTGGTTATAGGGACAAGTCTGTCTTGGAGGTCAGGGCTGCCCACTGGGGAGAGAGGACTGAGGCCTAGAAATTAATCTCTCTCTTTGCTGCATGTTGATCAGAAAGAAAAACACAGAGTGATACAGGCAAGATTGTGATCTACATAATGACAGTTCTATGGAGTTAAAGCAATGACAGCCAATCCTACCTGGGAACCTAGTCTACAGTGATCTTCTGATCAGATTGGAATTGCTCTACATTACCATTTTAATAATTTTTTGAGCCATAATTTTAGAAAACTTTCTTAAGAAGGAACATACTTCATCCTTACAAGTTTCCAAATATAAGGTGAGAAATTACATCCAATCTTGCTTGAATTGGTTTAGTAGCACTTGCCAGAGTTGATTTAGTTCCAGTAAAAGCAGAAGCAAGACAACTTGTACCAGGTTAGCTGGATTAATTTTGTGTTGTTTCCACAGGCAATATCTCAACATATTTAAACTGAAAATAAAATTTAATGTGGAAAGGAAGACTTTCTGCTATAAAACATTAGATCTCCTTTTCTTTTCTTTTTTTTTTTTCCCCTAAAGACATGTAGGTCCCCAAGCCTCTGTAAAACAAAAGGCAGAGGAAACATCAAGGGAATTATAGTTTGCTACCTACAACTTTGAGATCTCATCCTTTGAACATATTTAATTCTGATTCCCTGTGGGATTTCTTTGATATTTCCTAGGCCTTTAGGGTAGGTGGGGTTGAAGGAAAGTTGGACTACAGTATGAAGCCATCTGGGCAGGAGACATGAGCTGTTTCGCTGGTTTCAAAACAGGATTCGAGGTTGTCAGAAATAACAAAAATTATTTGTTACCAAAGGCAGATTTAAAAGGTTATTTAGCAATGAAGTAGGAGAAAAAGTGCATCAGCACATTCCACCATGAAAATGTTTGCATAAAGGGCATTTTGTTGTGGCAGATAAGTTCAAAGCAGATTTATTACTACAGTGCAGTGTTTTCCAGTATGGACAGAACACCAACAAATTATAAATGAAAAATCTTTTGGAATATTTACTCTTTTTCAAAGTTATTAAATATATATCTGGCTGGGTAATCATGGTTGTACTAAATTGTAAAAAATCAACTTCGTTTTGGTGAAGAATTTCAGATGCTATTATCTCTTAGAGGAAGAACTAGACTGTTAATAAAGATTTTTTATACAGTGGGACTGTCCTTACAAGCTCTAGTTTTAGTTCAGTAAATTTCAGCTGTCCCACTATGTTCTACTTGCTCAGCTACTTTAAGATGCCATATAAACAATAGGATTTAACTTCATCTGCTACAGCTTTTCTGCTTTGGGGCAGAAGAGAGGAGGAAATGTGGAAATTCTATCCTCAGTGACTACTTTCTACTAAATAATAATTAATCATCTAAGAGTTGCAATGAAAACAGTGAGAGAAAAAACAAACAATCTGACCCAGTATCTTCAAAGCTCTGAATAAACAGTTGCCAGTGAGATCTTACCACATTCCTGTGAGGCAATTGCTTACTAATATTTTGATTTTACTGATGACAAAGCAGATTCTGGAAGGAGATATGAATCCCATAAACTCAAAAAGAGATTCAGTAACAGATTCAGAATTAGCTTCAGTCACTAAACAATAATTCTCATACGCACTTGAGCCCTAACTTCCTATTGCTTTTATTTAAAGGACCCGATATTTTGAATCGGAATGTATTTGGTGTGTAAAACTGTACAAAGATGATGCATAATTTGGTTAGGAATCTGCCAGTGTAACACATTCATATTCACCCTTTTTTTTTTCTTTGGTTTCAAAGTTAATGTGTGTCCATCTGTCAGTGTCCTGTGTGCTCTGAAGTCTGCACAGCATATTCTATGCTTTTATGCAACGCTATAATCCCATGATATTGTAAAAAGAAAATAGAAGTATCGCTTAATCCACAGCTCATTGAACCCATTTTAATTAAAACTTTTTGAAATAGATTTTATAAACTTCCTAATCTTAGCTGCAGATTAGTTGCCTGTTTATCGGATGAATGCACTAGGCACTTTTTTTTTGCGTACTTAGAGATTACAGCCCTATTTTGTCCTGAAGGTATTTTATTTGACGAAGTCCATTTTAAGCAGCCTAATTCATGAATTAGCTGCCAGTGTAGGGCATAAACCCAATCTAATTTGAGGTACCCACAAAATTTATTCTGCATGATGAAATCTCCCAAGGAAGCAGCAGAGCATAAAGACCTTCCACTAGTAGAGAAGAGAAAGCCATGAATCCCTAATGGCAAAAAAACCCCAACAACAACAACAAAAACAAGGGAAAAAACCCAACACATTACTAGTACACAATGCTTAGCACAAAATATTTAATCAAAAAACATATGCAGAATGATGATTAAATTTTTTTCAAGGACACCTTAGAAGTGAATAATATCCATACAGGGTAGCATTACTGTAAATCATGAACATAATTTCTAAAACTTTCCTGTAATATATAGGCAAGGAGGAATTTTGGAAACAGCATTAATCCAAGACATTCCAATCTGGACATACAGGTAATTCCTCACCCTTTCTGCCAAGCAGAGCTAACCAAATTTCATGTGCCATCTGATTGTTACAGCCTCTTCAGCTGGCCTTGTTCCCTGCTGAGTTCAAATCCAATAAATGCAGATGCATAATTGTACATCAATTTTCTGTTTTACTTGTTTTGCAATTCATCTATGGCCTGCAGTAGCTTTCAAAAGCCCTTAAGTCAAAATGGTCTGAATCTGAGCATTAAAAGCTTAAAGGGCTCCAGGCAATCTTCCCTCTCTCTTTTTGAAACTTTTCTGAATTTGAAGTAGAAAACAGCCTGCTGCTCACTGGGACCTTCTTTCAGTTGAGAAAGATCAAAATGAAAGTATTACAGGAAGTAAATCATTGCTATTCAGTAATGTGTATCTGAATATTCAGCAGTGTTAGACTTTCAATTCTTGCTCTTACAGTTAGGTGCAACATTTTTTATTCATATATAAAGGTTAAGCCCTTATGGTTTTGGTACAGCTTGATATAGTGGATGGTGGCATCACCCTTTATTTTTTTTAAACCTATTTAGGATAAGCTCCAAGCATATAAAACCTGCCAAGCTGGGTCAGATTCAGGTGTCCATCTAGACAATGATCCTGCAGTAGGTAACAGACAGAGATGGAACTGATGAACAAAGAAAGGACACAGTGATTCTCCCTTGATCTGTCCTTAAAGCTTTTGCCAATTTGAAGTTCATGAACTGGCTGTTCAATGCAGACTACCATGGTCAAGAGCCATGGTTGAGTAGGTTTCTTCATGAACTTCTACTAAGACTTTTAGAGACCCTTTATCCTTCAGAAAAAATCTGGAAATCGTTTTCACAGAATGAGGAAGAAAATTGTGTGAAAAATTTTCTGTTAGTTTATTCTAAATATATTTCTTGTTTCAATGGGTATTTTCGACATCTTGCACTTTGAGAAATAGGGAAAAATAATTACCTAATACTCTTTGCTCTTTTCCAAACATAGCACTTTTAATCTATCAGTTTTGTTGGTATACAGACCATTCTGTATCCTTCTCTGTATATTTTCTAGTTCTATTTTAACCTATTTTGAGGGACCAGAGCTGACTGTATGCCCAAGATGGGTGTATTTTCATCTTTATATACAAAGATTTTAAGATCTTCTTCCTGAGAGGTGATAGCTAATTTGGAACTCATCACTGTGATCCCATGTACAGCTGAAATGTTTTCTCCTGTGAGCATTACTTTGCATTAATTGTCTGCAGGCTCCATCTGCCATTTTATTGCCTAACCATTCAGTATCATGGCAGATTTTTGCACCTCTTTGAGGTTAACATTAAGTGACAAGCCTAAACACGCTCATTTCGATGAACTCTGTCCCCTCACTTGTAATCTGTTCTCTGCAATATTTAGTGACATGCTAGTTGTCAGAGAACCTATAAAGGTCATTAGAGAAACCTGCTTGGAACTGCCCTTCATTGTGAAAATTGCTACCTTTTCTTAGGATGTTATTAATTTATGGCAGTGTCAACTCCACAAAGCTGAGCTATACTGTAATTTGATGGAAAACTGTTGCACTTTTCAGTACTAATTCCACTCTATCAACGTTCTTACAACCAATATAACCGTGGAGGTGGTTAAAGTAAGACATAGGTCTGCAGAAGGCAATCTATACATTAAATAGAAACTCTGAGAGAGAATATGTCCTCTTGAAAATAAATAAATTATCCCTCTTAGAGAAGTTAGTTACAAGAACATGCTACCAGACCGCTTCATGTTCATGAACCAGATGAGGCATGACTGTGTTGAAAGGTACGGTGAAATTATAACAGGCATCTGGATGCAAAGACAGGCAGTTAAACATTATTAGCTCATGCTTGGCTTTGAGAAACTGTAGGAGCAGCAAGGAAGAAAAAGTATGACCTAAGGAATCAGATAAATCTCACAGTACTGCTAATCACAATTCGATTTGTCATTGTGAGGGAGAGACAATCCTAGAACTGGGTTTTTATTTTAAAATATTATTCAACTGTCATATGATGACTTCCAAGGGAGCTTTTTTTTTTAATAAGAGGAGGTTCAGAACATTTTAGAGCAACTGCTATTCAATAATTGCAAAATACTTGGCCCTTCATAGCACAAAGCACTGTGTTTCAGAATTTCTTATCTATTATTAGTGTATAGATACAGAAAATATTAAGATTTTGGAAAGTATTGAATTTCTGGTTATGCAATAACATGTTAGCACATCCAAAATTCATGGATATTCTGAAAGCACTGATGTGAAATATAAATTTAGGGTTTAAAACCTTAAGAAATTAAGAACTCATGCCTTAACCACAAAAAAAAAAAAAAAAAAAAAAAATTACTTCCTCCTTCCCTCCCAGTGCACTAAGTAAAAGAAGTTGGAATACTCCTACATAGTCTTTACACCAATTCATTCTTCAGTCTGGTGGCAAAACATCAGGCAAAAACTAAGTTTTGCTCAAACTGAACAAGGAAGAAAACCTTCATTTTAACTCAGACAAGACATTTATCAGATATGAAACAGAGCATTTTAAGTCTTTTTGGGCATCTTATACAAAAGCAAAGAAAAAGAAGCAGAGATTTGGGCAAATTAAAGCTTTTGCACTTTTCTTTATGATTTAACTGTTGCTAGGGACAAATAATTCTAATTATTTTGTTGCCTCCTTGGTAGAACACCTAGGCATAAAACCTATATATCTGCAAACTGGTCACTGTGTATTTCTACAAAAAAAAAACCCAAACCTGCAGAAAAGGAGCAGCTGGAGCACCTAAAATCTGTCCACATGTCATTATAGTGAACTATGCATATTCTGGGCAGTAGATAATGTGGATTTAAACCTTCTTGGGCAAAGGAAAGGAAATTAATAATGTCGTGTAACCATTGGTTGGGGCCCCAAGACTTTAAATTCTGGGGAAGCACAGAATCACTGCTACGATCTCAGGCTTTAAGAAAAACATGAAGTGCAGATTCTTGTTTTCAACACTTCCCCTTTGTTACAGACACAGGAAATCAAATACAAATTTTGTGCATTGGGGCAAACTGAGCTTTTGTTTGAACCAAATATAAGCAAAAATGTTAAAAGAATTTTGTTGCTGTTCAGCAGTTAAAACATGTGCTCACCACTAACTGTGGCATACCAAAGGATCACAGTAAAAATCATCAGAAATTCCTTTTCTTGAATTTAACCGGAGAGAGAAAAAACATTAAAAAAGGAATGTGATCTCACCTATTTCTCAGCTCACAGGTGCACTTACTGTTTGTATCGTGAACTTTCTGTTGTAAAGGTTCATTTTGCAGTTTCACAGCTCAGCAAAATGAGGGACTGAGGCGGATTAAGCGTCACCTGTACGTTGAACTTTTAGTAAAGCATAAGCTCAGAAACAGTGTGTTTCTTTTCCTGACTTGAAGGTTGAAAAGCATGTATTCCAAGCAAAATTTGGTCCTTGCCTGCAGTCGTCAAGCAGGAGGCTGAACAAGAGGTAGGGGCTACGCATCTGGCACGGTCCCCTCCTTGCCATCACCCGGCGAAGTGGCTCAGGGCAGGGTGACAACTGCACTGCTCCGCTGGCACTGCCACGCTTGCTCGTCCCTGCGGCTCCAGGGCTCCTGGTGCTGCTCCACTGCGGCTGTCTCGCCCCGCTAGTGCTGGCCAACTAGCCACTGGGGCAAGCTAGGGCCCAGGCAATCCTGACCTGCGATGCAGGTGGAACAGGTCAATCAATGGTCATTTTTTAGGGATTAATACAAAAAACAATCAAGCGATGGAAAATGTGATCTGAATGAAGTTCACTTAAGAACCTTAACTTGCTGCAAAAAAAAAAAGGGAAACAAAAACTCCTCAGCTGCTGCCACTGGGGAGTTTTTATTCACAATCACAATTCACAATTTGCAATTCAAAATATATCACAATCCTTGAAAGTCCCTTTTCTCAAAATAGGGAGAAACATTTTAAGTATCTGATATCATTTCTGGGAAAGAAAAAAAGTGCAATAGAGTAATTACTAGTTATTAATTCTGCAACAGATTAGTATATCAGAAAAGAAATGAAGTGTCTTGATTTGTTACAGTAACATACAGTTCATAATAGGATGAAATCACAGAAGAAATTGTAGCATTCAGTAAAAAGTGAACTCAGGGAGGCATGTGCCAACTTCTCCAATCTGATGCGTGAACCGTAGAAAACAAAAGATGGGTTTTATAATGATTAGACAGACTAAGAAAGAATTCAGTTTTAAGTTATCTAACAGGGGGCAGGAATGGGTTTGTGATTTTTTGTTCACCTTTTTTTTGTTTGAGATTTTTTGCTTTGAAAGGGGATGAGTATTTTTGTGGCCTATACTTAATTTAGATTTAAATTCTAAGCTCTCAGAATTCCATGTGCATCTCTCTGTAGTGAAAGGAATGGAATATTTCAGGTACTTAATTCACACAGTATTAAGCCAAGCCAAAGCCATGAAAATGCCATGATGCAATTTAGTGAAAATTTATCTTTCACTGGGAATAGTTCAATTACAACTGAAATGAGATTGGAAATAATCTTTTCTTCTATAAACCTTGCACCTGGAAGACAATACATCTGTTTAATATCTTGCCACTTCTATCATTCTGTGGTGTACCTGAAACTGTTTGTTCTAGCAGTAGTCACATGAGGATTCTCTCCTATTTCTTTTGTAAAGTTACCTTAATTATTATGAATAGCTGTCACCTATTTATTCCTACAACTATTTTTCCAACTCAGAGATGTACGTATCATAGTTTACCTCATGCTTGAATACATTTTAGAGCAAGAGAAATTAAATTCTAGTTAGTTCAAGACCAAGAGGAAAATGTAATTTTCCATTAACAAACCACTCTATCTACTGTTCCTAAACATTTTCAGATTGTGTTGGCTGTCATTATCTTAGTAATAAAGCAGGAGCTAATTTAAGAGAATTAAAAAAATACACCAACAAACTCAACCCTTAAAACCTATAAAAAGAAGGGTTGGGTGTTTTTTCTCAAATTTTCAGATAATAAATATACTGTTATTCTATATTTCAGTGCACAATTCTCCATTAATTAGTAATGCATGTAAATTATTACTGTGACCATACTTTGCTGGTATTGTAAATAAATATAAAATCTTTAGATGACTGATTATTTTCTCATTTCCACTGGGCAACCAGCAACTCTGCATCAACATACAAATTAGTGAATATGAATGATGGCATCTGTTGCACCTCAAGGGGGAATACTCCAATATTTTTAAGCAAGCATTTATTTTGTTCCAATTTTCAGTGTCATCTTTGCTTGATGTTTCCATAAGATGTCTTCAGTGAAAGGACATCTCCATGTTGCTAGGGGTTTATCAAACACCAAATGTAGATTATTTTCAGAGACTTCAGTGTTCCTTGTGTCAGAACCAAAAGTATGGGCAAGTGTCAGCAATAATTCCTTAACTGCTGTGTACTAGGAGTGCATGTGAAGCAAAAGAGCTGCATAGCAAATTTGAGCAATTTCATCATCTCTCCAAGAGGAGTATTGTCCTATGATTATTAGAAAACAACCTAGAACCACAAGAATAAATTATGCCAGCTGTGAATACAAATTAGTCAGTTAATTTTAAAAGAAACTTAAAGAAAAATGCAATTTTAGAAGGAAGAAAATGTATACAAATACTGTCATGAATTTTTTTTTTATGAAATATATTTCATACCAATATTGTGCAATAATTGTTTCTCACTCTTAGCCAAACATAGTTTTCTTTTAATAAGTGAAAGTTATGAGTAGTCAGAACTTACCTTCATTTCAAATATATATTTAAGACAAAATAATTCTCTGGTTCAAACTACATATTATCTTTTGTAGAAGGTCAGTTCAGGTACTTGGCTGGATTCTGTGGCTATAACCCTGGGGTGCCTCAGCAACCTGTAGCACTGCAGCTCCGTACTGTACAACTGAAGTTTGTGTTTACATCCATAAGAGAGCCATGCTTACAGCAGTGGAATGAATATTAAGGAGGCATGATGTGAAAATTGTTGGCAGGTAGCTTTTTGGAAAATATTTATTTTAAATTTTAGGGTAACTATTGCCGAGATCTTACTTTTTCCAAAACCCCCAAAATATATTTTTTCCAAGTCTAGTGTATTATTTCAGAAGCTGTCTCTTAGATAAGATACACACATACTTATTTACATATATCCCAACTAATAGTAATTGATAAAGTTTCATGAAAACTTGAAACTATTGCCAAGATATTAACCCTTTTGACTGTAAGCCAAATTTTAATTTAGCTAATTAATTTTCATCTTCTTAAAATGTCCTTGAAATTTCAGGTAATGAAATACTTCTAAACAGTTTGTCCCTCTCTCTCTTTTTTTTTTTTTTAAATTGACCTAGTTTTCTAATGTCAGATGCAAAGGCAAATTATTTGAGGTCTACAAGATGTGAGGCTAAACACATAATCGCTTCATGAACTGATGTTGTTATTCCATATGTGTGTTGACTTCCAGGAGTAAAGCTACAAACAATAATGTTTTCATGTGTATTACTCAGCTCTCCAAAAAGTCTCACAGGTTTTAAATACTGTTTTTTAAACACTGCCCAATAAAATAGGGAAATATTAAGCCGTGGACAGGACATTAACAACGCATACTGCAGTGGCAAACGGGTCCCTACTTCTGCTCCTTTTACAGAAAAGCTACTGAGAAAACCTGGATCCCAAATCCATCTGTCTTTCCACGGGGAAGAATATGTTTAAGGAGATCCTCATTTTCTTTTCTGCTGGTGGTGAACATGTGCCAGCTCTCACTGAAGGTAAACCAACAGTTACAAATTTCACCGGACACATTAAGTCTATGTTTTCCTCTTAATCATATCTGGTTTGGCATTGCAGAATAATTCTCGATTGCTCTTAGTTTACAGACACAGAAAATGAGAAATGTGCCAGAACTACTCTGTATGTTGTTCATTTATTCTGCTGGGGTATAGTGTTATACTTGCCCTGTAAGGACAAAAATGTCTAATTCTGGTTCCTAGATTTCCCAAGGTATGGAGACAATCCAAACAGAATACTACTTATTACTGTTGAGCTAAACCATGCAACACAATTACTTTTCCGAGGTTAACCATAAAAGCTGTGAAATTTCTCTCCAGGATTGACCAGAGTAATTTTCAATTTACCTAATTAGGCAAACTGGATGGCATATTTTAGCAATTACATTTCAGCTGTGGCTATTTTGGAGCAAACTCCCCCTGGACTTTGAGATTTCCCACTTGTTCTGTTATCAGACTTAAACTTCAACTCCCTGTTTTGTTTATTTAGCCTTCTTCTTTGAAGACGCTATTGCTGCTAACGACCAGCTAATCAGGTGTAGGCTATTTTTGGCCTGTAGCTGTTGTTTTCAGACAATCTCTTCAACATATTTATGTAATTCAACTGCTTTTGTTAAGTTGGTTTGGCAGGAATAGCTGGCTACTTCAGAAACAGCATGTGCAAATTACATCTACTAATTGCGTTCACAATAGAATAAGGTTCTCACCCACTCTTTGCCACATCGATTTCGCAGGCAATAAAAAATATTTCTGAGCGCTAATGCCTGCAGATAAGACTACAGATATGCAAAGAGACTTCAGTGGAGCCAGCAAGTAGCTATCTGAATTTGCTTCAGAAAAAACATGACTTACCATTGTCTACAATTTGAAACTAGCTTAATTTTTTTTGCATCAGGCTGGAACTAGTCACACAAATTTTTAAACCCAGTGACATTATGTGCAGAATTCTTGAAATCCTTAGAGGGAATTTTTAAAGCTTGATAGTCAAAATGTTACAGTTGCCTTACTTAGCATTGCAGTAGAACATTGCTGATGGATATTTTATTAAAAAAAATTATTGTTAGTAAAATATTTTAAGGTTAAATAACCTTAAAATATATATATATAACATTAGTGAAATGTATAGATTGTCTTCTTAAAGCCTTCAGGTACTCATATGACATAAAGCTAGGTCAATTACTTCCAGAGTGGGTCAATTTGCTTGAGGATGAGTAACCAGACTAGATAGCATTTCTCAACCCACACTTATCATAAGGTACTTCTTACAACTTGAGAAAAGCTAAAGAAAAAAGTGTCGATACTGACATACTAAAGTGCCCTGCTGAAGGGACTCTAGGAAAATAGCTCCTAATTGCAGTCCTCATTTAAGACATTGGATTCAGTGATATTTTCCCCGTCATGTATTCCTTGTCTATTTTTCCTGGAATCTTGCCAGATCTGATAAAACTTTCAAAAAACTGTATCACTTACATTTTGGAAAAAATTTACTAGTAGTATCTAATCAATTTTTTCAATTCATGATTGAAAGGTGCTTTGTTTTATAAATTATCCTATCTTTCAGTAATTAAGTAGAACAGACTTTGAAACAGCTTTCAGAAAAGACAGATATTATTGTTTATACTTGCATTTGATTCTATTCTATCTTTCAATTTTTCAAATTTGTTTTTAAGAATCCTTCAAACATTGCACAGAAAGGTGTTTAACTTTGTCCTTTTGTTGTGGTTTAAACCCAGCCAGCAACTAAGCACCACGCAGCTGCTCACTCACTCCCCCCCACCCAGTGGGATGGGGGAGAAAATTGGGAAAAGAAGTAAAACTTGTGGGTTGAGATAAGAACGGTTTAATAGAACAGAAAAGAAGAAACTAATAAAGATAATGATAACACTAATAAAATGACAACAGTAATAATGAAAGGATTGGAATTGGAATGTACAAATGATGCGCAGTGCAATTGCTCACCACCCACCGATCGACACCCAGTTAGTCCCTGAGCGGCGATTCCCCCCGCCCCCACTCCCCCCAGTTTATACACTAGATGTGACGTCACACGGTATGGAATACCCCTTTGGCCAGTTTGGGTCAGCTGCCCTGGCTGTGTCCTGTGCCAACTTCTTGTGCCCCTCCAGCCTTCTTGCTGGCTGGGCATGAGAAGCTGAAAAATCCTTGACATTAGTCTAAACACTACTTAGCAACAACTGAAAACATCGGTGTTATCAACATTCTTCTCATACTGAACTCAAAACATAGCACCGTACCAGCTACTAGGAAGACAGTTAACTCTATCCCAGCTGAAACTAGGACACCTTTTGATATCCTTCATAATATTTTTCTCCTGTGATATCCTCTTTTCTGTTGTGTTTTTATTTCATACAGTTCTTTCTCATCCCTTACTACTTCCCAGACATTGTTATTTCCTTCAACTATTTTGTTTTTACATATAGCATTGTCTTTCCTTAGGAAACAATGCTTATCTCTCATTATGGGTTTGTATTCCAATACATAAACCCAGAAACATACTCTATACCCACCTACTTGCTGTGACATTTCAGTTACTTTATGACTACGTCTCCAGTGAAAATGGGCCACATTTCACAGGGGCTATTTCTGGCACAAATAACACTTTTGCTTTGGTTGGGCCACATGGCTCTTAATTCTGAAATTGAGATTGCTTGGAGCACAGGAGGATGTAGGCTACTCTTTGCACCTGTCTGAATCTGGTTGTCTTCCATTCCAAATGAAGGACTCAACAGAGGGCAAATAAAATTTCCAGAACCACAGCAGTACCTGAAAGCTCAAAGTTATAAAACATCATACAACCAAAAACTTCATTTTCTCTTCTGTCTCTTTCTAGTTATTCTTTCCAAATACATACGGCTTTTTCTCCGCAGCCTTCTCCCTTTCCTCTGAAATGGAGGGATGTTTTTTAGGGGTATTATTGTTGGGTGCCTGTTAGACAAATGCAACTGAGATATAATATCAGAAATAAAGGATCATCAAGGAACATTTCATTTATGCAAGATTGGAAAGAGACTAGAAGTGCTAGGTTAAGACTGGCAGTTTCTCTCACACTGAGCAGAGTATAACTTTTCTTGATAATTTATTCTTCTGTAAATTGCATCAGCAGCAATATTAAGACAACATAAGAATCACATTCTGAAATATCATTTTCATTATCAAGAGTAATTATCAAGAAACATCTTTTTAACACGTTTTGGTTCATCTTAATTATAGGAAGGTTTATAACACTTGTTATGGTGGATTTAATTCACCCTAAGTGACGAATGCGAATCATTATCATAATAAGAAAATATAAATCAGACAGCAGATTTCTCTGTACTGTATTTTATGATGCTTAGTCATATCTTTAGACCTCCTAATTTTCTTAGGGAAAAATATAGATGTCTATTGTAGGGTACGGTTACAAGTAATTATGGAAATATGACTGGAATAAAGGTGGTGATCTAAAACATCATGACAATCATAACCTTATTTTATTTAGAAAATATTCCTAATTTTAACTAATATTAAACATGTTCAGATTTTCCTGAATATATTAAAACTATTGTTTATGGGTATGGGGTTCTCAAGTTTTTATTCACTTATAAGCGTATATGTTTTCTTGCCAGTTCATTTTTAAACTCTCTAAAGTCATCATTTAGACTGGCCTTCTTAATTAGGGCACACACACCTAAGCATTTCCTTCACTATAACCTAATTCTACAGTCTCAATGCAGGTCAATTTTAGACTATAGTCAACTGAGTAAAAGCATTTGCTTAATAACTTAAGTGGGTGCTTAAGTTATTTAAAAATTGGACTCTTATAGGCAGGACTGGACTATGGCTACTCTCCATAAGACTATAAATTTAGAAAAATCTTAGATACACTTCTGAGCTTTCATTTTAACTTTTATCCATATAACAACTTGAACTCAGATGTTTGACTCCTGAGCCTGAACAGCTTGACTTGATTCCTTAGGAAAACAGTCTAATTATTTTACCTTTTAAAATATACTAAATATCCTAATGTGGGAATGCATATTACTGGAGGAAAATTGCAGATGCTAGTAGAGCTACAATGGAAAGGAAGAGTGACACCATTAAGCTACTTGTCCCATCAGTGTGTGGTTAGTATAGAAGCTAGCAACCTTGTTTTGGAAAATTGACAACATATGAATATTGCTGCTAAATTATATTCATAGACATGTGGACTATTATGCATATGATAAACTGCAGGCATAGGAAGTGCTCTCAAACATTAACAAATCCAAAATACAGGAAAATATATTTCTTTTAAATTCTTTAAGGAGTAATGTTCTGAGGTGTTATGAAACTTTAGTAGATGCAAGTTTTCTGGAAATAAATGTGAATTTCACATGAACCAGTGGTTCCAACTTTAGTGATAAATGCTCTGTTTCATTATTAGAAGCATTAACATTTGAATGATCATATAGGTATATGGAATTTCAGACCCTTTCTTACACTGTTGAAATGACCCAGTGTTCACAGGTCACGGAGCATTGCGCAGTACAGGAATGGAGTCTCTTAATTGTTATTCCCAGTCCAACAAAACTGCAGGTTTGCGGGGTGGGGCCTACTGTTCAACTTCAGACAGTTTTTGGTGATACCTGTTTTCGCTGTGATGCAATTCAGCTGTGCCCCTCTAATGCTGTGGTGCTAACAGCTAGAGAAATGACTATAAATGTGTGATATACGAGCACAGATTTGCAGAAAGTCGCAAAAATTACAGACGCTGTACCATGGGGATCAGATATTACTTAATCCACAAAAATCTGATTGTTTTTACCTTAAAACAGGAGGCTTATTGTTTGTCCTTTCAGTGCCTGGAGGATTAGGCTGCAAATGCCTCAGTGCCACAGGTACAGTCTTCTGCCTCCGAATGGTTTCGGCAGTAACACCTGTCCCTGTCAAGGTGCACTGGGAAAGTGTGCATTGGGATGTTTAAAAATGACATCGTGGCAGTTGAGATCATTTAACATGCTCAAGGTAACAGGCTCTTGGCTTAATCACAAGGGGCTGGAGTCAAGGCATAATCAGTGATGGGTCCTTAACTGCAGGATTTGCTCCCCACCTCGGTTCATCGGAGCCTGAATCTTGCTGATTTCTCAGGCATGCCACAAGACCCGTTTGTTCTCTGAAGCTTTTCCAGAGGTGAGAAATAAAATGAGGAGAGTTTTCAGGTGATTTGACAGGATCTGGAGAGTCATTGTCAGGTTTGTTTTAAATGTAGTGCATGACAGCGTCTGTAAATACGCAAGGAGTGGGAAGGCAGGCAGGCACAGCTCACTGCAGATTGAATTAAACTCCACGCAAAACATTTTATTAGGTTCTAGGGGTACAATACTTTCCCAAAACTTTAGAAACACCCTCCTGCTCATGCTTATTTCAGTCACTTAGCATTTATATCTGGTTAATTAATAATTCAGTATATGGACTCCTCATTTGCAAGACGTTGTGCAAGGCAGGGCCCATGCGACTAAATGAAGCTCTATTGACTAACTTAGAAGTTTGCCTGAGCTGAAGAATTGAGCCTTTATGCATTTAACTTAGCTCTGGAAGAAATTATCTATTTTTCAAGGAATGTAGTTTTTTCTCTTCAC
The DNA here is from genome assembly GCF_900496995.4 of Aquila chrysaetos chrysaetos. Lineage (NCBI taxonomy): Eukaryota > Metazoa > Chordata > Aves > Accipitriformes > Accipitridae > Aquila > Aquila chrysaetos. The sequence goes on from NC_044007.1 coordinate 59,794,985, forward strand.
TTTTTCACTACTTTTAAGTAAATATTTATTTAGACATATTTAACTTTGGAACATAGAAACTTTGAGATTCTTTTTTTGTGCCCAGAAGCACCCAAAAGCAGGTATACTCTGTAGAAATGAAGGAGAAATCAATGCTCCTCCTATGAAATGAGAAAACTTAAAAACATTGTGTGGAGAATTATGATGAAAGTGGGCCTTACAACCTGTATAATACAGAAATATTGCTGTTCAATTTTTAAGTGGACCCAGCTCTAATGAAAAGCTTGACTTACTGCCTAATCTTGCAATACAAGCCAGTGAATTTTCATTTAAATACCCATGAGAATGTTGCGTATAAACATAATACAGAAGACACAACACTATTAAGATCTTTAGGATACAGGTTTAGCAAATGTATCTGTCTGAGGAAGAATATCTTTTCCTCAGAGCTGTCCTACTTATGACAACGCCTCTAAAAAAACCGCAGACCCCCAAACAAAACACTCTCCGCACTTAATAGCTGAATTCAGCTGCAGATTAATTTGTTTTCTTAGCCTGAAGGGTACTGCATACTTCACAACAGAATGGGTACTGAAGTGCTTGCAGAGTGCATGATGAAGACCGGCGGGTTTATTTTGTGAGTTATTCTCCACTAGCTACTGTTCTCAAGTTAGGCTGTATTTAAAAATGTTAGTGAAGACAAAAAACCAAATTTGTTATTTTTCAGAGGTTTGCTAGTTTTATGCCTGAGTATATTAGGAAGCAGGGCACACAGTGCTGTACTGCATGCTACTGATTTCATTTTTCTTTTTGCATTGTTCTGACAGCAAGGTCATTTATCTTTTGGATAAGGAATAAGAAGCAAAAAGAAAACACGAAAGCTATTTGATTTGAAAGTTGTGCTGTGTTGAGAACATTTTGCCACTGCCTACTGCTAATTTTTATTCCATCACAAGCAAGGACACCTCCTCATCAATAAGTTGACTTGGTGATAGGTTTAGCAGGGAAGCCAAAGAATTGATGGGCATGATCTAGTAGGTTAGGATTACTTGCATTGCAACTGCTTATTCTTTAATTACATGGAGGACTAAAAAGGGTGAAGAGGAAAAAAAAAAAAAGGTTACCTTTATTTGCACGCTGTTGGGTAGTTCCAAAACCAGCAGTCTATGGGGGGAAAAGCTCACACTTTTCTCTAAGAAACTCACCTTTCTTGAAGGACAGTGCATTGGAGTAAGTGGACCGCACTACAGTATGCATAAAAAAAAAAAAAAAAAAAAGTTGGGTTTCAAAATAAAATAATAGGGTGTGCAGTGAAGTGTCTCATTCCAAACCTCTCTTCAAAGTATCCTAGAGAGTTTTCCAAATAATGGAAAACTATTCTACTGGGTTCCTGCTGCTTTCTCTGTGAGAAGGTCCTTGAGCTGCAAGATTCCACAACAGGTGTGAGATGGAAAGTGTTCACTTCTCCATTCCCTGCATGCCTCCTCCACAACAGCTCTCCAAACACTTCCAGATGGAAATCAGAAACTGACATGAAAACAATCCTCTTTTGAGATAAGAAAGGGGGAAAGGTGTTTCGTGAAAGACTTTAAACTTTCAGATTTGATTCCCACCCAACCTCCCTCTCAAACTTAAATGCAACTAACTTTTGAAAGGCTTTAATGAAGAAAAGAGAAAGAGACTGGAATAGACCATCTGAGTAGTCAGTGCTCTTGACTGGGATGGCAAGGGTTCAGATAGATTTTTACAGTTTATTCTAACAGCTTCTGGACACTTGCATTTTCAAATTAGAAACATTTTGTCTGAATATTCTGTCAGCTTTTTTCCTGCACTGAAAAGCAATAGACATGACTAACAGAAAAGTCATTGTTATTTACTGAATTCAGAGGCATTTGAAGAAAAAAAAATCAAGTACAAAGGCTTACAAAATTTGTAAAGGTGCATCTGTAAGTGCAGAAGAGTTTACTGATCTTAGATCTTTGAAATCCTCCAAGGTAGTCAAAGTAAGTATTTCCAACAAGGTACATCACTTAATTCCTTTTGTTTCAGTCAGAAACCCTGTACTTCTGCTTGAAAGACTATCAAGAAAAGAGTGGTCAGAACTAATTTGAAATGTTTATAATGGGAAGGCAATCAGAGATTTTCACACTGTAATTGATACTGAACATAATACAAAACCGGAATGTTATCTGTCTAATCAGGCTTGATCTCTTTTTTTTTTTTTTTGTTTGTTTGTGAAATGCTGAGGGGTGTGAGGTTTTACTTTCACTTCTTTTTTTTTAATTCCTTCAACAAAAACTTTTACAAGTTCACACAAATGATGCATATTTTCTATTTTACTTTCCAAACAGCTTGCATGCACATAGACCTATAACAGGCAAATTGTAACTCTTCTTCAGATACTGATTTCCCTGACATCCAGCAGCCAGTCTCTATCTTGAGTTGTTTACCCTTCTCTGTATGTTGTTTCCCCATTCTGTTTCATGTCACACAGCCTAGACTTGATTATTGATATCTGCCTCAAATACTGTTACCTCTATTGCTGATTTCTGGACTAGTGACTTTGACCCTTACATTTACCTCCATCAACGCATTCCTTCCCACAGCAGTTCTTCTCAGCTGAAATACAATGCTCTGCATTGACTACCAAGACATATAGGGAAAGATGTTTAAGCATGGGGAGATATACACATTCATCTCTGTTTTCTGCATTAGTGTAGAAACATATATGTACAAGAAATGAACATTAAAAATAAAGACAGACAATAAACACTAAGCTTTAACTCTTTTGAAAATCTTTCCCATGACAGAAGTACACATTCTTATTGTATATACATACTACTCCTTTCAAAAATCTGAAGTGTTTGAATAACCAAAGCTGAAATTGGAAGGATTATCTGTAATCCTCAAGCATTTCATCTGAAGAACTGATGACTTGCACTCTACCTAGCAACTTAAACCTCAAGTAGGGTTAGATGATGACTGACATAGTAGTCATTTGCTCATCCTCATTTCAACCGTGTACTTGTGCTATTCCACAAGTGCCATTCTGCTATTTGAAATTATTTGTCTTGCCAGTAGCTTTTAAACCAGACATGAAAAAAAATCATTTTCTAGCAGAACTTTTGAAATTACCTTTTACCTTCTGAATCAGTGGGTTTTAATGTAACCATTTATAACAGTTGGACTGATTCAAGAACTTGTTCAATCAGCAGCTCCTTTTATGAATATTCATCTTCCGCTTATCTTAAAATTGGATTTCATAGCTGTCTGTTGCCCGCTGCTTAGAATCATTCAAGCATTTGGCATAGACTTGTGTTATGTTTGCACTTTTGGGGGGTAGATTCAGCCTTTTGTTCACAGTCACAAGGTGCTTTGCCCACAGCCAAACCAGTAGTCATCTCCTCTGGGTGGGAGGATGCAGCTTCCCTGCACGAGACGATGGAGTGCTGAAAAAGGACTTTCTGAAGGTAGAAACATACCAGTCAAATGAGAGAACTGGATCCAGTATAAATGTAGACTGTATGAATCTGCCAATTGGCATCCCCGTACAATGGAGGAGAGGCGTAACAGCCCATGGGTAGAACAGTCCCACCTCAGGCTTTGTAGCTGTTAGGAAAAAGCTTTGCACACATCTTGTACCTCTGCCTCTTCCATCCACTGTGTGAAGGTCTAAAACCAAATGGTTGGGCTATTCAGCTAAAGGAGAGTACAAGAAAATTTTTGCCTTCAAAAGAAGAGACAGAGAGAAAGAGAGAGAATAGCAGTGATCCAGTGGTGTATATGCCACAATAATACCAGGCGAGAGGAGCACAAATGGCATAGGCATTCACACAATACTGTTTGTTACAGTTTTTATAGTCCTGAGCAAAAGTGGATAGAGTATGTCAGAGCTAGGTGATGCTAGTAACTTTTTCCTAGCCAAATACAACAGTTAAATTTAATTTTGTATTGCTGTTCCATGGTTATTAAAACAGTGACTGTGTGAAAAATGATATTGTCTTAAAGGATATGCTTCTTTAGGGTACACTTTCATAATTTGCCAGAGATTCACCAGCTTTAACTGAAGTCCAGTCAAATCTGTTAATTAAAACTAATGGAGCATCTGTCCCAGCTCTGCTTCCCTCTTCATAATTGTGCCCCCTGCAGAGCTATTAAAAGAGAGGAAGAACAAACTTGAACTGTATTTTTGTGTGCCTAAAATAACAAGATGTCTTGTGTCAGAATATTTATTAGTGTTAATTCCCCAGACTGACATTTAGATTTCAAGTTGATTTTTAGGAGTCAGGTTTAGTTGGATTTTAAAAAGTATGATTAGCAGGTTTTCAGTTAGGGACAAACAAATAAAAATTACTGTTTGGTGTTAAACATGAAATATTCCCATGATAGCTTTATTCAGCAAAAGTAATGAATAATCATATTCAAGACCCATCCACCCAAAACCCACTACTAATTTTGATTAGCCAGAATATTATGAGGTTGTGTGGGTCCTTTTTTTTTTTCCTTACAAGAAAACAGCACTTTGCTTTCATGTATACTGCATGACTTGGTTCTGTACAAGATTCAGAACTTGCATTAGCGCTGCCAATACCACAGAAAGAGTGTGAGTGGCTGAGAAAAAAATTAATTGAGGTGGCATAAAATCCAGACAGCTGTGCTAATCACATTTAAGATTTGTCTCATAGATGACTGACCACCAGGTTTCTAAAACAGACCTCATCACTTTTCTCTCCTAGGTTTTATGATCATTTTAATGTGTTTTACCATTATTCCAGATGTATGCTGCTGTCTAGTTTCTCTTAATACGTGAAAACTGAAAAAAGTTTTACACCCTGGTATCTAAGAGACCTTCTGATCACGAAACATTTCATTTATTGGCTTACTGTGAGGTGACATACAGTACATTTGGCAAACAGAAGCAACTATGGTGGCATGGCCATGAAACTAGTCTCCAGGTCGCAGCAGATTCAGGTCCCTTCTCTCTGTAAAAGTTAGGTTTCCTCTGAGTATATACAAAGGTATGATTGCATCACTCCTGAAGTCTGTACATGAATTCAAATTCATTTAAGACTATTTTTAGAGCCAGAGAGAAATTAGATGTCCCAGGCCCTGAGGAATTTCAGTGTCACAATGTCTACTTTTTTCTCAGGTGGTAGTGAGAACTGTCTGATTTATTTTAAAATAGAAAATTTTCAATAGCAATATATTGTAATATATTCATTTTTTATTTTATCTAAGCTTTTAAACCCCCCCCCCCCCCCCAAAAAAAAAAAAAATTAAGTGGAACATCCCTATACAATTCAGGTTTTTAAGAGATAGGCAAGGGCCCTGTAACCTGAAATGCAGACTTTTCTAATATGTACAGGATGAATCCATTTCAGTCAATACTGACTGATGGAATTAAAATTGCAGTGAACTTTTCTCAGTTTAAGCATAAGAAATATAAAAAAATCAGTAACAATCCTAAAATGAACATACTCATAATGAATGTTATTGGTGCTCACAGTACAAATCAACATAGAAAATCAAAAGCTTACTCTCAGAGTGAGCAGTATGAAAAATGGTTCCAGTTAGCTTTGATCCGTCATTACAACTTTCTGACTTGGAAACACTTTACATGTTCAAAACTGGTCAATGATTCACTCCACAGTCATTAAACAAACATCAGCACTTGTAGAGATCCTCAGTGCTGTAAGAAGAAAGCTAATTTTCAATTGTAGCAAGCTGTAACAGAGATAAAAGAACAAATTTTCAGGACTAATATCACATCAAAATAAGCTGCGTGTCTTTATACTCAGTGACTTGTTGTAATTCTAGACTATTGACTACTTCCATGGAGCATTTTTTGGATGCTGTCCATCTTCACGGTGGATTATTTTTGCAATACATACACTTCACTAAAGCATTTAAAACCATTATCCTTGATGTAATACAAAGATGACATAGGTTATTACCATTATCTGGCTACTCTTTGGCCAACTACATGCATGATACAAAAATGTTATTTAAAGTAAGCATAATTTCTCCCTTTCTATATCATTGCTATTTGTTACTATGGTCATAATCAGTGATCGATAGTGGCTATAACCAACTAAGACAGGCACTGAGCATCAGTCATTACTCAATCTAGAACTGAACATGTGTTATCAGTCACTGGTAGGAAGCACATCCGTTTTTTTAACATGAATGAAAACGAGTTTTTTAACAAATGCCATGTCAACTTCTGACATAATAAAAATCAACACTAGCATTCTTCTATTTTTTTTCTGTGTAAAAAGGCTTCAAATGTGAAGACAAAATACCCATACCTAAGAAATGCAAGTAAAAGTGGTGTAAATCGGCATAGTGATACTGAAAAATAGGACCTTTCTTGTGGATGATTACCCTTTCAGATGGCCTGGAAGAGAGCACAGACTGGGGTAATGCAAAAACTGGTTGTACTTCCTCAAACCATACTTAAACCTATACTCCACTCATGTATGTTCTGAAAATTAATTGCCCAAGCAGAGCATTTAGATTTTTACAATATGATAATTTCTGTTCTTATAGGTAAAGTTGGATTAGTAAGGAAAAAAAAGACATTAACAACATGGACATTTTAAACTGCCATCATTTCACTTTAGAACGAGCATCTGGCTGAGATATATGGGCCAATCTAATCCTCAAAGTAAATTTTTTGCAGCTCATTTACACATCACTGAGTTTATATGTAATTCAGCCCTCATCTAGAGGTGGTTTTTAGGGACAAACAGTTAAAGGAAAGTTCTTTCCCTTTTTCAGTAGAACAAACTGGACTGATTTAGTCAATGCTGACAAAAATGATACAAAGTGAGTATTAATCAAATTATGGTAGCAGACAGAAGGAACAATACATTGGTCCTGATATAATGAAAAAACCCACAATCAGTGTTTCCAATTTGTGAAAATAAAAGCCATAGCAGACTGAATTTGGATTCTTAGTTTGTTAGCGTCAAAGTGTAGCAGTGACAGAGTTAATCTTAGAAGATGTGACTCTCTGAAATTTCTTCATGGAAGCTATAATAATAACAGTACTTTTCAGTACGCATTCACCAGGAGAAAGAAAAAACATATAGAAGTATTACTAGTTACTCCAACTGCTTTGCAAGGTGCATATATCAAGGTCATTTCAACATAAACACTGAGAGAAAACTCATCGATGAAACTGGTTGTTCTAGACATAGATTTCCTTACTTCTGCACAGATCTAGAAGATGGAAGATGTGCATCAACACACCCTATTTCTTCTCCAACTTTGTAAAAGCTAAGTAGTAGGTATGAAAGTGCTGTGTTAAAGTACAAAGTCTCCACTTCTGGCCCTCAGAACTCACATAAACCTGCTGTAAAAAGCACATATATTATAAAGTTGTACGTTGTCTCTATGTCTGTTTTGCTGCTTGGCAGAAAGATATAGGCTCGTACCTGTCAAAGAAAATTTCTCTCCAGTGGTATAGCATCCACATTTTATCAGAACGGAAAACTTTAGTTTTGGTAAAAACATTAAACCCACCTCTGATCTGACAGGAGATCCTGGGAAGACTAAATTTCCAAAAATATAGCAGCTAATGTTATCTGGTTTATCTGCAAAAATGATTATATTGACCAAGTGAAAAACCTTTGGAATCAGCAAATTTTTGTTTCTGTACCTCAGCGTGTTAGCACCAAATGAGAGTGGAAGAATACCACTTTCACATATATTGCAGCAAATACATACAGATCTGTACATTTGACTTTGAACTTCTATTTATGCTTAGATTTTTGTCATTTAAATAATACTAGCAATTGGGAAGACTATATATTTGTATTTTGTTTCTTAAAAATAGCTTTTTCAGTACAAAGGTTCTCTTGGACACACTTTATATTAAGGCTACATTTATAAGTAGCTTATCAATTTTCAACAATTGTTATTGCCACTGGTTAATTGCACGTTACAGCATCTGACTGGAGAAAGTTTGGTTATAAAACAGATTGATAAGCAGTTGCAACACATTTCGCAGATGAGCTTATATGTAATTACAGCACATGAGCTCCACTCCGGAGTATGCTTATTACAATCTATGTTAATTATTTATTAAACTTTTTCAAATTGTACTGTTATAATGAAGTACAAATTGTACCATTACTCAGAGACAGTGCAAAGGCTACATGTGCAAATTTAGTTGCCATGCTTATTTTTTTATGAGTTTAAGGATCTTACTGTCAATTATAAGAAAATTATTTTTAAGAATATGTTTAACCTTAGTGATTTTATATTAACATAGAATATCAGTTTTGAACATGGAAGTAATGAGAGTGTGCACTTCAAATTTAAAGGATTTATATTAAGGCCACTTAGAACCATATACTGAGAACAAAAGAGAAGACAGCACTTTCTCACAGCCAGTAGTTAGATTATTGTTGCAGGCAATGGGATTATGGTATTGAAAGCTCTGAGCCAGAATGGCTTTCCTTCCATGAGCTTTTGCAATTCATATAAACACATTTACTTCTCAAGATACTCTAGTACATAAATTTTCATGTTGAAAAGTACCAACGCTACTCAGCTACTTTTCCGTTCTACCATATCACCTCACTGAAATATACCTTTGCCAAAAGCCTTTGAGCAAGCTCATTTTTGACCTGTGAAGGAAGAAAATGGAGCTGCCAATGTTCTTCTTTGCTCTGAGGAGAAAACACATCTTTTCAACCACTTCTGCAGTTCTAATCACTTCCTTGACAAATACAATTACTATGGTTTACGTGGCAGAAGCCTATCACAAAATCAACTCAACCTGTGTTGCTGTCTTTCCAGCGGCACAAATGCAGGGTGTTGATGTTCAGGGGAGAACTGGTACCTTTCAGTGGATCTTCATGCATAATCTTCTTTCTGCTTTCTTCACAGTCATTAGGTGGTGTTGATCATGCACAAAGGTGACACTCAAATGTTTTTGTAGCACCTGAAGTCTATATTACCTTAAAATCTGAGGTAAGCCCACATCACAGTGATCCAATCTTCTTTCAAAATGCATTTAATGGTTTAAATAGTTTCACAAAGGTAAAGGGCAGTTGTGAAATTAATTAAATGTAGATATAAATTCCCCAAATGTCTGAGTTTGTTCAGATGTGGATTATTGTTGTAGGTCCATCTCTAGTTATGTTTTAATTAAGTTTTCAAAACTGAGACAGGGAAGAGGGAAACTTTTGTTTAGAAAACAAACACACATTCAATCCACGGCCAAAAGAAATAATAAAAATGACCAAAAAAACCCAGACATTCACAAGGAAACTTCAGCTCTTCACATCTTAATCCAGATCCCAAGTTCACTCATATGATTTACATAAAAAATATAAGACATTTTCCACAGTCAGAGAAAAATGAAAGTCAAATGGACCTCAACTGACTTAGATGAAACAGGTCTAAAGCCTGATTTCTTGGAGCAGAAGAAGTGCAGTCATCCCAAACATTTTCATTTTTTCCCTCCCCCACCCTGAAGAAAATAATTATTTTCATAGTAAGAATGATTCTCAAAAAGAAACTTTACACATGGCCTAAACATCACAGTAGTCATGGTAACCTCATCTTAACAGTAGGACATCTTGATAAAAAAAGATAGACGTAACAGGAGGCAAGCTACAAAGCGCGTCTTTAGAGCAGTTCTGAAATAACTTCTCTGAGGTAAATGATGATAAAGTCTTTGTTCCTGTTGTATGGTTTGAGCTGTTTCCCTCTCTGTGTGAAAGCAGTGCATTTGCTCTAAACTAATTTCAAACTATTTACTTTAGCTACATATTTTTTTCAGTGGAGAGTAAATATCGAAACCTAGGTATCCAAGTTTAACTCCTACAATGTACAACTAACTGGAAGAGCCTTGATTTTCCACCATGCTGTTTACCCCCTTGCATCCCTGGGTTTCCCTATAAGGAAGAAAAAAAACCCCAAAATGTGTGTAGTGATGATTTCTAGAAGTATTTCCATTTCCTTCTATGGGCAGCCAATTGGATGTTAAAATCGAAATTTCCAAAGTATTTAGTTGCCTTATTTCCAACAAAACTGAGTGGAATTAGACATTCATGTATCTTTGAGTCTCTGCGTTGACTGACTTATTTAAGAAAGTGTAACTCCTAAAAGGATTTGGCTTAACTGATGCTGAGGTAAGAACCTTGTCACCTCACCTGTCTGTAGACTAAAGGACAAACCAGAAGTTTTCAGTTCATTGAGGTCAGAAGGTAACCTCCACTTGAATCTTTAAAGTTGTTTTTTTCATTTCATCCACAAGCTTGTATATTAATTATAAGTGTTTTTCACTAGGCAGATCGCTATCCCCAAGGTTAGGGGGAGTCATGAAAAGACATTCAGACAATATTGAAATAGTTAATACTATCTTAAGCAAATACTGTCCTTTTGCCTTAAAACTATGCATTATCTGAAAACCCATTGAAACATATAAATCTACAGGTTTATCATACTGTCATTAACTTTTTTTTTATTCTTCTCTATATTTACAAATCTACTTCATTTTCAGGTTCAACAGTCAGAAAAGATTGAGAATTATTTACATTGTAACCTAGATTCTTCAGCTAGTTAATATACAAAATATATTCCCTCACTCTCAAAGAGAAATGGACTCCTGAACCTTTTACTTGCCATTGCTCAAATAGATTGGACTATGAGCACATGTGTGAAATTTTGAAAAATATTTAAAGTGTTTAATTTTCTTGAGTTTTTAAATAGATAACAGTGAAAGTCAGAGACCAGTCCTCAGCTGGTATAAATTGCAGTAGACTAGGGAGAATGGCAATGTGATGATTAACACCTGCTGTGCTCTGGCCCTGAAACGTCATCACTTCAGAAATAACTATTGCTGTGCTGTCAGTATAAAGAAATTATTTTCTTTTTCCTACTCTTAAAAATACTTCTTAGTAAAAAAAAAAAAAAAAAAAAAATAATCTTCTGCCTTAATTTCTTTTTTCCCCTCCTCTGAAAGTAGAAAAACTGTACGAAAACGTACTTTGTGACTGAGGCATCAACAATGTAATTAATTGGTACTCCTATGGGTTGTATTAAAAGACAGGACGAAAAAACAACTGGGCTGTTTCCCCAGCTCAAAGTCCTATAGATTGGGGACGGATGGATGGCAAGCAGTTGTCAGAAAGTATGTGTGGAAGCTGCTGAATATGTTTAAAATAATAAAAAAACCCCGCAAAAGATGAACCAACCTACAAAGCAAAAAAACCCATCAGTTAACAATGGGGAAAAGCTGACTCTTAACTCTAATCTTGATGGAGATTGTTTTACCTGGCATTGTTTTCTCTTCTTTTTTTAAAAAATTATTTTCTAAACTTTTATCTTCTTTTTTGTGTGTTTCATTTTATTTTGCATTTTTGTTTGGTAACCCAAACTAAGGATTTTTGGGGCCATGATTTTCACAACTGGTTGCACAGCTTTTTACTACTTGCCTGATATTTTCTGAGAAGACTGCTGACACAACAACATTATAACATTCTTAGAAACAGATTCTCTGCTAAAGTTTCTGATTATAAGCAGTAATAACAACAGAACTGCCATGTAAATTTAAAAAAATTTGATCCATGTGTTTGATAACTAGTAAGGAAATAAAAATAATTAACAGCCCCAAAAATACACTTGTATAAACTAACCTTCTGTTAACTATTTTTTTGAGATTCAGAATCACCAGAGCAACAGCAACATATATACTCCACTGAGAGTGCAAATAAGAGAGAGGGTGCTGAAGATATTGCTTCTTTTTCACTACAAGATTTCAATTTAATGTCTGAGTTTGCATTCCTAGCAACCTTGGTAATGCAGACTTCTCATGGAAAGTACTGACGTTCTGCAGGGTGCTGTGGTCACAGCACTAGACTATGCAGAATGTGCAGTTGTGACAGCTTTCATAATTGGTCCTTTGCTCCAACACATTTTCTGTCATGGCTGGTAGCGAAACTTTGTCTTTATATCTTGTGGAATGATTTGGCACATTCTTTCCAAAATATAATTAAGTCATTGACTAATTCTCTTTCCCTTTTCATGCTTTTTGGGCTGTTTCTCCTGGCAATACAGAAGTACTTGTCAGGTATTTAAATAAACAACACCTCTATAGATGACCTGGTTTTCAGAACTTATTTCGGTTTTGGTGTTTTTCATGGTGTGTGAGGCAGAAGAGGATCCTTTAGAGATTGTAACAGGTGTATTGAGAATTATGCTAAGTCTCACCCTGGTTTACCTATTAAAAACAATGCAGCAGCTCACCCCATTATTAAGCTGTTCTTTAAGCTTCATTCTTGACAGTACCCATTGATAACAGAAATATGAAACAGCAGCAAAACGCCGAAGGTACTGTAAATCTTTATCTGAGTCTGATGGAATCATCACAAGACAGAAAGTATAACTTAAGCCTCACAGCAGACTGGAATCCTGAAAAAGTCTGTTTGCTCTGACTGAAAGCAGATCATTGCAGAACATCCACTTACCACAAGGAAGAAAAGGCATCACTGGCTCCACAATGTGTACCTACCAGATTATTTGACTGAAGTCAGGCTTCATTGCCAACAGGTAAATAAACAAACCTTAGCTTCAGTGATCACTTACTTGTCTCTCACAAATGTCCGAGAAGCATGAAAACCAAAGATAATTTAGGTTTTTTCCTACTCTATAAGAGCATCATTTCCTTGGTACTTAAATGTTTTCCTGTCAGCATTTTGGAGTTGTCCATGTGTTCCTTGTAATCCAAAGGCTATTTCTCACCAATAGTCCTTTCTTTCCTCCTTACTGACTGAGCTGTCATTATTCAAGTTACTGAAAATCCTTTGTCCCATTTTAAATGAACATTTTCTGCAACATGTTTTTTCACCTTCATTTGATTTAAAACAAGTGGAATTTGCAAGTGCAGTTTACATCAGTCTCTAGAATGGCATGGCAGACAACTAAAACAAATTTACTTTATTTAATTCTCACAGGACTTGATATTTTTCAAGTAGCTGATGCTTGAAAACATCCATATGTATCAACTGAAGAACCTGAAAAAGCTGAAAATTAATTTTCCTCAGGAAAGCAAAGAACAAAGTGAAACAACATGCTTGCAAGCTTAAATTGCAGAGTACACACACCTGAGCTAATGATAATGCTTTGGTGTTTTGCCATGACAGCCTTTTTACCACTTTCTTTGCAACGGAAAATATCAAGTCATTATGAGCTGATAAACAATTCTATATATATGTGAGTGTGTGTGCATATATGGGGTGGTGTAAAAACAAACATGTTTTCTTCCTCCAAAAGTAGAAATGCCAACAATTAAAAAAAATCACACAAACATTATCAAAGAGATAGTACCTACCCGACGTTCTACCAGATGAGGGGGGAGAAAAAGGAGCATGCAAAAGTTACATGCTGTCATTATCACATCTGAGGTCAAACAAGCAAACACAATATTCGAGAAGCATCACTACCTAGAAATTAACCTCTTACAGCTATCACTGGGTTCATATACACATGGCTCTTACTTACAGCCAAAGTCCCAACAGTTTCAATATAAGCTGAATATGAGGGCAAAGGGCTGAAGAACTGTTACTTAAATACTGGCCCACCACCAGCATTTTCTAATTAAGCAGGAGGAAGAGTGGAAAGAAAGGAGCCTTTAGCATCAGCATAATTTTCTGCAGCCCTGGGATCCATTTGCTTGTGTAAATAGCAAATGCCACAGAAAAAGGCCACACAATCTCTTACTCACAGTTTCTGACTCAACTTTCAAAGCCCTGTTGACTGCTGAGGGGTTTTTTTTGAGTTTATGAGTCAGTATCCTGACTCTTCTTCAGGACACAAGGCAAGTTGCCTAGGACTGTATCTTTTTATATCAATGACTGAAACATGCAACATGGGAGTATTTTGTATTTCCATCAAAGATATTTGGAGCTGCTGATGACAAAATATCAGTCAGTAATGAAAAGTTACTGAAATACATAGCTATGATGAATGTTAATTGTCGTGGTTTAACCCCAGCCAGCAACTAAGCACCACGCAGCCGCTCACTCACTCCCCCCCACCCAGTGGGATGGGGGAGAAAATCGGGAAAAGAAGCAAATCCACGGGTTGAGATAAGAACAGTTTAATAGAACAGAAAAGAAGAAACGAATAATGATAATGATAACACTAATAAAATGACAACAGCAATAATGAAAGGATTGGAATGTACAAATGATGCGCAGTGTAATTGCTCACCACCCACCGACCGGCACCCAGCTAGTCCCCGAGCAGCGATTCCCCGCCCCCACTTCCCAGTTCCTATACTAAATGGGACATCACACGGTATGGAATACCCTGTTGGCCAGTTTGGGTCAGGTGCCCTGGCTGTGTCCTGTGCCAACTTCCTGTGCCCCTCCAGCTTTCTCGCTGGCTGGGCATGAGAAGCTGAAAAATCCTTGACATTAGTCTAAACACTACTAGCAGCAACTGAAAACATCGGTGTTATCAACATTCTTCTCATACTGAACTCAAAACATAGCACCGTACCAGCTACTAGGAAGACAGTTAACTCTATTCCAGCTGAAACCAGGACATTAATCTAACAACCAATGAATTAACAAATATAAAAATGAAAGCATTCTGATATTAGAAGAGGGATTGGTGTTACAGATAATTTGGTTTCAGTTAGATTTTTCAAGGAGTACAGCCTTCTTAAAGAGTTAGTTTCTGCTCGTATGTTACCATCTGAAAGCCAGTACAGGAGATGCACAAATATATATACATATAGGAGACACATATGTGTATGTGTGTGTATATATATACATATGCATATATAGCTACACACATGCACACAGAGGAGATGTGGCGATAATGCACAATATCTGAAAGCGGTTAGTAAATTCTGTAGTAAGCATGGATGCTAATGCCTGCCACTGTAGAAGAGACTTTTGAGAGTACATATGAAATGCATGCTTTGAATGGCAGTTTAGGTGGGAAAATGATCCCAGAGATAAAATCCATCTGTCAAATGACGATATTAAAACAAGGTGAACATGTATTAAATCAAAAGACAATTTAATAAATCTGAAGTCTTTGCTGTTCTATACAGTATTTTTTCTAATGGGATGGCTACCATCCCAGCTTCTGTTAATGAGGCTAAGGATACTGAAAGGGACCTCCATGCCTAGCAGATTCAAGCACCTTTATGCAATAACAACTATATAGCTACAGCCACTGGTTACTACCACTCAGTCTCCGCTCCCTGGTATATTTGAGCTTGTATAAATTGTTACTGGAGGAGTATAGAAATAAAAAATAATAACCCAATAGGCATTTTTTCTTTCCACTCATATAGTGCTGGTCTTGATCCTACAAATGATTTATAATAATGACGACTTTACAGGTTTGCTTAGTAACTGCCTCCATGGTGCTCCTTCCATGGATGAAGACACTCTTTGAAGTCAAGTATTTGCACAATCACTAGCTTAGACAATAAAACCTTCAGAGGCTTGCTCCATTTGATGTGACTAGCAAGAAAAATAACAATTAATTAGATTCTGTATTTACTTTTCTTAAAATCTAATGTTTTCATTCAGAAAATGGCTCTGTGCAAGTAGACCTCTTGCACTTCATACTGAATCCTTCTGGCTCCCCCCAAATGGCTTTAATGGTATGTTAAGGCTTTAAACAGTCTGTTTCAAAACAGTTTGAATCAGGGAGAAAAATGGGAAGAAAACGTGACTTCTTGCATCCCTGACCATTCAATGTTGATACCAATATTCGTTAGAGGAGCAGGGCAGTTATCCTGATTTATACCAACTAAGCATCAAATCCTAAGATTAGACAAAATTGTTTAGTTATCTTTTCCATTTCTCAGTTTCATCTTCAGGGAAATGAAGACAAGAATGCCCATCAGATTAATCTTTTTTCTTACAATTTGTTGAAGGGCTCATTCGAGACAAAGAATTAATTTCCTTTAAATGCTAAGAACAACAAGAACTGATTTTCCATGAGGATGAGTTATCATTTCTCTGATTAATTATTTACAGCTACTATAGTGGGTTACTTTATATACTGGATTTAAATACAATGTAGCCTTCCTCTTCATCTTTCAGCTGGCCCGACTCATAAGCACATGAAAATAATTTTATCTTGCCATATGACTATTTAAATAAAGTGATATCTGTAAGTTTAACTCAAAGCCTGAATGCTTAGCACGGAAACATTTCTTTGTAGCTAAATTGTCCCTGGGGATGGCACAATGCACTTAATCTTAAATAAAAATATCACCTAGAAAGCCAGCTTAGAATTAGGAAAAAAAATAAAGATATATATATACATGTAAAAAAAGACTCTCTTTAGAGATTTTTTTTCCCCAGACTTTGAGGAAAATAACACAATCTCATGCCTTTTACCATGCCTTTTTATTACTGAAACACTGCTCAAGGCAGAAGAAAAAAAGGTGCTTGTACCTTCTAGTTTTGTTGTTCTTTGGGGGGAAAAAACGTTGCCTATATATATTTGCATAATGTATCTCTCCTTATAAATAGGTGCAACTGTGTTGCAGTGTAGTTCAGAGAAACAATAAAATGTGGTATCAGGAAGCACATTAGCATAGTTTGGAAGCAAGATGAAAAACTGAGTGTTCTACTACACTGATTTTCTAAGTAAACATACTGATTTCATCCTCTTACAAGAAAGGTGAAAGTTTTCATAGGGTGAAAGATACACCCTGCATTGATACGGTTGTGCTACTTCTCATATACCTACTAGACAATTCTATCACAGAAAAAGTGATTGTTCCACAACAAGAAAGATAATTAATCAGTGATTTCAGTTCGCTTAAGCACCTCATTTCCATGGTCTTTATAGAAAATCAATAAATTCTGCCTAAATACCTTGAAATCTCTTCCTTTTTAGGCAGAGGCACAATCTGAAATATGTAAGTGAATGTTGTACAAGGTGACAAGGTGTACAATACACAAGGTTAGAATTCCTTATATTTATACTTAACATTACAAAAGGCTTGGGACATGGCTTCTTTTCATTTTTAAAGCCTCAAACCTGTATTTAAACTTTTTGTTTGTGCATCAGAAGTTTGGTTCCAACAACTGATTATCGCATTTTGCAAGATAAACATCCTCAGCTTTCTGCCTGAAATGTTTGTATATGAGGAACTGAAGTCATGCTCAGATTTGACTATGTTCCATAAATGTATTGAAGTAAAACACACTCTAGACCCAACTGAGGTAACAACAAAATAATTAAACAGTTGATTTAACTTTCTCTAACAGTCTTGAAGTCTGATTGAGCCCTTATAACGTCTAGAGAAGACCTGCAGTAGGATGTCACCTCATTTAAGTGGAGTGGGAAGCAGCAAGGGGAAAACCAGCATTGTTTCTCCTACCTAGAAATGTTTGATGGCATAGGGAACTAGTCTGAACATTAACTAATGCTTTATTTTTCTCTTAGGTCTAAGGGTTCCTAGACCATGGGGTGACTCTGTGTTTCTACAATCCATTCATCATCACCAGCAAGAACTATCTTCAGAGAGTTGCAAACATGTTGTGATTCTGAAATTAGTTTTCTTGGTGATGATATATGATGTAAGAACATAACAGCTTGAATGCCGTAATAATGGAGCTTAGGCAGGGAGGGAGGCAGAAGAAGGGGGAAACATGAAACACATTGCAATTTAAATTCTGGTGTTGGTCCAAGATTGCTTTAATTTTACTCATTTACTCCCAGAACCAGGAAAATATATTTTTTTAAAGCCTTCTGATGCTAAATGGCACTTCGGGGATGTAAACTTATTATCTCACCCACAAATTTCTCTGTACTCTGTATCCATGTTTTACTATGTGAGTTTTATTAGTCTTGGACTCATTATTTTTACCTTAAGAAAATATTCTTATTTTACTCTAATTGGTTTCCCCACTACAAATAACAGAAAATAAAAATGTAACACTTTCCTGTAACTTGACAAGTACTTAAAGAACTGTGATGGGAAAATATAAAGCTAGAGAGATTACAATTGTTTTTCTTGGGTAACTGTCATATTAATAATTATTGTCTGTGAAAGTAAAGATGACGAACAGCTTACATTTATATGTAACACATTTGAACAGAAAAGGATCCTCATGTGTCCTGTACTATTCATACATCTATATATATATAAAAAATACATAGGAATACATATATATACACATTTATTATACATAAGCAACAGAATTTTGCATTCCAATCAAATGTACTAATTACTCGGTAGTGTAAGGAAGATGAAGAGTAGTTCCTGTAGAGGCAAGCTGCAGGTAAAATTCTAAGTAAGTAGAACACAATTTCAGTGTTGTAATTCCACTAAAACAACAAGGTCAATATTCCCCTGTGAAATGTTCCACTGTATCTTTACTACTTACTACCCAAAGTCTCCATGCCGTGGAGTGATAGTAAGGTTCAACAAACAGGCAGCAGAGCTGCTTGAGCTAGGCTGTCTTCATCTCCCCTCCCGGCCCCAATTTTCAGAGTGATTGGTGGTCAGTCACTCTACCCAGTTCATCACACAGCTGGACAAATTCTTGTGCTGGCAGAGAGGTCAGTGGCAAATGGACTATTTCTTACAGCAGAAACAACAGTTACTGCAGGTCTACAGCACTTTCTGAATTATATCCCAGGGTATTAATTCATGGGCAAGACAAGTAACAATGATATACAGATATCCCAAATGTGTCACTGTCTTGTTTAAATACATTTCAGATGTGATTCTGACCCAGAAAAAGTGTTTAAATATAATCAGCTCAAGAAGTGACATTGATAAATGAATATCAAACAGTAGAGAAAAAATATTAGAGTGCATTCAGATTGGAGGGTCTGAACTCCTCTGGGGAGCTATGGTACCTGATTCTGCTAGGCAAGATGACCAGCTTGCTAATCACAACATGCTTTGTGTGCATCACTGCTTTATGGCTTTGTATCTCCTGGTGGTGCTGCAGAGGTCTGATTCTGCTTCATTATCTAGGTGAGATCCAAGAACAAGTATTAATGGTGGTGCTCAAGCACTTTATCTCCTAGACTGAATTCCAATACACATATATGGAGGTTCTTATTTAAGAAGTCACAATGAGAAAGGAGACTTGAATCTGGATATCATGACAAAATAAAGTATTATCCTTTCTTTAAACCATCTCCAGAACGAAGTAATTCATAAGAATTGTGAATGCCCTGTATTACTACTACTGTTGCTTTAGCAGAATACTAGGGAGTCAGTATTCCATTCAATGCTGCAGCCTGCAACTGTTACATGGCATAAATGCCAGGGGACAATAATGTGTCACCCTCTTTAAGTAACAAAAAACGGGTTAATGCCATCCCAAGCAATAGTAAGCAATGTGGTTTTCCTTTCCCCATTATAGTAGAGGCTGTTTGAACAGTAAAAAAACCTCGATTAACTCAGTGACTACTAAATAATATATGGTGGTTGAGCCTGTCAATACTCACTGACAAGGTTATCAGCAAGATGTCAATGAGAGATAGTGGCAGAGTGAACATGTTAAAGAGTTCAATGGTTTCCAGCCAAGAAATGATAGAGGGGAGAGTGGCAGGGATAGACGGTAAGCTATTGTACCACTGAGGAAAATCAGAAGAGAAGGGAAAAAACAATGTCTGAGCCCCATGTTTGCTATGAAGATTTGTTTGGTCACAGCGAGAAACTGATAGTTAAATCAATTAAATCGGAAGCAGTCTGTGTTCCCAATGTTCCTTGTACTGAGGCCTAAAGGAAGTTATGCTATTGGCTCCAAAAGCAGTAGAACTGGCTACATAGCAGCTAGGACGGCTCTTAAACAAACAAACAAACAAACAAACAAATCTCTCCATGGTTTGTGTATGGTTTAATTTTGTACAGAAAGATTGCAAAGGCATTTAAGCACTCCACTTAATTTCATGGAGGAAGAGATGCATAAAAACTTTCAGCAAAATATGTCCTCAAGTTCTTTGCAATCTCTCAATACCTTTGAGAGGTAGATAACTGCTATTATTCCTCCTTTAGAAAAAAGACAATGCACCACAAAACTAAAAGACAGATTTTTAAAGACACTAAGGTGTTTAAAGATAAAAATGTGAGATTTGTCAAAAGCAGGTGACAGCTAGACATGCAACTCAAAGATATTTCAATCATTAGAACTCAGTGGAAATTAAATGTGTAGATGCTTTAAAAAATAACATTAGTTAGATCATTAGTCGCAGACATAAGTTTCAAAAACCTGTCATTATGTGGCTTTCTGGTGTCACAGAGGAACTCTGGAATGTAAATAGTAGTTGAAACTCTGGAACATAAATAGTAGCTGAAACTCATCTCTGAAAATCTGCATCTGAAACCTTTCCTGGAGCCATTGGCAGTTTAACTAACTAACTAACTAACTAAAGTCAATGACAGTATAATAATATTACATCACTAATTCATATAAAGATATTTAGCTGAAAGCCTTACGGTCATAAAAAAATCTTTGCCAGAAAGATGTCCCACCTCTTCATGTGCTTTGATCAATTCTTGTGGGTTTGTGCTACATAAGGATTTGGCAGACTAACATTAAAAGGTGTCTCACAAATGAACAGAAAGTCTCGTGGAATATTTTGTTCTAAATGTTTCAGAAGTAAAGAAATCCTAAATTCAGAGAGCTACCATTTCTTCTTCGTAGTATATTTTTACTCTTTTTCATTCATTCCCATGTTCCTGAGCTACTCCTCACAAATCTCTTGCCACCTGAACTTCTCTGCTTCATAATCTTCCTTCATCCTATAATCTAGCTCTCTGATCTCCTATCCTCTTACCACAGTTTTCTTTCCTATTCCCTCTGCCATTTTCATTTTCTGCATGCCCCATGGTTTGCTTTTGGCCTCATACTGATTCCTCTTCCCTGTTCCCTATATTCATAATGTTTGCTACAACCCATGAATGACAAGGATGTCTGAACAAATCCAGTATGCCTCTTTTATTCTCCACAAAACCATGTGAACAAAAAAGTGACTGTCTGCATTTCAAAAGGACAGGGAACACAATGCCCTGTGCTCAGAGGAATAGGTTATGGTTTATTTTACTTTGAGTAAAGAACTTCATTGAGAGTGGCAGGAACTGAAGCACCTTAGAGATTACTGTTTGTTCCAGCTGAATTGTCATTGTCACTCTGCAATCTGTGACCTGTCTGCACTTCTTTACTGAAGTTGTCTCATAATTACCAAAGCTACTGTGTTCTGAACCTTGTGAATACTGTCATAAAGGGCATTACTTGGATTGTCCAGCTGGCAAATAGAGTTTGGCCCTTACAGGAGCCTTGGGTGTCCTGTTCTGCAGGTGACATTGATTAGATGTGCTGTAAGGAAGAGATGACATTTTAAAGGTTTGAATATGCAAATGATTTTTTTCCCCACAGAAAGGATAGCCTTATGAAATGTTGCAGAATGATTCTTAAAGCTCATCAAAAAAAAGAACAAAAAAAAAAAAAAAAAAGAAAGGAAAGGCTCATACCTCCGCACACACTCTATCTCTGAGAGAAAGAGCAAGCAGGAGCCCAAACTGGAATGACCTGTGGTAAACCTGTGTGTTGAAAACTAGCTTGACCACTTACATTTTCTTTGCTTTTAAATGTGTAGGCACTGATTGGCTTTCATGTGTTAACTGCGTGAGTGAAACAGTCTCCTGAGTTGCTACAGTTATGCAGGTTGGCACGTTCTCTACCTTCCCCCTCTCTGGTGTCATACACTCAGCAACTCCAGTCCTTCTTCCCACCAGGCCAACAAGTTCCTGACATTTTTGGTCTCTCTCACCGCCTCTTCTCCTCACATCCTCCTGCCACCAGCAAGGGTGATTAGCAAGCCTGTCCTCTGCACTGCAGTTCATCTCACTGTTCCCTTTCCTCCTTGCTGGGCATAGCAGCAGACCTATCAAGTCTTGCTGAGTGGCAGACTCACATAAGCACTCCAGGTGTTTCCCTGCTGCCAGTGTTTCATGCTTTTGAATGGTAAAACCACAGACCTTTCTCCTGTGGGAGAAGCCCACGGGCCTCCTGAAGCCCCTGCACAGGCAAGCTGCTGGATCTGTTCCCTGCACTGACCTGTGCTCGGTGCTTAGGGTAGTGAAACAAAGCAGCTGCTCTGTACTTCAGGTGGGGATGCACATTATAGTCAGATCCTGCAAACATAAAGTTTGCCTCCTGTAGGGCACACTCCCTAGTGGCAGAATAGGGCAAGGACTCCCAAGTCTGGACTTAAGCCTTAAGATATATGATTCTGTGCTCCTGCATGGTCAGAATAAAGTGGATCTGTGAGGAGCCAGCTGGAAAACAAACAAACAAAATCCCAATATGAAAGCTAAATTTGTTTTCCTCTCTTCGTAAGGCTAAGTGAAAAATTGTAAATCCATTTTTTGTGTCAGCATAGGTGTGAGCATTCAATGACTCCCTTTTCAACCAGATTAGTCATTGTTTTCCACTGCAGAAGTAGTTGGCATGTGTAATATAAGAATAGAGATGGTCAAGCAGAGAAAGACAAAACTGGGCCCTCACGAAACCCAGCTTTAAGAAAAAAAACATTCAGATAAGCCATATAACTGTGAGCCAACAGGCGCGACACATTTATTCTTCAACCTCAAGACTCTTTTCCCAGGTGCTCCATTACTATCCTGTTTCCAGTTTAGTAGTAGCCACCCTACAGATAATTTTGCATGCTGCCAGGCATCAGCCATGTAACTTAATTTTGTTTGTTCTTCACTAGCTGTTAAGTCATTTAGCTTTAGCACTGTGATTCCAAGAAAGCATCAAAACTTCGCAGAAGTGATGAGATATGAACAGTGCCCAAACTAGACATTGCCAATCTGCTATTTTAAAATAATTGCATGAGGGATACTGGCATTAAAAAGCAAGCTTTGAACTATTATTAAACAAACAGCTTAGCTCTTATATAATTCTAAAAAGAGTTAAGAAAAACAAAGCAGAAGTGGAACCAAAAACTTTTCTGCCTTAGAATGCTTTACTGGGCCCTGTCATTGCAGTTTTATAGGAACAGTCCTTACCAGATGTTAGGATACTGTCTTAATGTTATCATATCATATATCTTAATATTATCATGTTTCATTTAGTGATGTCAAACATAAGGCATGATAAGATGCCAAAATGAAAACCTTGAAGACTGAGCTATGGTCTTTAAGGTAGCATCAATTTTTTTTATGAGTGCAATGCTGAATGGCCCATAGCAGTGTCTGAACATCCACATTTTCTGCTCTGTGTCCTAACTGGGTGTTTTGATGGGCAAATGCTGAATCTCAGACTGTGCAGATGGAATTTTGAGAAGCACTTTGGCTTAAACTGAACATGGGTGCTAAGGGCTGAACAATTTTTCAAATCAGGCTTTCAATTTGGTGGCCAGAATTAAGGAACACTCCTGAAAATACAGGCTTAAATGATAACAAGAACAAATGCAACCAACAGACAAAACTTCACTGTGCCACCTTGGATGCCTGTGTCAGATTGTAACTAGAGACATCGAACAAAGAGATAAAAAATTTTTGCCCTCTCTTCTGGTATTGTGACCAAAGGCATCAGGGAGTTTAACCCATCACATGTATTCTTTTACACTGTCAACACACTATGCAGCTGTAACAAGTATTAAAGATGATGTGCATATTTGTGTATACATATGTGTATACATATAGGTTACATATATAGCTGTAATATGCAGTAGTATAATAGTTTATACATGTTTTTATCATTTATATATTTACATAGTTATACACATAGCTATATATCTGTGTATGTATGTGTACATATGTGTGTATATATATGTATGCATGTGTATAGGTATGTATATATGTAAAAATATATATACACATAGATTTTAATACCACTTTCACATATATGTAAAGTTGATAGGTGGTATTTCTTTTGGAAAAAAACCAAACAAAACCAAAAACCAAAACACCACTACACAACTGGATTAGGTAAGTCCAATGGAAAAAATAATCCTTTTCATGTCACTAAAACATCAATTCCCAAACATTTCAACACCAATATACTTAAAAATACGAATTTGGTGTACATTTAAGGGCTCACTTCAGTGAAGGTAAAGTGCTTCCAATATGCAAAATTGAAACGTAAGATCTTAAATGAAAAAGAGAGAATTTATGCACACTCATTCTCCAGAAGGAAGTAGAATATAGTCATCTTTGCGCTGACTTTAAGACTTCACTTTTAACTAAAGTTCACAGTATGGTAATGAGCTGTTGATTTTTGTCTTCAGAAAATGTTTACATCCAGCAGAGAGGCTTTAGACATCTGGCATATGTAAGCATGGTAAAGGGTTATTGCCTAAGGGATAATAAATGAGGGGAAAAACATCCGTCCAAAATACACACAAAATAAGAAATGAGGTTGGTATCTTTGAGGTCAGAAATTGTACATTATCTCTTGTGGTTATCTTAAGTCCCCCTCATTAGAAAACACATCAAGAATTATTTGTCTTAAAACAAGTAATATAATTAAGCAAAGATTTTAATCATTTTTGTAGGAAAAATATATTGTGACTTTAAGTCTAATTCTCTATGCATATCAAGTTTCTACACACCTCAGTTAAAATCAACAAGATTTAATCCAGCTTGAAAACAATATACTGGGTGACCCTCGAAAACCAACAGAAACATATTTTAAAGCTTACTAAATAATCACAAAATGCCTCAGACACAGAATGCTACAGCGCCATAAAATATATATAATCACTTTTTAGAAGACTCCTATGTAATGAAATAGGACTTCCAGTATTTAGGTCAGTGGATCAATGTATTAGTCTTTCCAAAAAAAAAGTGGTTTTGTATAACAGGATGCCATGCCCTGACAGAAAGGGGAAAGTAAGAAGGGAGATCTCTAGAGGATACCCCAGTGTAAATCACTGTGAATGTAAGCACATTCTCATAGTAGTCATCTAGCCCTCCAAATCACAGTCCATCAGTCACCTAACTACTTGCAGGGGTTAACACAGTGTTGACATTAGTGACTTCCAGCATTTATGGTTTAAAATCCAGTGATATATTAACAAGCATATCTTTTTATGGTGAGAATAAATATTCAGGCTTGATTGTAATATTTTGTGTGCATTGTTGTTTTGTTTTGTGGTTTGGGGGGGGGGGGGGTGTTGGGTTTTTTTTCACCTGGTAGGGCAGAGAGCAGCAGGGAGAGGAGATACAGGAAACAAGTTTGAACAGAGTGGAACATTTCATAGATTTATGAGCAACCTCAAAACCATCATTTTGAACCAACTTCTTTCCTCAAGGATTATACTGAAATATGTTAAAAGGGCACAGAGGGAAAAAACCTCACATTTTGAAGAAGAATATTTTAATGACTTAGTCATTATGAGAAAAAAAAAGTCACCAGAATTAAGTGTCATGAGTGATGTCAACTGTAGTTAGCTTTAACTCAGTTAGCATCTTGTCTCACTCTAGCTCTATTATATAAACAGAGGAGAATGGGTAAATCCAAAAGCCATCAGGGCTGTCAGAGCAGTGATTACAGAAATGCTTTCCAGAATTGGATTCTGCTTGCTTTTGATAAAGGTCTCTCTCTATACATCTTTTTTAATGGATTCTACATTACAGACACATTTTCTTCAAAAGTACTGAAAAGGAGACCCCATTACCTTTCTGGAAGTTTGAGCTTCATGGCTAAATCTGAGGTCTGCAGTGACATTATTTGGGCTCTTTTGGTTTTTTTCCGTGGTCTTATAACACACTAGTGTCACTGCAGGTAGAAAAAATGAATGGAAATATTAGAAGCCCATCTTTGAAGTTGTTCTATGCATCAGGACTTCACAATCAGCCAGGACAAAAGATCCTGCTATTTATGATGATCAGTAGCAAATATTATTACCAACAGGCATTGAAAAAATGAATGAAGAGACTGTGAAACAGACTTGCACTGACTGATGTGGAAAGTAAAGTATTCTACCAAACCGGACAGTAAGGGCAACATCAGTTGTACCTGTACTGGGGTACTGTGAAAGGCTTCTATATCCACATTAATCATTAGCCTAAATAAGCTATTTCTAGGTTGAGAAAGTAAGCTCCTTTTAATATCTGTTTAGTTCTGATAGAAGAAGTTGATACGTGGAAACTTGTGAACTCTCAAGAAATGACACAGCTATCTCCTTTGGTTTCTCTAACTCCCAGAAAAAAAAGTTAGTTTTCTCTAACTTCCTGGTCTTCAGACCTGTTCTACAGATGGTCTTGGTCAGGATCATATGAACACCCTGATTTCCAAATGAAGAACTGGGGAAAACGAGTGCTGCTCAAGTGATACGCAAATGTTCAAGTAAAAATTCCAAGGTTTGGAAAAATGAAGATTTTATAACAGATGTGCCAGCCAACCTTAAACAATAAGGGAAATTGAGTATAATTTGGTTGGCCTCTAGGCCAACCCATAACTTTTCTTTTCTATGGACAACCTCAAATAGTTTTTTTCACAGGGCAATGATGTCTTAAGAGGTCACCTTTTGTGCCAAACTCAGCTGTTTCTTGATAAATTTCAACTGCTTCCAGGATGCTATACTTTCTTCCCAACCATGCAAGAAGAAAAATTTTTTAGAAAACAAGTCACAGGTGGATAATACCTAAACCCATAGGAATTGCCAGAATGTTAGAAAAGCAAGGGTTAACACCTCAGTAGAAGTCAAAGCTGATGGCTGTTTGCTATTCAAACTATGGACTTTAAGGGATTGATAACGATTAGAGACAGCGACTCTGGTTAGTAAAACTAGTCTGTGGAAAAGCATGCCTTGTTTTCTCCCCCTCACTATCTATGTAACAACTGGGAGGAAAACTGCAGAGATTTTCACTGCACAGAAGAGCGGTGAAGGCATTTCCTCCCTTTGAAAATTTCCAACCCAGCCAAGTAAGGATAAAAGTAGGTGGAATAAATATTGTGGTATATATGAAGATGAAAGAATGAAAGCTGAAAAGCACTGAGTAGGTTCTAGGCAGCAGGAGAAGGAAGTAAAAGGGCAAGTGGAACAAGATGTTGATACACTAAGTGGGACACTTTTGAATCAAACCTGCACTAGTAAGAGATACTTTAAAATGATGCTTTCTTATCTGATCTATTCTGGGCATAGAGTAGGAGTGCCCAAGCTTGGGTTCAACCCTGAGCTTTTCTCATTGACGTTCATGCATTGTGTGGGAGAACTTGTTACACCAAGTTTTGATGCCTGGCCCATAGAATTACATTGGCAATTTCTCACAGATTTCTTTGAGGTTTGAAACAGACTACTTCATTTTTTTTTTTCTTTCCATTCACTGCAAGAAAGTTTGTTTTTACTGAGTCATCTTATCACAGAATGTATTCAATTAACAGCTTAGTAAAGATGACCTGTAGTGGTAAACAATAATAAAACAACACAATCCAGATTTCGATCATATCTAGTGCTATGATAATTACTAACATCTGTACATAGACACTAGGGTACATACATTACATTTTCTGTGTTGGCTAACTACCACTGTATCTATTGCTTTCTACCTCTCTTCACCAAAGTATGTTTGGGAACTAGTTATCGGAGATTTTCAATAAAAGCTCAGTCTTAAAACATTCTTTTATTCTCTGCAGGTAAGAACTGTCACTTTTGCTTTTGTTAAAAATATATTTTTTAGACAGCTTCCTTAAAATGTATCAAAATATAGTTTATAATTAATTGATGGCAGCCTGCCCTTTGGCAAACAAAGTGCCAAAGAGCTTCTAGATATGTTCTAGCTAAAATACTACAAATAGAACTAGTGATCTCAGGCAGCATCCATTTCTCTGAAGTGCAGGCTGCATCAGCTCTGACATCTACATAAAAATAAATTTAAATGCAGTTGTCTTTGACATAAAGAGTAGAATGAAAACTATTTTAACCAGTGCTTCTGCAGTGTGGTAGGTACACTGCAAAATGGACAAAAGAATAAATAGCTCTAAATTCTATCAAAAGGTGCTTTAATTTTGAGATTAAAGAAGCAGACAGATGGCAAACAGCTTTCCTGTCTCAGAAGATCCAGCTTTGACCCAGCCACAAATGCATCTTCTTACTAATCCATAACCCACTTTTATTTTACTTTATGATATTTTCTTTTAAAATCAGTCATGTTTTGGTAAAATATGTATAGCTTGAGGACAATTCTTACTGAAATATAGTATTAATGCTCTTCCTAACAGACAATGCATTAGTTATACCAGCATGCTGGAGATCAAATGCAACCTACTATGGTTCTGTGGAAAATCCACAAAATACATCTGGAAAGCATGAATTCCCACTCCCACTCAATGGTGATCAATTATATCTGAAAACTAGTGACTACCCTATAAACTAACAGTAATTTTACTGCCACTAATGTCATCTCGCAATCTGAGATGAAGGACAAGTCTGCAAAAGTCTCGGTAAGATCTGATTTCAGTCAGTGAGCTCAGTGTAACAGAAATGTTATACTGATGCATAGTATCACGAAGCCATAGAAGATGCTGAGACATACAGCAGCGCTGCTGGCTGCATCTCCCGCATGAGTCATGATCCCTTAATCATCACATTTTCTTTAGAAATTTTCAATGGTTGACCTTCTCCAGGGCAGGAGAAAACACAGAAGACATTTAAACCAAGTAAGCAAATATCTTTTTTCTCTGTGGCTTAATTCTCTTATTTCTCCTCTAATTGCTGAACAATGGACACAGATATTTACTGTCATATCTGTGGCCCTGAAGTCTGCATCTATTCCTTGAAAAGCACGGTAATAACTAGAAAGTGGTGCCCAGCTACTAAAGGTGTGTTAGTAAACGGCACTGATCAGGACCACATGCAAAGAAATGTGAAGGTCCTCTGGGAGAGCATTTGCTTCTGGAAAATTTTAGGTGCTAGCTAGGGAGGAAGAAGGATAAAAGCAGACTAAATCTGTCTTATTCTTTGGCACTTGCAATAAAAGTAGCTGTGTCAGGATTCCAATGCTGAAGTTCAGAAGGGAGAAACTGTTCCTTGTGTAGCAGATGAAGGTAGAGCGATCATAGGAATCAATGTGCTCCTGCGTTTTTTCATGTAAAGTTGGGATTGGATTAAATTGAAAATGTAAATTCTGGGAATACTGAAAATTCAGTAACATTCAAATATCCAAATAGATATGACATTCTGGAAAACAAATGGGGTTTCCCTGAAAACTACAAGGAAAAATATTCTAGAGTGGAGCTAAAGATCTGTTATTTGTAGTTATAAAATAATAGGAAACAGGTCATTTTTCACTTCTTTCTCAACGTGCCTTGACGGATGCCACTCAAAAACATATCACTGTTTGGATTGGATTCAGTCTGCATTTCATGTTTGCATTTGAATTTAGGTCTGTCACAACCGATAAAGAGTGATAAATGTGACATTACTGCGTCTAAAGATCATTAAATGTCAGTTCATGCACTGGCAGCAAAATGGCTGGCAGAAAGTCAATGATGCAAGAACTGTATGGAGTGTGAAGAGCAGAGATGGATCTAGGGCAGCAGGGAGTCATGCAAGCTGTGAGCAATCAATCAATCATTTTATACTGAGGAAGAATAAAATGAGACATAAAGGCAGTTCTCTGTGTACAGGTAGAGAGAAAAACATCTTATTTGTAAGTGTTTTGATTCATGTCTGTGTGCATCCAGTAACCATGAAGAGAAATAACAGGTCAGTAAAAGGCATGCATTATGCTCCAGCCAATTTCTTTCGATAATTCATCTAAAATTTGATGTTCTTACCTGGGTTTCAAAAATAACCTATTTATCTATTGCTAGAGTATGGATACTTTAAACAATTCCTGGTGAACAATGCACAACTTCTTGATGTTTATGCAGAATGATAAAGACAGAACTAAATATGATTACAAAATTACTTGAATTTTGTACAATATAATGCCATCTCCCTTGGCTTCCTGCTTTTCAGGCTTTATAGCTTGGTTACTAATAATTGCTAAGTACAAAATGCACTTTACAATGGATAAAAATAATGTCCATATTTAGAAGTTCTTAAAATTATTTCCAGTCTAAGTTCTGTGTAGTACCATAACCTGCAAAGACTTGTGTAACTAACACAATTGGCTTCTGATTTAGACAGAAGACAGTAAAAAAATCCAGCAAAACAAAAAATAGTGCGCACACGTAATCCACTTCTGTAAGAGTACCTATAAGTAAATATATGCTAACTAACTTCATTTTTCCTTAATAAATGTGAAAAATAAATAAAAAAAAATTATGGCACAATTTGTACTTTCCTTTCTTTGAAGAATAAATCAAGAGCAAATCCATTTGGATTGTTGGAGTACGCCAGCAAGAAAACTACACAAACTTGATGTAACGATTCTGTATATATAAAGATTTCTGGTTTTGATTCCAAAAGTTACTCCTTGAGTAAAGACTGTTGTTAGGTTACATGCAGAAGACTCCAGAGAACACACACACAGGAGCACGGAGGAACAATGGCCGGGGGGAACCCAAATAATAGCCTGACCCTGCTATTCCTGTGGCCATCAGAGGAGATCGATGAGCCCATTAAAAGGCCTCTCTCCACAAACACAAGGAGCACAGAGGCAGGATGGCAGGTGGGGAAACCCCAGGAACATACTCAGAGAAAGAGCCCCAGCACCTCCCAAGGGCTGTCCCAGGGGAGCCATCAGCCTCATGGCCTGGCTGTGAAGCCCCCAGAATGAGTCTGCTGTAGAGGCTCTCCGATCAACCACTGGGCAGATGGAGTGTCTAAGCCCAGATACTGGAGGGATCAGCATTGTATATGTGTATGTTTGGATGTTCATACTGATCCACCAGAGAGGGGAACAGGATTTAGTAACATCTCAAATGTTATTAAAATTGTTTTAACTGTCCATTCACGATAAATTCTTGTGTACACCTTACAATCTTTTTTATTTGGTTTACTTTCAGTAAGTTTAATTTTTGCTTTTAAGCAAGAACTATGATTGTCTACTATTTTATATTTACCTTTTTTCACGATCTGGCATGAGAAATCCTCATCTTCCTACTCTACATACATACTTCAAATATGGCTGCCATATCGCCTTCTCATTCTTATTTAAAATAGATCAAGACCAAAGACTGATCTGTGAAGAAGACAACAATACTCCTCTGATCACCTGACTTCTTCCAGGCATCTGCTTTCAAGTGGAATACTCAATGGTTGAAAACACAATGCTAGTATTCTCCTGAAAGAAAGATATTTCTGTCTTTGAAATACTTTCTACAACTCCAGTCAAGATTGAAACTCTTTTGAAAATTCTAGGAAAATACCTTTTCAATTGGAAAGTGAGTAATGTTTAAAACTCTTTTGATGAAACTTCCACCATGAAATAGTATCAGGTATGAGATATTTGGTTTATATCTGAGATGTGTCACTGTCACATCATTCAATCATTTACCTGAGACATAAAAACCAGAGCTATGTTCCTTTTCCTGTTTCATTTTAGGACCCTGCGTGTGGCTCTCTAACTTCCTCCTACTTGTTGGTATTCCAGAGTGTGGTATTCCTTCATTGCATCATCCTGAAGTAGAGCAGGAAAAATTATGTATTAAAATAAATTAAAAAAAAAAAAAAAAAAGCAGTCTTTCCAAATCATTATAAACTCTCTGTAGCATTTAGGGTCTCCTACAGAATCTCTTTGTTGGCCTGTAAACATATACTATCACACTAAAAACTCACAGTCACAAATGCAAAAGTTGAATTCCATGTATTTTCCTTATACAAAAATGGCAAAAAATTCTTATCTCTGTTTTCAGAACATAAAAGAGGTCATCTGAGTTCATGCTCAGTGTTTAAGCAATATTAGAATAATGCTAAATGAACATGACTAAGTCTGGGATTATGTAGTAAATGGGACTGTGAATACATACTTTCCTTCCCTTCTTACAGGTCAATCAGACCTTGTATTTTAATGGAAAGCTTTTATTAACATTCAAAGAAATTTTAGATCTGACAATGTTGAGAGCTTATATTATAGATTTCCTTTAATATTGTTATTAAGAAGATAAATGTGTCATTAATTAGAGAAAACATTACAGCCTCCAGTCTTACCTTCTGTAGGTTTGATTTCTTAATTGGCAAAATAGAGGAATCGGAGGCAAACAGGCTCTCAGAGTTCATTACCACACCGTCCCAATGACAACTCAATTCCTGTCCCCCCAGCAAGCACGCCTCCTGCGTATGGACTGACTTCTTTCTTAGCTCCTCTTATTGAGGAAATTGAATTAAGCACTTTTTTATTTTCTCCATCTCTCCTTAAACAAGTCAATCCAGGCGAGCATTCCGGATGTGTCATCCTTATCTACAGAAATACTGAGGACTCTTGGTTCACAGGCCATTGCCTGTCTTCCCTTCCTTGACCAGCGGTGGGAAGGAGAAGCACCTTTCCAAGTACTTGCTTCCAGGGCCCTTCACTGGGGATGTGCTGCACTTCACTGGGGCCTTTTGGGGTGCCTGTGCTCCCCAGGGGTTCACCCTTTGCGCCGATGGGGAGCTGCTCATGACTGTGCAGCCTGCCACCTAGCCAAAGCAGAAAGTCAAAGTCACACTCATTCGGCTGCCTGCTTTTCACAGGCTGTAACATTTGGAATTTCACATTTTTCAGAGTTGTTACATACTGTTACACAGATGTCTTTCCAGAATTCACACCTCTTTGTCACCAGAGCCATTCCTGTAGTTAAATTACAAATACTTGAGTACACTGAAAAAGTGACAAGGGGTATGGAAATACACAGTAATTCCTAAATATGAAGCTGGCCCTAGCTCTTCACTTCAACAGTTAAGACAGATATCAACTACACAGTTAAGCTCCTATGTTTCTTCCCTAAGTGAATTATAAGGAAACAATGAAAAGAAAATAAGAAAAAGTAAGACTCTGAAGACTGACTTATCTTTTTTTCTATTTTGACAGCCCCTTGCTCTCTTCACTTAATAGTTTGAAAAATCAAGCAGAACTTTTGTCATGTGCAAAGGTAAATTAAA
This sequence comes from Aquila chrysaetos chrysaetos, assembly GCF_900496995.4. Taxonomy (NCBI): domain Eukaryota; kingdom Metazoa; phylum Chordata; class Aves; order Accipitriformes; family Accipitridae; genus Aquila; species Aquila chrysaetos. Next base: position 59,827,967 of record NC_044007.1, read on the forward strand.
AAATAATTAAATGAGAAAATACTGTGTTAAAAGATAATTAGGTAAGTCAAGCACCTAGAAGTTATAAAGTACCAAACTGTAACTTGACTTGCATTTAATATACAACTATATCACAATATGAAGATAAGGAATAACCAATAATCAACTCATGAAATCCTCATTAACATGACTTCCATTAATGAAATGCACACAGCAGAGACAAGGCTAAATTACAATACAAAACAAACATAAAAGGATGATGGAAACATGTAGGGACGAAAATCAGAAAAGCAAAGGCACACAAGGAAATGCTATAGCAAATGGACATAATGGACAATAAGCCCTCAGCTGGGCCAGTATGTCCAGCCAGGACACCGTATATAAAAAAAGATGTTGACTTTCTCCAGCTTATCCACAGGAAAGTGAGGAGAGTGTTGAAAGGCAAAGAAAACATGAAAGTTTTCTATGAGGAAAGAGTTAACGAATTAAGGCCTATTTAATCTTACAACTGAAGGGAAAACACAGTAAGAGTCTTCAAACACATGAAAGTTACTTTTAAAGATGATGGGAATACTTTTAAAGAGGATGGGGATATAATAAGATGTAACAGGTTTAAACTTTAGTGAGGAGATTTAGGTCAGAAATCAAGAAAAAAACTTCTAATGGTACAGATAAACTTGGAAACAGGTTGCCTAGGAGAGTCCAGAAACTCCAGTTTTAGAAGGTTGGATAGGCAACTGCAAGAATGATTTAGATATAGTCAACACTGTTCATGGCACGGGAATGGACTTAATTACCTCTTGGAAAAATACTTACCTGTGGCTACACGCAATTAAAATCTGTATCACATATTCTTATCTACAGTAGATAGACTAAAGGGTGATTTTTTTTCCCCCCTTCTATCCAAAATAGATGAACAATATCATTACTTTCCTTACATGCTATAGGAAAACGTTTACTTATCGACCATGTGCTGTAAGTTTCCCTTTTCATTCTTTAAAGTCACTGAAAAAGCCAAGAGGTAATAAAATTCTCAACTAGGATGCCAATAGGCCTGAATATTACTAATAAAATCTTTAATGTATCACACAAAGGAAGGAAAGCCTCTGAGGATCTCAGCACTCCGAGCTATAATATATTGAATGAATAACAGAAGCAGGATACCTACCTATTAGAAAACTATAGTTAGGGTTAAATCAAAAACTCATAGAAAATCCTCTTATCTTCAACAAAGAAATCAGGATTCAATCCTTACTTACAAACGAAGTCCTGTAGAAAAGTACAGAATAAAGATATAACAGGTGTTCTCTTACTTTACTTTTCTGTTAATATATAATAGGAAGATGGGAAGGGAGGGGGAAGCAAAAGTAAAATTAAACTTGACACTTAAACAGTTTTTGACTAGTAAAATATGTTTTTAGTGATATTTTTACTCGAGGAGCATGAAAACTGTTGACCTCCACAACTGTGGAAAGGTAATTTTTAAAGTTTTCATAATCTTCAGCAAGCATTTGCTCTCTCTGTTGTCACAATATCCATACGTCCCACAGTTTATTTTACTCAGTAATTTTCTTTTAGGTCTTCCCTCTCAGAAAAGAACACCTGTTCAAGTAACAGTACTTTAACTTACTGGGGAATAGGAATGGTTGTTTCCATGTTCTCATTCCCAAAGGATTTACTTAATTCTTTAAGATCATTGAGTGTTTTGCTCAGGAAACCAAAGAACTGTCCACCCCTCCTTCATTTATTTTTGTGTTGTAAAATTATTTATATTTGTTGATGATAGGACTTGATGTCTGACTTGTGCTATCAAGCCTGGTTATGCACAGAAGGCATTAACTATGCGCCTTGTTGTTAAAAGTGCTTTCTACCTATGAAGCCCAGTTTATATGCATAAGCTGACAATTTTGGGTGTCAAACCCTCCCCCCAAAACCAATCAGTATTCTCATGTGAAAAACTTGTCCCATAACATTTCTTCATTTGCCATTGATTTTACAGTTACTCAGTTGTCAGTGTACATTGTTGATCACAGCACTGCCAAGAGGGAGGGCTATTGGCTGAAGGAAGGAGAAAGAATGGCATTTTTATTCATGCTATGTAAGTTAGATTTATGGAGTGAGGAAGTTATTTGCCTCTCTCAGGCGCTTGAAAGAAGATACACTGCAGTCTATATAAGCCTCTTGTTCTCTGTGCTTTACAGCTACCCAGATGAATATGAATATGAGGCATGGGGGGGAGTTAGGAGAGTTTTTTGTGAGCCTTGGATAGTAATTTTTTTCAATACATGAAAAAAAAAGGTTCACTAGTTTTCATTTTAAAGAAAATGTATCACTTCTGCTCAGTGCAGCAAGCAGAAAGTTTCAAAGAAAACATGCACTTCCTGACAAGCACAAACTGTGAAATGTATTAGAAAATAAAGGTTTTAATGTCAATTATCATTAAAAACCTTATTTTCAAAAGCACTTCACAGCTTATTCATGCTGAGAAGTGCTTCTTATCTTTGAAATTTTCAGCCTGCTACACTGAGCAAAATGGGTGCAATTTTCTTTTAATTGTTTTGAACACCATGTGTGAGAGAACATGACAGAATGCAAATTGCTTCTACAAGATGTAAGAGGCAGAGAAGGCTGTTGAATTTTGTGGCATCTCTCTGCAAGCTAAAAACATGAGACATACTACTTTTTTAACAATAGGTCAGGAAGGAATGTCTGCCTCCCTTGTTTTCAAGGTAATGCATGCTCTTTCTCTGGTTTTAGTTTGCAATGCAAGACAAGAAGCCAAAGGTTTCATGGTCACAGTGCACTAACAGTTCTGTCCTCAGTAGCAATAGTTCGGACCCTGGATCAGAACTAAACCAGACTCACAGAATTCGGGGCTTTTTCAAAGCAACCTGTCTGCCTCTCAGCTACATATATAAGAAATATGGACTGCAAAGCAATCTGTTTTCTTTTGTCGTTCTAACTGGTCAGGCTGAACTCAGGCAAGAAATTATTCTGGATTCAGCTGCACCAATGCAGTAGTCATAATGTGGTGCCACACTATTTTACACAACAGGCCAGCATCTCATGGGGAAGTGATGCTTCTCCTGTGAACATTAGACACCAAGAACTAAAAAATAATAATAGAATGTACTGACTGTCCAGCTTTTTTCCCAGAACCTCTGCAGAGCTAAACATTTCTCTTTTACACACCTATTAGGAACCTCCCCATACACACATACTGTAGCAAAATCAAAACAGAAAGAGGACAAAACTCAGAATGTCTATGAAATGAGGCAATTAGCAACAATGAAACAAACACTTTGATACTATCTCATATGACCAATTAGGCACTGTTGATGAGGCTACCAGAAGATGTTTCCCTCTGCAGTACTTCTCTGGCTTTGCCTAGCTAGTTTGCTTTCTGTAGCACTGTGTTATGAAGCACAGAGGTCAGATTTCTCTTTGAAAGCCTCTAATGATCTGACAAAAGTTTTCAGTGGAGTTGGAATAGAAATTCCCCCAGGATAATTTGACATTGCATTATTATTGCAATAGTTTCTACAGATATTCCAAAGTCAAATTAATGTAATTTTTTTAGGGGTAAGTGCCTTATGCAGTGTCATTTCTTTGTGAAACATGACAGAACTGTCACACTATTTTTTATCAAACTTGTTGTGGTTTCAGACCTTTTCTCCTTTTCTTTCTTCATCTAGGAAACACAGGTATTCCTGGACATAATCTTGCACTTCAGCTGCACAGGAGAACCTTCATTTTATGATTTTTCATTCAATTTCTGAGCCTTATCATGGAAGTTCCATGTGAATTTCCATACTTGGTCTCACTCTTCTGAGGGTCACTGAAATGAAACGAGTAACAGGACACACTTGTGAGAAAAATTCACTGGGCCGTAACATAGAGCAGATCTTCACATAGCTGAAAATCTCTGTAAGGACTGCTGGAGGCATTCTGAGTCCACCATTAATGTCACAGGAAAAGGTTTTCTCTGCATAGCACAGTAGCAGGAGGCTGTTTTAAGAGGAATGAAGGGATAAGCCAGAAAAGGACTGGTCAATCAATCTTTTTGTAGAAACCATGAGTATAAGGATGCTGCAGGTATTCTGGAGTGCTCCTTTCCCCTTCTTTCTCTCCTTCCCCCCAAAGCCAAAGAAATTAAATCTATCCTTTTTCTTGTTCTGCATAAATGAAATTAGTTTTATTCTATTATGAAACTGCTTTTCTTGTTTTACTTAAGCATGACCATTATTCTTTTACTTGGTTTCTTCTCAAGACATGTCTACACTACAAACATTTGAAATCAGGCTAGAGTTCTTCCATGCTAAACAAGAAAAGAAGCTCTGTTCAGCTTGAGTGTAAATGCCAAAGCTGGATTTTTTCACAAAACTCTCAAAGGCGAAACTGTTGAACTTTTTCTACTATGATTGTGTGTGAGCAAGCCATGATTAAGCAACAGCATAGATACATCCACATGGCATAGACATTTTCTAATATCCCGTATAGCAAGAGTGGGTGAAACTTTGTTTCTTTACATGAGCAATCATAAAAAGAACTGCTTTAAAAAAATAAAAAAAGAAAAAGAAAAAAGCGACCAGGTATCAAAAATGCATATTCATGGCCACGTTGTTTTCTGAGCAGTGTAAACTGGAAAGACACATTTTTGTAGACCTTGTGTTTTTCTCATTTTAAGTCTCAATATTTCTTGAAATTCTGATTTTTCACCGTGTCAAACACTACTTCAAAAGAATTTTCAAAGTTTGGTAATAAAGTTTAGGTTTACTTATCCAAATGATACTAAAGGTGTTCATGGGTGCAGACCACAGAGCTTTACTTTCTTCCTTCAATCTCACAGATTTTAGTTACAGTCCAAATAACTGGACATTTCTGTCTGCGACCTGTCTTTTCAGTCTTCTAAGGGGGAGAAGGGGAATATTTCATTTTAAATAAAGTCTCGTGTTCAAGCTAATCAGAAAGGGAGACATGTCCTGGAGGCACATCAAGACAAATGATACAGGAAAATGTACTATGGATGAGAGCATGGCTGAGAAAGCAAGCATTGCAGAGCTTTTTGAGCCTCTGTATAACCTTGTGTACAATGGCTGTTATGTGCCTTTAGGTGCTCTTCACATGGCTTTTTTATTGCCTTTCCAGACTGTACCCTTGCTGACTATAAGTACAGAAAGAAAGAAGCAAGTTTATGTTTTCTGTATATTTTATACTGGACTTTTCACTTTGGCATCCGAAGCCATATTGAGATTGTTGCTTTTAATAAGGAAAAAGTATAAGACCACCTCAAAGAAGTAGGCATGATTTATTCCAAATAAAGTCATCTAGTCAGATACCAATGTATTACCAGACATAACTTTTAACTTTGTCACAGAAGTATCAGCAGCTTTTAGCACCTTTGCTTTACAAATAATTAGTCATAAATATTGTGTTATTAATCATAACTCTATATCATATATAATTAATCATAATCACTTATACAAGCATCAGTCATATTACATATACTGCCAGAAACTAACTACAATTCTGGCCCATCCTGATACACAAATATGAAAAAAGGTTTACAAAACATTGTATAGATATAAACACCAGTCCCAAATACATAGCAAACAGATATGCTCTGTGTTCTAGGAGTGGGGACTAAACATGAGCCTTGGGATTCCCAAACACTGAGAGGTGAAGACCTACTGCAAGAGATGTACAAAGCCTAAGGTAGGACTAAAACCAGTATGAGTGTCTTCTACAATGCAAACCCACCTTTTGTGACAGTAGCTTACATGTATAGCATGTTCTCCAAAACCACCATTCTCACCAACTACCAACACATATGTGGATAAGAAGCCTTACAAGTGGCTCACGTGCCTTTTATACATTGAACAAATCATAACTATTTTAGCTTTTGTGAAGTATGTGTGTATATGTAAATTATATGTACAATTCCACCAAAGCCTATTTGGGAATGTGTGCTTTAAGAAGAGTGATGAGTCAGTGAAATTTTAAACATAAAAAAATGCCCTTGGTGGTGGGAAGCTGAGCAGTGTTCAATGTTTCAATTGCTTTGCACATCTTAGAGTGTCCTTCAGTTCAAATACCTTCTTAGATCAGCAAAGGTCTATGCTGTAAGTGACAGCACTGAGCTTCCTATACATGCATGAATTATTCATTTCCTAAATAGATACATTAAAAAGAGAGCTATTTAGAATTTAATGAATATTAATAAGACCATTCACCAACATACCACATATATCTATGCTAAAGAAATCAATATGGAGGTGCAGTTTATTACCAGCATGCCTGGAAACATACAACAAGGTTCCACTAATATCAGAAAAAAATTCACTTTCAAGACTGGAGTTACTTCATCTTCAGCCTCCTGAAGGCACACAGGGATTTTACTGAATTGAAAGCAGAATATTACAGAGAGAAGCAACGATTAAGAAAGGCCCTATTTGCTTAAGCCTTGTGCAAAAATTGGTCTCTAAAGGAAAAGTTAATTTCAAAGTAAGTCACATTCATGAAAAGATAAACAACCTAAACTACAGACTGCAGATACAAATATCCACACCACAGACAGTCAGATCTAGATTTTTAGTTTATTTTACCACAATCCTGCATCCCTTGCTCTGAAACTGTCTGTCAGTCAGACCATAAAAATAACAAACTATTTAGCAGCAGATTGCAATGCTGAAATCCACAGTGAATGAATTTTAATAACAATCCCTAACAAAACCTTTGATTTCCTAATAAACCCTTTTAAAAAACTTAATGGAGTTGAAATTTGTTTTTGAATTTGTACAATTATTTGTGACAACATTTCTTCCACTGGTCATTCAGCACTTTGCATTCATACAAAAATAAGGTGCAGAAATCCACAGTGTAGCATTTATTTTTCTCCTGAGTCACGTGCAGTATTTTGAAACAGTTCTGCATCCAAGCTAGATAGTTACACTAATTAACACTGACACAACTTCCCACAAGCACTATACTATTTTTTGGCCATAAGACAGTATCAGCGCAGTTACACAAGCTTGCTGGAAATTCTGTAGTTGCTCCATTGCAGGTGGTCAATTTGCCCATGAAGAAAATGTTCTGCTTAGCAAATCTTTCTCCTTGCTCCCTCCCTCTGTGCCACCCCTATTTTTCTCTCCCCACTCCAGTTTTAAGGCCAGTGACAATATTTTGCCCTTGGGATGGATGCCCTCTGCACTTCTACCTCAGATCAACCTTTGTGTCTTTTGTAACAGCTCACTGTCTCCATGTCTGGATGCTAAAAGGTCCTTCAGGTTGTCTGGATTTCTTTATTACTGACAGCATGGGTTACAACAAACCTTTTTCTTGCTAGTGACCATTAGACAAGCCAAAATTAGTTGTGTAACACTCAGGTTGGCTCAGATATAATGTGCTAAATAGAGTAATTTTATTGATACGCACACATTAAGAAATCAATTTTGTTGTGATCTTAGCTGAATGAATGAAGCTGATTCATCTAGTGCAGAGCAGAAATAGATGGCTACAATAAAAGTAACTAGGATTCATATAAGTGGTGGTGTAGTTTTCATAAAGTGACTCACTCACCTGTCAAAAAAGGCTGAGATCTCAGCAAGAAAAGATCACTGAATTCATCAGAAACTCTTACCCTGCACTTTCAAAATCTGTCACAAAGAGAAGAAAAATTATCAAATAGAAAGGCCAGCACTGCATCAAGGTCACAGGTATAAGTCTGTCTCACCAAAAAATTCTGTCCAAGACCCTGGTGACATTACACATGATAAATGTAAGAACACTTTTGACAGGACCAAGAGCATTCCAGACATCATCTAGAAGAGTGTATTTATGTCTTTATTAAAGAAAATCTGAGCCTTTTTTTTTTTAAAACAAGTTCTCAGCTTTAGTAATATCAGGAATAAAGGTAAACGTCCTGCAATTTGAATGCAGTTGTTGCCTAAATCTGCCCACTTACTGCTCCTTTTATCTTTGTGCAAATCACTTTACACTACCTTATAATCCTGCAATTGGTCCCTTGTAAAAAAACTGCTGCTCAAGCATCCACAGTTTAAAATCCCTCTCCCCTTTGCCTCATTTCAGATAAAAAGAAAAAAAACCCCTACTTGCTCGTTTAGGAGTTTTTATTTTCTTGTTCTACCAGCTCAGCTCCAGCTGAATGCAAGGACAGAAATGGTTATAAAGTCATCTGCTATACTCAGATCTGGCAAAGGCAAAGACAGTCCCTTAGCACAGCTTCCTTCCATGCACACAGTTTTGGCAACGTGAACTAAAGGAGTCTCTTCCTTGGCCATGTGGCCAGTTACTTCAGAGCCTTTGGTTCCCCCAAGTCTGCTATTAGCTGTATGTAGAAGAGGTGTAACAACACAGCTTTGGCCAATTAATGCCCTCAAGGTGCTGTAAGATTATAAATATAAAGTGCTAATTACATTTCTTTTATAATAATAAAGCACTCAAGTTTGGATTTAAAAAAATCCTCCATGGAAAACATTGCTGTTTCATTTAATCCAGAGTGCCTAGAGGAGATTCCATCTTGCTGCTCTCAGTTACATTAAGCACTTATTCTAAAAATCCATGGGGAATTTCTGTTACACAGAATGTTGAAGTATGCAGCGTTTTTCCAAGTATATTGGATTAAATGAAACATGAAAATATATGAATTATTTATACTAATATATATATATGAAGGGATTGTTCATTTAATAGGCAGACATGTTTTTCTGTCACTAAAGGATTTAAGGCTCTCATCTGAAGCACATCACATCTAATGTAAAGCTGAAAAAAATGTTTATTAAAGCTAGTGTCTTTTCTTTGACAGCAGTTCCACTTTTCCTGGCTGAAGCAGTATGAATACATATTCTTGTCTTGCAATGTCCACTTAATAAACATCCTATATCAACTTTTATATGAGAATCATTAACAAGTTAATTTTCTTTGGCCTAGGACATTTCTATCATTTTCATCCATTCAAAAACTGATTCCAGCTGTGACCAAGATATTTGGTTCCTTGTTAGCATATTCCCACCAAATATTGCCTTTCATCTTAACAGAATCATCAGTGACCCTGGGACTCCAATTGGATTCTGGACATACTGGTCAGATAATTGGTGGCCTTTTGGAAAAATAGACAGCTCATAATTTCTGCTTATAAGCTTCATGATTTTTTGCACCTTTCTTTCAAGATGTTTTGCATATTCCATAAAGAAAAATACAAAAATCAAAAGATCTTCTACAAACAGTTTCCTAGATTGTATCTGACTGACTCTAAGGACTAATACTTGGATAAATGATTATTGGTAGCTGCGGTGCTTCTTCCTAAACTGAATTTTCACATAGGGAGATCAAGGTGAGTAAATAAGAAAATCATATATTACGGTCTAGGTAGAATACTACAAAAGCTTCTAATCAGATGTATATCATACAGGAGGTTATGTGCCTGGTTCCTTTATGTGGAACTCAAAACAATCTGTCAGATGCTCATGTTCATAACAAGGCACTGCTGGATTCCTAACTAACGGAAAGGAGTTTCCCTCCATTATGAATGTATCTGGAAATTTAAAAATTTGAAAATTTATAGTATCTGAGCAAGGGACAGAAGTCCTGTCAGGGAAATAGGTATATTGTGTCTCTGAATCTTAAAAAGTATGGAGTGGTCTTTAAGAAATCAGTTGAAAAGCAGTGAAATTGTTGTGCGGGTACATACCACAGTATGATCTTGGTATCATCTTTTTAATTGTCATGTTTATCAAGATCCTTGCTAAGGCATGCTATTTCTCTAAGGTGGCTCTCATGACAAATTTTCCATGGATGCCAGTATATAGAAAATAGTATTCATGCAGGGCTGTCCTTTGAATATCCTTTGAATCCTTTAACTAGGATTTTGCAGGGTCCAGTCATAATACCTCAGAAGTGTTCCTAGGTCTTATAGTTTTGCTTTGCCCCCAGTTTCTATCTCTGCCACTAAGTGACATAAACTGGATCTAAATCACTATGTGCTCTATGAAAAAATTTCTTTAAAGCTTCCAGAAATGGTTATTCCACTGCCTCTCCAGACAACATAGAGAATTCTACTGTGGTCTCAGAAAGAACTAAAATCCTGTGACATGTCTCTTTCTTATGCATCTGAAGAAATGTGGAAGTGAATCTTATTTAGGCAGCAGTTGCAAATCAACAGGAATGGTGTTTTCTGTAGAGTGAATAGGGCTGCTCAGAAATGTGGAGAGTATTGCCTCCAGTCTTGTATCTGCAAAGCACATGTGATCCTAGTTTGGCTTTGGAAGTTATTCAAACAGGTATACTGAGGTATTTGCAGCTTTTAAGTAAACTGGCATGAAAGCAAAACATTGCTGATAGAAATGGTATTTTGTGGAAGGACAGAAACAGACTGACAGAGTTCATGTTTGTGAGAATTCAGGACACAGAGAACAGAAAAATGTGGTAGAGACTTACCATTCAATAAGCCCAGGCAGCTTCAGTACACAATAAAGCTCCTCCTTTTGCTAACACTGTCCCTGAAAGACTGAAAAGCATCTTCTCAACTATAGCCTTACAAAACCCAACCACACTCACTTTGATTGATTCAAGAATTTTACCTTTGTTTCATGAAGATGATCAGAATCAACAGAAAGGGAAAAATAATGCTCTGTAATGAACTCTAAGCTCCCTTACACTGTAAGAAGCTTTCTCATGTGAGACCATTTCTACAGTGGTCTTACCCATGCTTCAGTCCTTTCAGTCAGGTCAAGCAATGCTGGCTGAAAAACCTCAGATATATCATACTGTCAGAAAATGAGCAATAATCTATTTCAGCATATTTTGTACATGTGCTTCATATGTGTTTATTTGGTATAGAGTTGCATATGTATTCTGCTAAACTCCTACAATGTGGAAATGTAGCGGTGCTTGCCATGCAGCAGCAAAGTTCAGCAGTCTCCTCATGTAGGATAGGGGTCTAGACTAGTACCTCATATGTGACACAAGGTGGATTTCATCCTTACTTCTACTTTTCTTTGTACTTTTTCCTGGGGGAAAATGTGACATTTTAATATCTTTTACAGAAATAAAGTATCTATACCTGGCAGTTACTAAAATATACATTTTACTGTATAAACTGTAACCTCCTTGTTAACGTGGTTTAAAACTTTCAAATCTTACTGAAAAAAAACATTTTAAACAAATCAAATATTAATGCTTAATAAGAGGTAAGAAAATATTCAAAATTGCAAAGTTTAATTTTTAAAAAATATGAAGTGTTAAAACCTAATTACTATTAAATATTCATGGTTAAATTATTAAAATCGTTATTAAACCCCAAATGTCTAAGTCATCAATTCACAGGCTCTGTGTAACATAACTTCACCAACTATAATTTCTTTTATGAAGGCCCAATGATTGCACAGCTCCTGTTGAGTCAACTCATGCACCTGCTACAAGACAAGGGCCAGGCTGGTCTCAAGTTATCTGCTGCCTGATTCATATAAAGCTACATCCAGACTTACATCCTGCCTGTTGAGAACAACACAGTTACGACCTTAAGGTACCAGAGAATCCATATGTCTTTCCTGAGTTGTTTCACATGCAGCAGTGTATGGAGCATAAATGAATCCCATTTATCTGGTCAGGCCTCCTGACAGCTGCTTCCACTTTCTGGTAATCTATACTACTTTTGAAATAACTGAAATGAACCATTATCCCACAGATTGGCAATACTTTGTTTTCTGAAAGTGATATAAGAAAGCAGCAGGAAGGTTGCCTTTCAAATCCAACTCTGACTGAATAATAGCAAAAGCTTATAAAGCAAATTCCAAAAATACATACAGAGCTCCCAACATAGCTTTCTATCGATTTTTAAGTATTGTCCGGTTCAATTTAAAACAAAGACAAGGGACCTGCAGACCTTTCAGTAGCACGGCAATCTTTTCCAATGAGAATGCAATGCATTATAGAGTTACATCAAGCATCAGCTACATTAATACCCAGCATATAAAGAGTGCTCATTCAGTGATGCAAGAATTGGAGGTCATTAACAAGATAAGGAGACTTAACAAATGTATGAATGTGTTTTCCTTGCTTGTCATAAGGAAAGCTTTTGCAGAAATGGGGGACAGAGTGGGAATGCTTTATCTAGCCCACAAATTTTTAGGGGAAAAAAAATATGGAAAGAAATGTCCTGGGCATCATTATCTTTAAGCTGTCTGGCACATGACAATTTTTACAGTGACACATTAGCACAGAGCAGTATTTGCAGTCTTCCTGCACAGTGCTCATTAAACTTTAATGAAACACAATTTCCAAAATTCACTGCCAAATGCACTTATCCTACAAATGTCACTATCAGCAATTTTACATACACTTTTGGCTGAGGAAAAAAATTGTAGGTCCAAGTATTTCCATACTTTTTCTTTTAAATAGCTGAGTAAGGTCAGCTACAATATAGAATTTCTCTGAGTACTCCTAGTCACTTGGGCTTCATTCTACACTTTCTGCCCTTGATTCTGCCTGAATATTCCTATCACTTAAGATAGTTTCATCAAATTGAAATTGAGCTTGATGAACTTTCATGGCAAGTGTAGGGTCCAGTAAGTACTTTGACACCCTTAGTTATGGGAGTGATGGCTTAGAATTTTGTTTTTTAGCAAAATAACAAATAACTTGATGCCTAACACCATAATAACTTTTTTGTTTGGTAATAGTTTGAAGTGATCCAGTGGCTTTTCATTTATAGTGCACACGCAGAAGTGTGAGCAATGAGACAGGAGACTTAGCAGGCAATATTCCAACCCATATAGACGCAAAAGACAGAGCTTTGAATGAAAACAAAGAATAGGGAAATTATGCTTTAGAGAATAATTAACATGTTAGCCTACCCTCCATTAATAAAGTCCTTATTGACAGCTCATTTCTCAGCATCTTTCTCCTGCACATGGTTTTCCCTTATGATAATTACCTTTCTGAACACATGAGAAATACTCCAAAACATTAGAAGTTCTGTTATTCTTTTCTGCATTAGCATTATATCCAGATAGGGTCTACAGAGAACCCTACCAGTCCAATAGGGTAATGATTCTCATTTTTACATTTGTTCAGATTTACTTGCAGATACAAAACCTCTGGCTATCAGCCTGTGTTAGGAATGGTAGATATGGAAACAAAAATCAGTTCTGTTCAGTGGCACTGACGCTAACTATATTTGGTTCCATTCCTTCAGTATATTGCACTTGAGCAGATGCAGTGGCTGCAAATTTTGCTCAGATCAGAAAGACCAGTGTAGATATCAGTCCCTGTGAACACTCAACAAATGCAGGTATGGCCATTCAAACGGTCATATTTTACTACTCGAGAACAAAGATATGCTACGTGTATGTATTTTTTTTTCTTTTACTGTGTCAGTTTGAAGAGCAGAACTACATGCTGTTAGTTCATTCATTTTTATTCTATGTATCCAGTGTGTCCTGTATTTTCTGTAAATCTAGTCAACACAACAAAGGTAGCAGAACATTTTCCCCTTTCTGTTAATTTTTCTCTAAGTCAGTTAAAAATGACACTACCAAAGGGAGCATATTCTGTACAACGTACCTGCCTGTTCTCCCTACAGGTGACATAAAATTTTCAAGTTAAACACTAGAGAATGTTTTCTTTCTATTTCTTCCTGCTTGCAATGAGTTGCAAGCAGAATTTTCTCACTAGAACCTGACATTCTTCTTCACTCAGGCTTTTTGTTTTGTTTAGTGCCATGTATTTGACAGTTTTTGGTTTTGGCCTCATTACATTGTGAGTTTTGAACACTGAAGTGCACTGAAAGGCACTAAATGTGCTGGCTTTCCTAATTTTTCTTCCCTTTCTGAATTTAAATACCATCTGCATTAGAATAGATGCTTATGATTCTTCAGCACTTTTCTACCATCAGTACTTTTCATTACCTTGCTCAGCATAAATTAACAGCAGAAGCAGCATCATTTTGATGAAGTCCCTAATGTCACCCATGTTGCAGTAACAATGCTTTTGCTGACTCCCTAGACAAATAAATAGAACAATCTCTTAATATCATCTGACATTCCTTTGTAGAGCAGAATGTCTCCTATCATTGCTACTAGATCTGCTATTCAAATCCATTTAATCACCACAAATTTCATAATTTAAATCTAATTCTCAGTGTACTGTTACATGTATTAGAAATACAGATTGATATAAGAAACTTTTCAGGGGGGTGAACTTTTTTTTTCAGAAGCAAGATGTGCATAGAGCTAACTGCTGCTTACCGTCTCACAGTGTTGAAAAAATGATGCCAATGAAACCACAGGAGGAGATGACCTCACACGAAAATGATATACTTTGTTACACACGTGTTCTGTAAGACACAGACACATCAAAAGATATAATTTCAAGTAAGGTGCTAACGTTTACCAACCATAAGTGTATTTTAAGAAAATCCTACTGCTTTTCATTGTTATTTTGTAAAAAATCCCACTGCTACCTTTCTTCTATCGCAAAAAATAAATACATCTATCATTTAATGTATGTTCTTCAAACTTAAAATGTGAACACAAGTAGCATCGTTTACATTCATCACTAGCTCGACGACTGGGTACAACTTAGATTTACCTCTACATGAACATAATTCACACACTCCTTTAAACTCACTAGCCCAAACTGAGGAATGCTGTCTCAGGAAGAAAAAAGTACAAGAATTGAATGAGATTTAAGTAGTCTGAGATTACAAAATTCTTTTGAAAATCAAAAGTCTCGTATTTAGGTACGAGTACAGGCTTACCATCTGACTGCTGTAGGCCACTGCGAGGGACAGAAAGCGCCAAGGCCCCAAAGCCGGCGCCCGCCGGGCCCGGCCGAACCGCCGGGCAGAGGCCGCTCAGCAGCAGCGGCAGGGCGCGGAGGCCGGAGCAGGGAGCATGCGCAGTTCCCTCTGCTGACAGGCGGAGCGGGGCAGCTCCCCGGCTACGGCCGGAGCTCAAACCGGGGTCCCGCCTGCAGGGAGGGAGAAGGGACTCCCCAGAGGACCCCCGGGCCCGCCCGCCCCTCTCCCGAAGGCTCCGGGAGCGCGAACCGCCGGGACGCCTGATTAGCCTCGTGAGCCGGAGGGCCCGCCCGACGGAGGGGCACGGAGAGGAGGAAAGGGCGCGAGCGGAGGCCCCCCTGAGGGCGCCCGCTCTCCGGCGGTGGAGCGCTGGGCGGGCGGCGGGAGAAGTCGTCCTCTTTTCTCTGTTTTCTCCCTCTTTTTGCCCGTAGCCCCCACAGCTCGCCCCTTTCGAGACGGACCCGCTGACCGAGCCTGGGGCGGGGAGCGGGTCCAGCCGCCCCCGGGCTCCTCTCTGAGAAGGAGCCTGGAGCGCGGGGGGCTCCGCTCTGAGCCTCCTGACGCGGCGGGAGGGATCTCCGGAGCTTCTCCCCTCAGCTGGTCCCCAGAGAAGCAGGGCTCGTGGGGCGTGCTGGGTGACGTGCGGTTAGCGCGTGTGGTGACACCGTTTGCTGAGGTGGTTTCCCGCCAACTCCTGTTGTGAGCGACTAGAAGTTTTGTGAGTCAGAGGATCCCTGGCGTCGTTTCACCTTAACCCGGACCTGGGAATTGGCGAACCTGGGTCGTCATCCTGAGAAGTAGGGATGTGACATGTAGTTCACATAGCAATAGAACAGATTACATTAAGAGAAACAAACTCACCCTTGTCTTAATTGTAGCTTTTTTTAATAGGAATGTCAGTGTGTTATATTCACAAACAACTTTTACTGAGATTGTTCTCACAACTATCTAGCACCATTGTACTTCATACAAGTACAGTGCATTCTGAATTCCCATCAAAAGCAAGAGAACACCACCAGGAAAAGTATGATATCTACTTTTGCAGCCTCTAAAGGTGAATGGTGAAGCTAAACATTTTTAAGTATCATCTCCTCAGTGATGTATTTGTAGATCATTTACAAGACTTCACCTAATGAGTTTTCAGTGTTACAAAACAAACCTTCAGGGATTCATGAGTTGTCTTCTGCTTTTTTGACTTCTACATTGAATTAGCTAGTAGTTCTTCAGTCTCTCTTCTACCTCCCTAGTGTCATATGAAATACTTTTATTTATCACTTTTGAATTTGGCACCACAGATGTAAATTAATTATCAGAACGTTCAGACTAGGATTTTATTCTAAAATTCCTAGAGGTATTTCCTAAGTGACAGTCTACCTCCACTCGATGTATTAATATGGTGTGCTATAATTCCCTTAGTACTGCTAAACTGCATAAAGGTTTAGTGATCAGAAAAGCCACCTACACATTAGTATTCCTGCTTTTCCCAGGTAGAAGACACATCTCAAATCTTTCTCCATTTGCAATGAAAATATTTTGATCCATTTGTGTTGTCTTTGAAGTACTATTTGTTTACATATTTCATAACTATACAGAGAGGAAAACAGCAGCATGAATTCGTTTATTTTCAAATCAGAATGGCTAAAGACAAACAGTTAAGTTATTGGCAATACCTATGTATTTTTCTGAAGTGATTTATACTGCCTAAGTTTTAGTCTTCCTGTACTTTTTGAAATAAAATATGATATTCACACTGAAGCTTTAAGTCACAGGTTTCTTGAAAACATTCAAATGTAAGCATCTGCATCCTTCTACAGCTACAGTCAGTTTTTAGGGCTTGTCATATTAAAAGCTCCATTAATTATTCATTTATTTTGCCATACGTCCTTAATAAGAAGAAAGCCCAAGTTACTCCTTTTAATTTTCTTGTCATGTTGCAGGCAACCCTTGAATGGTCTGAAAGGAAGAGAAAAAGGCTAACCTTCAACACAAAGGAAAAGTTATGGGTCTTTTTCAGCTCAAAATACAAATTAAGGGCAGAATTCACTTCATCTGAACTGTTAATAGCTTGGACCCAACATTCAGGGGATGTAAACTGACACAGCTGAATTGAAATCAATGGAATAACAGGTATTTATACTAAGAAGCCACTTTTTTTTGTTGAGCAAATGCAAGTAGATGGGAGTATGAGGTGCTGAAACACACTTCCCACCATAATAGTGGAAGCAAAGGTATATCACAACCTTTTCATTGCTATTATCCATTAATAGGCTAGAAGGGGGTATAAGTGTATTCCAGGTCCCTTGTAAGAGATTTAATGACCACTAAATTTATATTGCTGTACAGCACATAACGAGAAAGAATTTAGTTGTACTTCAAACTGTAATTTGAGTTCTACCATAAGAACAAAGAGCATTTCTGTATCTGGAATAACTTCATGCTTATTACACTAATTTAACAGTACCAAGATTTTGTTTCTCATGCATATATTGGCAGGAAATATTTTTGTGGACTCAGTGTCGATACACTGGCTGCAAGTAAGGTAATGATCAGATTAGAGATTGTGAAATAATTCCATGCAGTGAGATTTTGTAGATGCTGACACAGAAATATGCTTCTACAATGTACAAGAGGCTTGCTTTTAGACTTAGAAACCTAAAAAGCTAACAATAAATGCAGTAAATTGTTTAAATTATTGACTTCACTGATCAGACTCCAAAGGATCTAGGTTTCAGTCAGCAAACATTTGCTAACAAAGGTCTTTGATGCTCTCAGGCTGACAGGAAGATGGGTACCTTCACCGGCTGGATCACCAGCTTATCCCTGTAACTGTGAAAAAAATTTCTCCTGTCATTTTCAGCATCCTTTGCTAACTGCTACTTGCCATATTTTATTACCCGTGGTATATTGTGTCTAAATTAAGCAGTTGATGTACCATGAGCTTTATGGAGGACTAAGTCTTTGCCTTATGGAGTTTAGCATAGTCAGTGCTAAAGTCAGCAAGTTCCAGGATCTTGTGCTACAAAGCCCTACTGACTCTCAGGATAATAGACATTACAAAACTTGAAAAAGCTTCCTGTACGTGACATATGACATGAACATAACATGGTTTCTTGTTTTGAATGATCATCTCCCCTTGTTTGGCATGGCCACATGGCTGGGGGGTGGGAGAGACTAGTGGGGACTGCTGCTGCTTTACTAGATAAACCTATTTGCAGATAAATGACTCATTTTTCTGCAGGGCTGTTATTTTGACTATTCTATCAACAGTAGCACTACCAATCTGTAATTAATCTCCTTCCTGTTATTTTTTAAAAGGTTAATAACCTTTTTAAAATAAGGTAAATGGTGATTTGGTATTGCAGAAATAACACTAGACAAAGCTGAGAAATGTAAAAACTGTGAGATGCCAAATACAGAAGTTATGCAGATTTGCTCATATTTTTATCTAAGTAAAACCAGAAGTAAGGGTTACAAAATTCAGGGATTAACAGGAAGTAAAGCAGCTATGAAACTTTAGACTTTCATTTGTTCTTCAAATGCATGACAGTAACAATTATGCTATGGTGATATGTTTTCTGCTATTTCAGAGAAAATGTTGAAAAATGTAGATTCCATTTTAGACAGGGAACATTACAAATGATACCTGTACATGTGTCAGAACAATGCTTGAGCAAAGCTCTCTTGCCAGTTTTTGAAAGCAAAGTGTAAAGACTTAGTCTTCAACCACAATCAGACATGAGCTCTCCTTGTTGAGATTATTGCAACACACAGTTGAATTGTAAACTGATACACTGTAGATTTTAAAAATATGAAAGCAGAAACAGAAAGAAGACAAGACTGCAGCAAAGGAACAATACTAGGATTTATTTTTTATTTGTTTTCTAAAAAAAAAAGTTTCAACCTAGATTTTTAGAGACTACGAACTCTATTCTAATGATTAGATGATAACCATACATATTGTATATATTTATTATTGCACATATGTATAGTATACAAACATGCTTAGACTGCAGTCTATTTGGAACAGAGACTACCTTTGCTTTCTGTTTCTACAGTGCCTAGCACAACACAGGACCCGTTATATTCTCTAGTCATATGTTTTGTGGGGTAAATATAGTGAATCCTCTTGGAAACTGAAAATCTGAAAATGAATGTGTCCATAATTTTTAGGTATCCTGGACCTAGACAGGATTTTGCTGGGACAGACTATCCAGCATTGCTTGCAGTATTTGACAGACTGAGTTAGCCAAAAACCTGCAACTATCCTAAGCGTTTCATAATCAATCTGTTGAACTGTCTTTCACGTTCTGCCTACAGTTAACTGTTACAATTTCTGATGGCTAATTCTGTGTCTAAAATGTATTGCGAGATATAAGGTAAATGTACATATAGATACAATTTTACAATGGCATTCCTTGGCATGCCTTTCGTCTCAGAGGCTCTTAATTTGCCTTTTTGACCTTTGCTAAAAATACTGCAGTTAGAGCTAACACTCGTGACTACACACAGGGTAAATCTGGCAGCTACCAGATTCATAAGCATGCAGATCAACCATTCATGGTCACACAGGAGATGTTTAGAAGACCACATTTATGGAATTTATTCTGCAAAAAGGAGGAGAAAAGCAATTACAAAATGGCATTTTCTCATTAAGGCTGTCTCTTTTTTGATGGCTAGGAAAAAGGGATGTAGGTCATTCAGAATTCAGAGCAAGTGAAGCAGAGCAAAATCCTTTGCAATCATTTCTTGTGACATGAAATATAATATCTAATGGGTGTTGCTGATACTGGCAGCTACATTCAGGATATATCTCTTCCTAAACTGTGAAGGGAAGCTAAAAGGAACAGTAAGATACCTTGGGGTTGAAACATTAGCTTTGTCCTGCTGCAGCAAGCCAGTCTGACAAGTTGACAGATGTAGAAGTACTGCTTTATGAGAAGAGGTGCAGGTAGGGAGGAGAAGTGATTTTTGCACTAAAGGTGAACTCTGCTAAGCACAGCCTTGAGTCCAAAAGAGAGAAAATGCAGGACCAGGAGACCCATGAGACACAGTCCATCAACATACCTCTCAGAAAACCTTTGATACCAGGGCTTCTCATGTATTGAATTATCCAAGAAAACCTAAGAGTCTAGCCTCTTACAATGCTGCTATAATGACTAGGCAGCAATTTCTTTCTTCATATGGAATTTCTGTACTATGTTAGTTGCAAACTAATCATAAATAGTATTTTCCTTCAATTTAAACTGTAATATTTGTTCCATTAATACAAAAAAATCAAACTCCAGACAGAACATGATTTCACAAATGGAGTAAAAGCAAAGTTCTTCTCTTAATGTTTTAGAAATTTGAAATAGAAATTCAGTGTTACTCTAAATTACTAAATAATGTCTCTCAAAGTCATTAATGCTAGGGCTACCTTTTTTGTTTTGACAATGCAGAACAGCAAGGGAATTAATATGAGTACTTTTTCTTAATCTCCTGTGAACTAATTTAAAATACATCTATTTATACTATTCCTTAGCTGTGATAAGACCTTAAATTGAAAAAATAATTCTAGTTTTCATTTAAAACTGTTTAAACCTTCAAATCCCATCTCTATTTTCTTACCATCAAAAAGAAAATAGCTGTCTTTAAGGCATATAAATTTCACTGTGAGGTGATGGCTCATCATCATAGTCAGAGTAGGCAAATGAAAGGTGGCTTTTTAATGTGTTCTCAAACTTGTCAGCTTGTCTTTTGAACATTGATCAACAGGATTTATATGGCCTAGGGATGGAAAAGCCAATTTTAACAAAACTCCCCATCTCAAATTCTCCCAGCTTCCTCTCAACTTTTCCAGTTCTGGTTTGGGAAATTCCCTTCACATCTCTTAACTTTTTTGACACCGAAGAAATCCTATCCTCCAAACTGCAGGTCTGAATCTCAGCAATGATATGTAATAATATTTTAAGGTCTTGATTAGGAAATTCTTAAAATTCTAATGTATTAGGGCTGGTTAAGCTCATTATTAGGCAAATGTATGAAAATAAAGTAGTGCTTTTATTACTCTTCTTGACTTTTACACCAAGTTTCAGCTCAGAGGAAATGCTTTTGGCCAAGTTATAAACTTCTCAATTAGAGACGTATAATAAAATTGCTGAGAAAGATGTGCCACTAGTGATATGATCTATAGTGGATAAATCGTTTTGCTGCTGTAGGCAGTACAGGTTCTTGTATTGAAGCTTCCTAATGCAGTCTTAGGCCTAATCTTATTCATATCTTAAAATCTAATCTGTTTAATGTAGTATGAGAAAAATCTGGTTTTTTTCTGAAGTCTTTGTAAATGATGAAAACATTGAAGTTTTATGATATCTGATCTTCTGACCGGACAACTCTTCCAATGATACATTTGCATGAGCTGGCACTACTTAACAATATAATTTCAATTACTTCATATTGGCTAAGAAGAAAATTGCCTGAGGTGAATGCTTTAAACCTTCAAACAGGAGAAAAAGGCTATACTGGCTTAAATATCTGGAATGTGGAGCACTCAGGAATATGTGTCAGTGAGCATCTAGCAGAAGAAGTGCTCTCTTGCAGAGCTGGGGAGGGCTGGGGAAGAGCTTACCAGAAATTGTTTTGTCCCGGTTGTTGCTGTGACCATGAGGAAAAGGCAGGGGAGAGTGTGGTGAACAGACTGTAGGATCTTCTTGTCTAGGAGATCATGTGAAATGGTTGGCAGACTGCCTGCATTTCATCAGGTAGTAGCGTGAGGAGTTTTTGAATTGACCTATATTTGAAAGGTTTGTATCTTGGCCATAAACTTTTTCCCCTGAATTGCCACTTGGTCAAAAAGGAAAGAAGTTTGAGAACCCCAGAAGGCTGTGTTCCTCCCCGTCCCCCCCCATCTATGTTCCTAAAACTATAAACACAGTGGTTAAATTACACTATTTCAACAACAGTATTATATTTGGGGTTTTGTTTTTTCCATGACTGAAAACTGAGGGCAAAACTCAAACCAGAGATAATAGCATTTATAGTCTTGGCTCCAACCTCTGTGACAAGTTCTCTTCATGTTGCAGCCTCTGATGCCTCCAGGAGAATGACTGTACAGCTCTGTCCAACTCTGTCTTCTCTTTTTCTACCTTTAAATATCTCCTGAGTGAAAAAACCATCCTGCATCCTGATCTAAACTCTGTTTGAACTGTTAAGGTAATTTTAGAAATAAGTGAAATTATTGTAAACTTTTCTTTACTGAAATATTTAAATAGCATGGACAACATTTTAAGGTGACTTATAAGGAATAACCTACCCTGGTGGAAAGACTACTAACACAGAAATTGCTGAAAGCACAGTGAGGCGGGTTGACCCTGGCTGGATGCCAGGTGCCCACCAAAGCCGTTCTATCACTCCCCCCTCCTCAGCTGAACAGGGGAGAGAAAATATAACAAAGGGCTTGTGGGTCGAGATAAGGACAGGAGAGATCACTCACCAATTACCATCACGGGCAAAACAGACTCAGCTCGGGGAGAATTAACTCAATTTATTACCAATCAACCAGAGTAGGGTAATGAGAAATAAAACCAAATCTCAAAACACCTTCCCTCCACCCCTCCCTTCTTCCCGGGCACAACTTCACTCCCAGATTCTCTACCTACCAACCCCAGGGGGACAGGGAACGGGGTTTACGGTCAATTCATCACATGTTGTCTCTGCCACTTCATCCTCTTCAGGGACAGGACTCATCACACTCTTCCCCTGCTCCAGCGTGGGGTCCCTCCCACGGGAGACAGTCCTCCATGAACTTCTCCAATGTGGGTCCTTCCCACGGGCTGCAGTTCTTCACGAACTGCTCCAGCATGGGTCCCTTCCATGGCGTGCAGTCCTTTGGGAGCACACTGCTCCAGCGTGGGTCCCCCACGGGGTCACAAGTCCTGCCAGAAAACCTGCTCTGTGGGCTCCTCTCTCCACAGATCTGCAGATCCTGCCAGGAGCCTGCTCCAGCGCGGGCTTCCCATGGGGTCACAGCCTCCTTTGGGCACCCACCTGCTCCGACGTGGGGTCCTCCGTGGGCTACAGGTGGAGATCTGCTCCACCGTGGACCTCCCTGGGCTGCAGTGGGACAGCCTGCCTCGCCATGGTCTTCCCCACGGGCTGCAGGGGAATCTCTGCTCCGGCACCTGGAGCACCTCCTCCCCCTCCTTCTTCACTGACCTTGGGGTCTGCAGGGCTGTTTCTCTTACATGTTCTCACTCCTCTCTCCAGCTGCTGTTTCTGTCTGTCCCGCAACTTTTTTCCTTCTTAAATATGTTATCACAGAGGGGCTACCACTATCGCTGATTGGCATGGCCTTGGCCAGTGGCGGGTCCGTCTTAGAGCCGGCTGGTATTGGCTCTGTCGGACATAGGGGAAACTTCCAGCAGCTTCTCACAGAAGCCACCCCTGTAACTCCCCCCGCTACCAACACCTTGCCACACAAACCCAATACACACAGATCTAATGCATTTGTGTCGTGCAATCTTGACACAAGAATTAAGACTTTTTTCTCTTTCAATTTAGAGTATATGTATATTTATTTCAGTTTAAAATGTAGGATTGTTTATTCACAGCAAGTTGAAAGTTTTTTTCCTCCCTTTTTTATTTGAAAGTGAGTTTAACATCATTTGGAAGCTGTAATTGTCCAATCAATATATGAACTTACTTCTGGCTGGTTCTCTTCCATAACTCATAATCTTTTTGTGTCATATCCCTATATTGCAATTTATTTTTGATAAAGATTCATTTAAATGTTTGTTATATGTGTTCTTAATGAAGGTGTTAAACAGGCCTGTCCGGAATTTTCTATGTTAAAAGTCCTCCAGAATCAGTTATTTCTTGGGTATTACAGCTGTATGGGTAAATGCTTTTTGATTCTCTGGTCAAACTGGAAAATCAAAACTGATTCTATTTGACTTGATTGCAATATTCATTGACCTGAAACAAAATATAACACTTCTTGTAGAAGAAAAAGGATGATAATTTTATTATTTTTTGCTGTTGTTATTATTACATACAGGCAATTCTGAAAGACAATTGTTTAGAAATGAGAAACTGGAATGTTTTATGTCTAAAATGTAAAAATGAAACTTTTTCATTCTTTATTAATTATTTTTCCCTGTTTTTAATAATATGTTTTCTCACTTGCTCTATTTAATGTCAACTTTTGGTCAGCCTAAAATCACTTGCGATTTTTCACCTAGCTCTTGTTTATATGTGATAATATAGGGAAAGGATGATAAATACATATTTTGCTTATCTATCCAATGAAGTGGGAAATCCTACCCAAGAACTTGATTTTTTCATTTGGGAAAACACGTCTATAAGTCTTCTTGTGGCTAAGTGAGAATCACATAAAATGGGATATAGAACCTTACCCTCACTGTACTATTCTCGTCCTCCTAAAATAATATATAGTTTGGTCCTCAGTTTCATTGTATTCTGTGGTTTTTTCATTATTGTTCATGATCTCAGCAAGCGTAATCCCAAATAAAGGTGAAGCTTCTATTTTTCCATCTTCTTGAATATCAAGTTGGGCAGTCACAGATGATCTGAATACTATTGTCTAGCTTAAGACTGCTGAATGCAAATTACGTTTCGTTTTGCCTATCTCCCAGAAGATCTTGAGAGTGTTATAGCAACTTAAATCCTCATCCTCAATGCTAATTATATATATGACAGATTTACTTTTCCAGAAAACAGTTTTGTTTTGTTTCTTCCCCTGATGCACACCCATGCTCATGTATTGTGATCAATAGATATGTTCTTATTTGGTGGGAAGCTTTGTCTTTGCTTTTAGTGTAGATATACAAGATGTTTAAATGGGTATCTCTCCATCACTGCTTAGGCTCTTAATTTGAAGTCACACTTTTCTAGACATATTTTCTGTCAAATTCCATGCCAGCATTGATTTGAAAGAGTTGACATCCATTGATCTAGTATAGGATTGACAGCAATAAGTGGGAGAATAAGCCCCCTTTTTTAATCTCTTTTCACAGGTAATTTTTGTTTCTAAATATACATGCATAAAGTGCTACTAGTACCAAATTTTCCCTATTGCATTGTGCAACATAGGATTTTATAATATATTCTACAGAATAAAATCCACAGCTTGTCAGTCATTATAAAAAGAATTAAGTATTTCCAATCTGCAATTGCATAAATTAGTTGCTTGAAGAAAGAGCCCTAAGGCACTACAAAGTACAGAGTATTAGACACTGTTATAATTCGTGAGGTGGCAAAACTGTCTTGTCTTTCTGTACGCTGTGCTACTGAAAAAAAAACCAGAATTTCCATGTTAAAAAAATACTAAAGACAAGTTTGTGGTTTTTTTAAAATCTATTTGCTGTTGGAATATATGATGATGTTGGCATCAATTTCAAAGGGCAGGTTTTCAGAGCACCTTAAATCCTATTTATAACAGTGGAGCTGAGACTGTGTGCATATCAGTATTTGAAAACACAACAAACCTTGCTTTTAGCATTCTGCTAGTCACAGTGCCAGAATCAGTATACTAGAGATCTCCAGAATATTTTGTTAGATTAATATTAGGGGAAATAGCCACATACTTTACATGTGTAAACATAAAACAGGAAATAAATCCTTCTATTACAAATTCCAGTTATCATTCTCTCTTCTGTTTTTCACAAATAGTGCCAAGAACTAAATATGACAACACACATTTAAAGGATACACTAGCATGGAAATTCATAGAACATCAGGTTAGAAGGGACCTCAAGGATCATCTGGTCCAACCTTTCTTGGCAAAAGCAAGGTCTAGACAAGATGGCCCAGCACCCTGTCCAGCTGAATCTTAAAAGTGTCCAATGTTGGGGAATCCACCACTTCCCTGGGGAGATTATTCCAATGGCTGATTGTTCTTATTGTGAAAAATTTTCCTCTTGTGTCCAATTGGAATCTCCCCAGGAGTAATTTATACCCATTACCCCTCATCTTTTCCATGTGACTCCTTGTAAAAAGGGAGTCTCCATCTTCTTTGTAGCCACCCTTAAATACTGGAACATGGTGATAAGGTCTCCCCTAAGCCTTCTTTTCTCAAGGCAGTTCTCTCAGCCTTTCCTCATATGGCAGGCTTCCCTGTCTTTTGATCATCTTTGTGGCCCTTCTCTGGACCTTCTCCAGCCTGTCCACAGCTTTTTCATATAGTGGGGACCAAAATTGAACACAGTATTCGAGGTGTGGCCTGACAAGTGCTGAGTAGAGTGGAATAATGACTTCTTTATCTCTGCTGGTGATGCACTTGTTTATGCAACCCAGCATCCTGTTGGCTTTCTTCGCTGCAGCAGCAAACTGTTCTCTCATGTTGAGCTTGTTGTCCACCAGATCCCTTTCTACAGAGCTGCTCCCCAGCCAGGTAGATCCCAGCCTGTGCTGCACTCCTGGATTATGTTTTCCCAGGTGCAAGGTGTTACACTTGTCCTTGTTGAACTTCATAAGGTTCTTGTTAGCCCACTCTTCCAGCCTATCCAGGTCTTCCTGCAGGGTGGCTCTCCCTTCCAAGTGTCCGCTTCCCCACTCAGTTTGGTGTAATCAGCAAACTTCATTAGGGTACACATGATCGCATCATCCAGATCACTTTTGAAGGTATTACAGTGTTGGGCCCAAAATCGATCCCTGGGGGACCCCACTTGTGACGGGCTGCCAGTTTGAAAAGGAGCCATCGACCACCACTTTCTGGGTGCAGCCTGTCAGCCAGTTCCCCACCCACTGCACAGACCACTTGTCTAGACCATAACGCATCAGTTTCTCTAGGAGGAGGCTGAGGGAAACCATATCAAAAGCCTTGGAGAAATCCAGGTAGACAATGTCCACCACTCACCCCACATCAACCAAGCAGGTTACTTTGTCATAGAAGGTGGTCAGGTTTGTCAAGCATGATTTGCCCTTGGTGAATCTGTGCTGGCTTTTCCCAATCATGTGCTTCATTTGACTTGTGATAGCCCCCAGGAGGATTCATTCCATAACTTTCCCAGGGACTGAAGTAAGACTGATGGCCTATAATTTCCTGGATCCTCCTTTAAGCTCTTCTTGTAGAATGGGGTGACATTAGCCTTCTTCCAGTCTTCTGGGACATTTCCTGATCTCCGTGACTTCTCAAAGATTATGGAGAGTGGCCTCACAATGATATCAGGCAGCTGTCTTAAGACCCTTGGGTAGATAATATCAGTGCCCATCGATTTGTAAGAGGTCAAGCTCCTGTAATAGTTCACATATCAAAAGTACTCATAAAACTATTTTTGTAAATAATTTCATATTAAATTGACAAAAAAATTTCTTAAACGTCCGTAAATATTAGTTCAAGAAATGAAAATGCCTCCAAGCTTAAAAAAAAAAGTACATTTCTTTTAAAAAACACTTTTACTTCTATTTTATCTAGAAATTAATAGATCTAATAGTCAAATGCAGAAAAAAAGTAATTAAGGAAATTTTGCTATGATAGGTTTGCTTTGTTTGTGTGAATACAATAAAGACTGCATATTCTGAAGCTGGAGAAATATATGCCAGAAGCTTAAATAAGAGAAGCCGAGTGCTTCATATTTATCTGTGTTGTGGACAGGGATATCTAACAGAGATTGTTCTGCAGTATACAATATCCTCTTATTCTGCTGAGAATGAATAGTTCCATTAGAACTGGATTTTCTTTGGCTCATTAAATTATGTGTTATTCTATGTTTAAAATTATTTTCAAGTGCACCTGTGCAGATTCTGGGGTGTGCCGGCAGAAACACTAAATCAATATGCTTACATCGGAAAACACTGCAGCGGACATGCAGATCCACATGCAAAAAAACCCTTTGCAGTTGATACAGCTTCTTCTTTCATTTGGGAAACTGATATTAGCTCTACCCCCTAACGAACCCTTTTGGTGCTATAATCTCTGCCTTTATGAAAAGGGTTTTCTGGAATGATTACACTAGTATATCTATGCTGAGAAATCTCTTCAGGACAACTTTCTGAGTAATCCTGCTGATACCAGTGAGAAGCTCACAGAATAAGTTGCTATCAAACAGGTATACAGGCAAAAATCACTACAGAGGAGCTAAGAATCAGGAGGAGAGGTGGTATAAAATGTTGCTTTTTGGAGCTAAGCAGAATATTCACCCAACAAATGACATAGCCAAGTGACCAACTTAGAGGGAACTGAAACTGTCAGTGAAACAGCCTGGAAAGCCTGCCAAAAAGCCAGATGCTGCTACTGAAAAACTACCTCCCACAAATTGGCATTGGTATCATACAGAGCTGGCACTCAGTAGTACCTGCTTTGCTAAACGACAGTCTGTCTTGAACACATTATTTTACTACCCTTCCCTGTTATCAATAAATGGGTAATATTATTCTGTTTTCACTTATTAAATTCTCCTTGGCAACTGTTGTTCTTTTGACAAATGTAAGCAAAAAGAGAGTAAATGTGAACATGATGTTTTTGATGGGATAAAGAAGGGTGATTTCTTTTAAAAACGCTGCTCAGGGCATACGATCTCCAAACCTTGTTGTTTGCTTACTGGTGTAATTTATTTCCTCAATATTTTGACATTATCCAGGGATGACTGTTGGCACTAGAGTTGTCATTACTTGGAGAAAATGAGCAATTTAATGAATTTCTGTTCTCTGAGCCACTGACAATTAAGGTTACTGAGCCTGCTGGATGTGGAAAGGAAGTTTATGGGCATTTCCGGTGTATGTAAAAGGAATAAATACCTTTCTGTTGTGCTTTCTGCAGAATGCCTATAGAAAGGTCTTGGGAAGAAAGAAAAAAAACCCCAAATTCCTGGATTCGAAAGAACTCCTATATTTTACTGAGAAGGGAACTTCTTTTCAAGAATTAACCCTTTCTTATGTGAAGCTAATTTTTATAGTCATCGTGAAGTTCTGCTGTATGAAATGGAGCTCTTGCCCGGTGTGAGCTGGAGAACTGGTATGATGACTACAAAAGGAGACACCAAAGTATTGCTTATTTTGGTCTGAATTGCATCCATAGAGGTATTTCATTGTCACAGGTTTACAACAGTAACATTGTATCAACAAATTTAGACATAGCTACTTAAGAGGTTCAACAGAATGAATGGAGACATTATTTCTCATGAATTGATGAAAATAGAATTTATATAACTAGACAGAGGTTTTCTGTTTTTTTCTCTCAGAAGAAAGTTCTCAGTTGCTCTTAGTCAAAAAAGACAGGATGCAAATGGAGGCCATCATAAAATAATTCCAACAGAATTTCTAAGAACAAAACTGTCGACACTTTGCCATTGCAAAGAAATGTGAATTACAGAAGAAAATTAAAGTGGCTGCTGCAAAAGCAGGGAAAGCACAATATTATCAGTAGCCATTCATATAGATCAATTAATTGTGACAGCAAATTAAACACTCTTGCTTTGCAAGAACGATTCTTAACTCAAATGATACATAAAAGCTTTGTGTACTTCTGATAATGTGTTGCCCCTTATTTCCAGTGAAAAAAAACCTGAGTTACAGATTGAGTTGAAAAGAGTGTATATTTGCCCGTTATCACTGATGTCTCAATCCACAGAAATGTTAACATACTTTTGGTAATAGTTCATTGTTACGTAGTGGAAGGGGAATATCTGGTGCCTGCCTCATTATTTCCAATACAGCACTGAGATTGCATTAGGAATATCTGAAACGTAAGAAATACGTTGTAATCAAAGGGTTCAGACTTTGCCAGTATGTTTTAAATGAACTGAAGACACTTCATATATCAGGCATGCTCTGCTGTTTTCTGTGTTTCAGTGGATGATCACATGCACTCGGTCACCGCGGGACTCGCTATTTCTGCTAAAATCCCTCCGGGCAGAGTGTGTCAGGGAGCAGTGAAGGCAGGTGGCTCCATGAGGGAGGTGAGCCGGCAGCTGTGGGTGATGGCACATCTAGCAGGTCAGGGACATCACGGAGGTGGGACGTTGTCCCACAGCTCCTGAATAAGGGGGGCAGAGCATGACCAGTCCTGGGAACCAGGGTCAGACACAGCCCCAGGGTGGCCAGGCAGGGATGTGGGGACCAAGGTGGGGGTCTGGGTCAATGAGAAGGTGGCTCCCAGACCTCATCCCACATCACCACCACCCTGCAGCAGAGCTATCCCCCACCTCCCGCACCTGGACCCTGGGAGGGGGAAATGTTACACATAATTTGTCATTTGATCTTAGAGGTCATATAACAGTTCTCCATTATCTGCCAAAAGAGTTTGAAAATTGCAGGTTACCTTTCATCTTTGCAAAATCGAACAAATTAAAGTCTTGAAGCATGTTCCTGAAGGTACTTCATGAATACTATTTTGCCTTTTTCAAAGAGTGTTCTAGAAGTTTTCTCTACTCCATTCTTGAAATTAAGCGGGTAATTCTTGTATTTACTAATGTTTATGGCATTGTCCATTAATTGAAAGATGTGTTTCCACAAAAGATTTGGTGGGTAGTTAGATGATCATAAATTATATCTTCTCTAGAAACACATTTTGGCAAATCATAAAAGGAGAATATATTTAATTCATCATCGTATGCTACGTTTCAGATGCCTAAATTCATGTTTTGATTTCTATGAATAAAATTACTTTAACCAGATTCTCTCTAAACAAATTGGGCAACATGGACTTTTAAGAAAATGGTAAGATTTACTGAAAGATTAAAAATGACATTGCTATATGATATGGAGTAGTTGTTACTGCAAGTGCAGATATCCTTTATGAGTCTTGTAATAGGAAATTGTTTGAAATTTGATCTTCAAATCTTCCATTTCTGAAGTTTCAAGAAATTGACACTACAATCACACACCTAATACATTGTGGAAAAAATATTTTCTTTATGTGATTACATTCAGATAGAAATCTATTTTGATGTGAATTCACCAAATTCAAATAAAGTTATTGAAGGCATAGGTAGTATTACCAATTTAATTTAAAAGCAAACATATATTCAAATGTACAAAATGCACTATAGCTGAAAATAAATATTTTAAATAATGAACTCAAAACTAAGATAACTTTATTTTATATTTGAGGACTGTGAGAAATATGCAGAAGAGAAAAACAGCTGTTTTGCTAAGGTAAATAGTATTTTCTTAATGTATCCCCCAAGGAAATTATTGTCTATTACTTTTAATGTAGATTTCCTTTATTTCCATACAAGGTGGAAAATCACTGAATTGAGACTTAGAGGACGAAAAGAAGTATGCCACAAAAACTTCATTCTGAACATTTGCAAATCGTTTGTACTCAAATGCAAAATGGATGATTACAGTTCTCCATTTCAATGTATTTATTGGAAAAATTATTCTGTAAAAACTCAAAAAGTGTTCACATACCATAGCCGTATGGATGAAAAATCAAAAAACGTTATGTGTAACATTCAGTTCTATTAAAAGTGTGATATTAAGGAAAGGTTTTTATTATAGCTGCTCTGGAATTTTCTGTTGAATTAATTTTCTCAAGAAAAACATCATTTTCACATTATTATCATTTTCCAGAAGAGATCTTAATTTCTCTTAGGCGTCTTCATTTCCCATTGCAAATAAGAAAGTGAAATATTTATCTTCTGATAACATCAACCTGTACCATGTTTTTTAAAAAAAATCCTCAGTATTTATTCAAATCAATTTCACAAACATAAAACTGCATTTCCTCATGGTTCATTGTCTTATGGAAATGTTTTTCTGATTTTCCTTCTTCATATAGGCAGATCATTGTCCCCCAGAAAGGTTTTCCCTGATATTTCTAATTAAGGTTATTTCAGGGGGGTTTTCCCACATTTTTACTGAACTTAGTGCTAAATCCTCATGTATTATGGCAACCTGCAAGCTTGTCATTTTCCAGCGGTTCCTATTCCTAGATGCTATGCCCACATAATTCCTCCTGCATGTTCTACACTGATAAGCACTTTCTCACCATGTGATGGAGGTCAGCTGAGCAATGTACAGAAGGTAAAGAAGAGAATCATGTGCTTGGAGGACCGAAAGAAGGAAAATAAAACACCTTTATATTTATCTGCTATGACCCTTACTTCCCCAGTAGCAAGTGAGTAATCAGTGTGGACAAATAGCACATAAAATAGCTATTTAATCTTGTGTTACTCCTCCCCCAGTCATGGACCCTCTCCAAAACAGATAAGCTGTAAATTATCCACCATAAAAGTTACAGGAACATTAACCGGCAAAATAAAACTCTAGGACAAATTGTTTATTTGGACCAGAGAGTCACACAAATTATAGCATAGAGACAGTTATCAGAAAAATATTTGTGCCATTGTTGCAGAGGAGGAGGTTTTGATCTAGAAAGAGATCGTTTTGCAGTTTGAAAAGTAGTTACCTGCAATATGACAGCAGATTGTGTTGATGATATTAATGGAATGAAACCCAGCACAAGAAAATTCAGAGGCTCGGGGAAAATGCACAGTAGATGTGGCTCAGTTTATTTAACTTAAATGAAAATGCTCCACTTATCTTTTGCCAGACTTATTTACAATATAAAAATACAATGCAAATCAATAAGTACACTAATATGTACAGTTCAGTAAGCATGCACACACCTTCATTATTTAACAGATTAATATGTTAAATAGTTCTGAACATCTTTTACCCATGCAGACATATGTATGAATAATAAAACAGATGGCCAGTTCCTTCTTACATACACACTGGACTGAATTTGTGAATGCAATGTCAACTCATAATTGAGTTGAAATTCTGTAACATTATTTTTTAAAGAAATCTGTCTTTTCCAATTATCATTTTCTGATTCAAATTACCAGGAACAATTAGATGCATCCCTGCAATTAAAAAAAGAACATAGCCCACTATTATTAAGATGGGAATTTTCCAGTGATGGATAGAATGCAATTTGCAACATATGTTGACCTACAGTTAAGTAAAATATTGTCCCATCATGCCTGGTTTGTTTTCTTTTCCTCTGGGCCATCCTGCCCCCTGATTGCCAAGTACATTATTTTGGGGCAGACATACTTACAGATACTCATGGACACTCCGCTTTTCCTTCTGTGCAGGCTGGGGTAGTGATGTCCTCTGGACTGAGATCTATGGGCAAGACGCTCAAGGAGACAACCTAATTCCTGTATTTTGCATTGCACGTGTGGTATGTCTACAGAACTAAACCATTATTTTTTCATTGTTGTGTGTTTCTCATTTCTTCATGTCAGTCAAGGGTAAGTGGTGTATTTCACAGGGGGGTATAGGTTAATTACTGGCATAAGCATAGTTTCTACTGCACATGATGCAGAGCCACAGTGTCTGCTGTGCACTTGCATAAAACTGCAGCGGGCAACATGGGGGAAATGTAGTGTCATGTTGAAGTAATGGCCTGAAACAACAGGAGCACCTGCTTCCTCCTAGGTATCTCCTGGATCTATTACCATATAC
Organism: Aquila chrysaetos chrysaetos; assembly: GCF_900496995.4. Lineage (NCBI taxonomy): Eukaryota > Metazoa > Chordata > Aves > Accipitriformes > Accipitridae > Aquila > Aquila chrysaetos. Next base: position 59,861,181 of record NC_044007.1, read on the forward strand.
ATCGACAGTGTCTTGCTGTAGCTGGTAACTGGCCACTTAATATCCACATAGTCAGCATGGGTCTGGTGACCACTGCTTCAGCTCAAATCAGTGGCCACAGGCTCAGCATCACTTCCAAAATTAAATCAGTTCCTTATATAGGATACCATTTATGTCCTATGGGTTGCCATCTGTCATCCATATATCATCAGCTGCAAATTTAATTAGTAAATTACTTTGTCCACAAACTAGGTACTCAAACTTCAGTCATTATCAGAACAAAGTGTGGAGTTTAAATGCTTATATTTGGACAGTTCTTAGCTTGTATTTCCTCACTATACCGCTAATGTCTTACATGTAACTCTCTTGTTTTTTTATTAGACTGTATATGTCCAGCTCATTCTTATACCTAGCTGCTTGCAAATATCCAAATAAGCACTGTCCCCCTGCAAGAGTTTTCACAGCTGTAATAGTTCACCTTTTAAAATCTACAAGCTTTCCTCTAGCCTCTAATGTAATGCTTATCTTACACACACTAGGACTTTTCAAAAAGGCATTTTAGTTTTTAAAAGAGGTATTAAGAATGGTCTAAGTGCTTGAATTGTTGCTACTAATGGAGTTATGCTGATGAGATCAATGAAAAAAAATAAAATGGGAAAGGGGATATTGATCAGCAACAGGTTGTACAACAGTAGCACTATAAATAAGATGAATCAAGAAGAGGGTTGGTTCCTCATTTCTATCCTTGACTTAGTGAATGGGAACATTTATTTTGGAGTACAGTTTACACAAAATGGTGCAATGTAGATTTAGACAGGACAGGTCAGGAGATAATGCTTTGGATCAATCGAGCTGAACCTCCTAAGCTGCTGAGATTTTCTCATCATTTGATCCATCTGCCTGTCCAATATCTTATTATCTTCATCCAATAGCACAGAGTAGAAATGTTAATGTTCTAACATATTTTACATACCAAATACTTTGTACACAATCCAAATGTACCAGTCCTGATTCAAACCTGCAGCAAGTACTATTAACAGTAATAAAACCTTCTCATACTTGCTTTAAATAAACAGAGGCAAAGCTAAGAAACAGGAGGCCTGAGAACTTAAAAAAGAAAGAAGGAGGGTATAAAACAGATTTTACATAGGTGTTTTGTTTTTTTTTCTCTGTCCAGGAAGTAGAAAGTTCATACACTAGAAGTGGTTACAAAGATGGGACTATTTGTGCCTACCAGTGGTGTGAATAAGTAAAATAAGGAAATGAGACCAAAACAAGCAAGAGCAGAAAGTAAAAGATACAGTCCATTCTAACCAAGCTAGACTGTGAAAATAAATTAAAAAGAACCCTAATGCCCATGACACATCATTGGAAATGATCCATCAGTTATGCACTTTCAGTCTCTTTCTCAGTTTCACATGTCTAGAAGCTCTGCTGTCATGTATTCATACTGTGTCAACATGTAAATGAAATCAAAAGCAACAGTAAAATCCCTTTGAGACTTAGTGGGCCTACTCTGTTAAGATCAGGCTCAATCTTTTGAGTTTTTTGATTTTTCTAGTATGTATCTTTTTGAGGAGGAATTACTAGGGAAGGGTAAATATGTATTCTTTTCATCTGAAATATCACCATCTTTTTACTCAAGTATTTAAAATATTAAGGATATCTACCAATTTTTCACTCTCTACCATTTAGGGGTAGACACAGCTGTAAAAATGACATGAGCTACACTGTGCTTTTTGTTGTAAAATTAACAAAGATGTTGAGGAAAACCTGAATGCTTGCTGTGCTGGACCAAAACTACAAACTACCTTTCAGTTATCCCATCTTCTACTGTTATGAACATGGCAATGTGCAGCCAATCTCCTTATTATTACTTATCGTTGTTATAGTTGCTATTACTACATAACACATGGACCAAAATTTAGGGTATTTCTGATTTTAACCCATATATATTTATATATATTTATGGGTTTTGACTCCTTTTAGGTAAGACCACTAAGGTCAACTTTTTCCAGGGCTACAATTTTTTTGTATCTTTGTATCAAGATGTGATAAGATTGAAAGAAGAGGTTAAGGGAATTCAGCTTTAAAGAAGAGTAAAATTTCTTCATATAGAAGGTTTGTGAGGGATTCTAGCCAAGAAGAGGTTTTTTTTCAGCAAGGGGAAGCTGTACTGAAACCATAACTGAGGTAAAAACCTTCTGCAAAAGCTTGGATGGCTTCAAGGACAGTAATGAAGAAGCCCAACAGCAGTGAATACTCACCTTGTAAAGTCCACTGACAAAATTTTATCTTTAGGTAGAATTTTTTAAAGCAGTTGCTGCTGTCTGATGTACCCCCTCCCCATACAATACTTACAAAGAAGTAACAATCTCTAGATGAGGAAGGAACTTTCTAGTCCCTCTTGTGAGATCTTTTGATCTCATCACATTTGACAAGAAGGGCAATCAACTGCTGGGGTAAGTTAGGCTTATGAAAAGTAGTCTGTATTTCTGAAGAAATCAGACTATATTATCTCAGTGGTATCTCTCAGCCTTTAAGTCTTTGGCTCAAACAATACTTTCAGGCATTCAAGTCAAATTTTCAACACAAGTATGTACCCTAAATCTCTTGAAAATTCAATAGTATTTCAATTCCAAAGAATCTATACACTTTTTTTTAAAAAAAAAGGATTCTAGATTTTTAAGACAAAAAGCTGCTTTAGCATTAAAGCCATGGAAAGTCATTAGCACTAGATAGCTTTTAAATATGTCAATAACAGTTGGCATCTGACTTAATTTCAATGTTTACAACACCCTTCTGAAGTTGGGGTTTTTCTTCAGTCCACTGTGCGATACTGATGTTAATACTGGCAATAAAACAAGACAATTCACTACCAGCTTGAATTTTTTAAATTAAATGCTGCATGTTTTAAAGAAGTGCTGTTGTCCAGCAGACAGAAAAGGAAACTAAAGCTCAACCTGCTAGAGTGCCAATGCTGTTAGTGGGTGCCGATCAGCTCACGTCATTTTGGGATGGAATCTGAATGCCCCTCATTTCTTTCCGTGCCTTTTTTTTTCAGCATGAAAGAATGATAGATCAAGCCTATCATGACTACTACGGGCAATTATTGCTACAATTTCTACTGTGGACAACAAGCAGGGGGTAGATATATCCTGTGGTCTTGAACAAGTCCTTTCTCTCTTTTCTAAAGTTGAGATAATAAGAAATATTTGCTTACTGTGTATGAGGAGGCTCAATAACTATCACTGCAGAAACAATTGTTTCTAAAGAAACGTCAAAAGCAAAATGTCCTGTTAAGTTTATATTTTGATATAGATCTCTTGTGTTCAATCTGCTTTTGAGAGATTAAATGTTTATACCAACTTTGTCTCACATAAGCGTGTTTCTAGGCAAAATATTACTGACTTTTAAATTATTGCCGATCACTTTACTGAGAGTAAGCAAGTCAATTTTATGTTGGTGTTAGTAAATGTTTATAACAATTTTGCATGACTGCTTCATCTGACATCGTGTTTCTGCTTTTTCCATCATTACAGTGTATCAGAGAAATTTGGTCAGCAATAATTTCCTTGACAGTAATAGAAGAATGGCAGGACATCAGATAGGAGAATACTAACAGGCCACAGTATAGGAAACCTGTTCCTGGAATGGACTGGCATAACCTTCATATCAACATGGATTACTTAACTTCTTGGCAGAATATTTCACTGAAAGGTGGAAAGCACACTCCTATATAAATCTAATATCAAGCTTATACTAGGGCTGTGAATGAGAGGAATAGTTTCAAAAGAAGTTCCCAGGATCTTTGTGAAGGAAAGTAAGTCCAAAAAGAGAGTCTCCCATGTGTGGCATCAAATTCAGTGATTTTAACACAGGCAAACTTCCAGTTACACTTCCCTTCAAAAACCAGCAAAACTGGGCTGCTCAGCCAAGGATGCCCAGAAGGGTGGGATTTGCTTTTCTTTAGAAACTTTAAGACTTAGGCAATTAATTTAGAAACTTTAAGACTTAGACAATTAATTTAGGAACTTTAAGACTTAAGTACTTAATTTAAACCATAAACACTAACTCTAGAAATACTGTTTCTTTCTTGACAGGAAGACGTTAGAGAGAAAACACAGAAGACATGGATGTAAAATTGGAAGACAGAGATCTTAAAGTTCTTAGTCTCACTAAGCTGCTGTCCTCATGCAGCTGGGTCAGGATTTTGCTATTTTGCGATACTTCTATGGTAATGTTACTTTTTCTTGTTTGCTCTCATGTCTTATCCCCATGTTAAATAACATAGACTTACACATACTTTAATTCTGAAAGTTAATGGGGCACATTCAAGTAAAAATACTAGGGATCTAAAATCAAAATAAGTAAGGTAACTTGCAGTTTTAAGCTTCAAGTCTCAATCTTAAACCAGATTTGACTACTTTTACAAGAATGATATGTACATATGTACTATTAGTTATTTTGGGCTTTATAATAATTGAGACTCTACCAACATCTCATACATTAAAATACTGAGAGATAAAGGGAAGTGTTTCAGTTACCAGACCGGTTCTTTCCCTCAGTTTTTAGTGTATTTCAATTTAAGATGTGATCAGTTCACAAAGATGTAATGCATGTTGATGTAAGTCACTGAGCAGGGCCTCAGAGAAAGAAGCAGAAACCAAGAAAACAGGGTTGAGTGGAGGTGTTACAGACATTTTGAGGAGGAAGGAAGGACAAGATTCTGCTCCTTAGAAATGCTCCAGTGCTGAACAGAGAAAAAGAAATGCTCCAAACAAGGTGACTGTATTAAATCAAAATAGGGGAGCATAGAAGACAGCAGTTTATATAAGACTGGAAGATACATATTAGCACTTTAGACTTCTTTTTTTTCCATTAACTGAACATGACTGCTTTACAACTCACTCCTGAATTTGGCCTGTCAGTGAGAGTAAATAACATGGAAGTGTTTAAGCTCACATAGAATTTCACTGGTGACTCCACATGCAGTGCTTAGTAATTGCTATAATACCAAAGTAACCCTCTCATATCACTTACTGAATGAAATATGCAGCTGGGATCCTTGATCTCACCAGGGACTATTTACTCTTCAATTTTCCTCAGTCAGTCATCATAACTGACAGGAAGGTTAGTTATGCAAGCAGTATGGTCTGGTAGATTAAAATGGATTATAGCCTGGATTTAGAAGTCACAAAATCTTGAGTTCTAATACTGAATTTTCTCTGGAAAACTCCAACAGAATTTGAAAGAAATGCACTTGCACATGATTACCCTGAAAGTATGTATTTTATTGGGAAATTATGATCCTTTTGTTGAATTTTGGAAAGAGCCTACAAAATTTCATTGCAGTGACATTGTTCTAAAGTTTAGAAGGTGATTATTTTGTATTAAATTCCACTGGAGCTTAACCTAGTGGAGTAGCCAAATTATCAAAGGCCATACTCTCAGATGGCTTGACTAAAAATCCATTGAAGCCAAAAGGAGAACTCTGATTGCACTTTGAGATAGGTCTAATATGTATCTCTCCAGTAAGGATATTTATCATACTTGAATTCTATTAGAGAATATTTACTAACAGATATACTGCATATGCAAGTTTTAAACTCTGAATTTAATTTTTCTCAGTATGCTGAACTATTCATTAGTTTTGTTCTAGCAGCTGATCACCTTCCACTACTTTGTATGCGCCCATATTATGAAATACTAAAGCTGTCCTAAAAATCATAAATATCACCACTTGGATTCCTCACTTTTTAGAATTTTCCCCATGGAGGGGGTCATCTTGGTTGCCTACAGTAGAAATCAAAGTGCTCCAATGAGCAAAGAAATTTGTGGGGTGCCCTGAGTGAAAGTTGTTTTTTTCCAACATTTGAATCTGGTATTAATAGAAGACCAGAAATTACTACTATTCCTGCAATTATTTCTTAAACTTGTATATTCTTCTTGTATATCCTCCCTGTGAGGAGCAGGGAGTTGGACTTGATGATCCTTATGGGTCCCTTCCAACTTGAGATATTCTATGATTCTACAAAAGACATTACATCCTGAAAATTTTGCTCAATGCTAGTCTTAATAATACTCCTTAATATAGATCCATACAGGCTGACCAGAAAGAGAAAAAAAAAGAAAGAAAGAAAAAAAAAAAAGGCAGATTAAAGGCTTTTGTGACACTCCTATTTAATACAGTTTTGTAATCTATACAAAATACAGTTTTCTTGCTGTTGGCTGTAGGTTTCTGTCTCCCATCTTCCAGGGTTTCTTATCCTATGGTGACTAAGACTGATAGGAGAATTAGGCAGAGGGGACATTAGAACACATGTAGGGTAGCCTAGGGCTCGAAAAAGTAAACTTCTAATTCTTTAATTTGGATGGAAATGACACCTCAGCTAAGCCAGGAGCAAAACTCGCTTGATGAATGGGAGCTGAACAAGCAGTTAGGTTTTTGTGTTTGTAATACACAATGGCTGTTTACAAAAGGTGCCATTGATTTTTGTTTAGTATTTTTTTCTTAGTGCCGTAAGCTCTACTAAAGTCTTCGCAGGCCCTCATCATGATTCATTTTAAATACATTTTAAAAAAGGCCAGATTGAAGACTTCATACTTTTTTATTCTGCATGTGCTTTATTTTATGTTTGACTGTGAGAATGCATACTATGGGCAATGAGAGATATGTCTTGCATTTCTACGAGAGACTAAATCCTTTTGTTTAAATCAATACGGCAAATTCATTCTTCCATCCAATGTGTTTACACTGGGGATGAATTTGACTCTGGTGTTTTGCAAATAAAACATAGCTGAAAATTAGGAATTGCTGCTGACTGTTCAATATCTAAAAAGCAGTACATTTTAATGTGATTTTGATTCATGTCTTTTTTTTTTTTTCAGCTTGTATGATCCAGAGCTTTAAAAAAAGTAGTAATAAAAAAGATGCTATGCAAGGTTGTATTATTCCATTATAATAGTGCGGTAAACAGTTGGTTGCATAAAAAAATTGAGAAGGGATCAATAAAAATGAAAGCAACTGAACAGTGGTGGTTTAATTTGTTTGCTGTATGAATATGAAGGAAATCCACTAGCTATTTTTCACTTCAAGAACATAAACAGTAGAAAGAAGACAGCGTGATATGAATTTACAGGTATGTAGTTTTGGTGGGAAATTGGATATTCTGTTGAGTGATTGAACTATACATCTATGTCATTTTGTTTCATAGAGCTTCTTATATTAATTACATGTTTGGTGCATTTTGGGAACACCATTATGTTTCTGATTTTTCCCAATGAATATGTTTTTGATTGACAAGTAGATTTTTCTACTTTTATTCACACTATTTAGTAGAACCTTGCTTTGTCGCCTTGTTGGAAACAACCAGTCAGTTTTCAAAATAAAATTGTTCTCAGTAATGTTGGCAGAGCTAAGGAGACCGAGACATACTCCTCTACTCTCCTGCAGAGCCTTTCTTTTAAGACTCGGTTTTATCACAATTCAAGTAGCTGAGTGTTGACTAAACAAAACCTAGTAGGGAGAGTTAGGATAGAATAATTTAAAATGATCTTTTTTAATAAAAATGAGATCTCTGCTAAGGTTTCAAAAAGTTACATTTTGTTGTTGCAGAAATTGGCTGATATAGCTATTGTGCTCTTACAGTTGATGTGATTGCCTCAAAATTTCCATCTTAGGCTGCTGTGTGAACCAAATGTATGCAAGTGCTTTACAATGAAAACAGGTTAAGCAAAGTTAGACAAAGGAGTAGCTCAGTCTCTTACTGTTTCTGCAGGGTTTTGCATTTCCCATTGATGAATGTAAACCTGTCATTCTCTCATACACTGTTTAATCATGCACAGCTACTCCTGTGAGGTAAAGATGTAGAACACTGTCAGTTGACTGATTTACTCAAATCTACAAAGAGATTAGTGGCCTTACTCTTTTTATGTATTTAAATCCTTTTTGTGCTACTTCACCTGAAAGACTTGCTTAAAGTCATGGAGGAAATCAAAGCTGGGAACCGATTCTACATTTACCAAGTTAGCTCCACGACCTTTGAACAGGACTTCCCCTTTCCTCTGATCTGGAGGCTAATCTCCAGCTGAGAGAACCACCTATATTTGCATCACACAAGACTGAAGATCAAAGCATTAAAACACGTGCTTCTGCTTCAGAGCTGTGTTAACAGAATTCAAGTGCCTAGCTAAAGTAATTCAAAAGGGTCGCTACTATTGATGGATATAATTTTGTCTGATAACTTGAACAAATAGCCATGGACACCTTGCTGAAGCAGCGATCAGTAGTAAATGGTATATGAAGGGATTGCCTTTTGTTCTGAAAATCTGTCACTGCCTCCAGATATTTGACAGGCAAGGTAGGTCACAGCCAGCGAGGAGGCACTGGAGGCTTTCCTACTGCTGCCTCAGCAAAAGCACAAACCAAGCATGGCTGAAGATGTGTCTTTGTTGCGATCATAATTACTGTGCACGGGTACCCTGTGATGGGAGGGTAACATAAACATTCCCAATCTTGTTTAAAATCTGTTTCTTTCAAACCATGGCTTGGAAGCAACTGTGAGAAGATAGGCCTGAAAATAGGAAAGGATGACTTTCTCTGCTACCCACTATGTCACCTGCATAAAGCAAAAAATTCCTTATGTACCTTTCCATTCTTTTTCTGTATTTGATGGAACACTAGATCATCACTAAACCTCTGCTACACAGGAGGTACGACCCCTGTGAAGGTTTGGAGTGCTACTTCTGGTGTGGTCCTTAATGCAGATGGTGAGAGTGTTCTATATTTTTTTTTATTCACTAGATTAAAAAAAATGGTCACATAAGCCACAGATAATCAGAGAAGCATATTATACACCATAATTTCTCATTAAGCAAGTCCATATGGCTCCACTTTTATTTTGCTTTTCTTCCAAAAAATAATTGTGACTAGGAATTTGTTTCTCCATTGGTGCTGTTTGTTAATTCATAAGGCTGCTCACTGTGAACTGGACCAGTGTCAGATTTCTGTTTTTCAAAAATTGTTTTCCAGATTTCTTTAATCAAACACCACAAAATCTATCCATTTTTTCCTTGCTAATAGAAGGCAATATCCTAACTGAAAACAGATATCTCCTGGGTACTTAGGGGTATACCATGACAGATTTTAATGTCTGCATGATTTGTAAGGTAACAGTCAATAAACTATATTTTTTTTTAATATTTTCAGTGTAATCTTATCTGTACTGACCATCTGTATATCCACTGTTAAAGCATGTTAAGCAGCAGGGGTGAAATCCTGTCTCTTTTGAAGTGAGTGGTGAAATTCCCACTAAGTTAAGAAAAGCCAGGATCTCACTCTCCATTTTCATCTCTGTTGCCTTTGACTTTAGAGGAGTGTTTCTGCCTGCTAAATAAATCTAGCACAGAGTGTAACAAGTAGTGATGAGTTATGTGAGATTTAGGAATGTGTGACAATGGCCACCCTTATATGCTGAATAGGTACGCTACTGCCTCAGCTTTACTTAAGGTGTTGTGTGCGAGAAGATTGCTGCAGAGGTAGGCTGCACATCCTCTTCAGTTTGTCTGAGCTAGATGCTGTCCCAGTGGCAGTTGTTACTCTGTTTTTCTCTTGCTGTGTTGTTTCTACATCAAATGTTTATCAGCTGCAAATGGCCTATCCAGGGAAGCAACAGGGAGGATGAAAGGAAGCAGCGGAGAAGGCCAGTGGTAAGTATTGCATACTTCCATTTTTTGATTTATGTATAAGAACACCTTCCCTTGATCTTTGTCTGTACTGGGTGAAAGTATGGTTTTAATTCTGCCCTTGAAACATTGAACAAGTAATTTTGTCAATACACTGTTGCTGTCAAACATTTTGTAGATGTAGAATCTGCATGCAGCTCTAAAAACTTTCTAATGATAATAAAATGACACATTTTTTGCTTTCATTATCCTTTTTCATTGTTTGGGTAAGAGTTATGGATTTTTTATAAGTCTGCATTTCGTTTCTGTTTCTACTCAGGTAATGCTGATAATTCTACCACACAATAAAATACTGTATTGAATTGAATTTACTACGTAGTGATCTGCCTCAGATCAGTATTGAACAAAAGTTTAGCCATATGTCTTTAAAGTTTATCCTGGTCTCAAACTCAGTTTGTCTACCTGGAAATTTTGTCGCTTTTTTCCTTCTCTTTCTTCACCCAGAAATAAATGTACATAACTAGAATTTCTGCAATGTTTTTAGAAAATGTGTTTTCTGTAAGATAAATGTAGTAAAAGTGCTATTAGTGATACTTTATTGTTATTTCTTTTTATATAGAAATTATTTTATTGTCATAAATAATAAGTAAACTATTTTAATTGTTATTGCAAATGTTATTGCTATTGTAATTGTTATCGTTATTGAGATCGGGAGGAATAAAAGAGAGGATGCTCCACATCTTTTTTCTGTATATAATTTTTGAGTCTGGCTTTCTGTGACTGTTTTCAAACAGACGCTTGAGACTTAATCTTCAAGTGCAAACCACTAATGAGTGGTGCCCCTCAAGGGTCCATACTGGGACCAGTACTATTGGACTAGTATCTTATCAGTGACATACACTGTGGGATTGAACATGCCCTCAGCAAGTTTAGAGATGACACCAAGTAACTGATATGTTAAAGGGGTGTCATTCAGAGGGACACTGAGAGGTTTGAGGAGTGGCCCATGCAAACCTCATGAAGTTCAACAAGGCCAAGTGCAAGGTCCTGCACCTGCCTTGGGGCAAACCCCAGTATCAGTACAGACTGAGTGATGAATGGATTAAAAGCAGCCCTGTAGAAAAGGATTGGGGATACTGGTGGATGAAAAATTGTACATGAGCTGTCAGTGTGCAGTTGCAGCCCAGAAAGCCAACCGTATCCTGGGCTGCATCAAAAGCAGCGTGGCCAGCAGGTCAAGGGAGGTGATTCCGCCCCTCTGCTCTGCTCCGGTGAGACCCCACCTGGAGAACTGTGTTCAGCTCTGGGGTTCCCAGTACAAGTAAGACATGGACCTCTTGGAGTGGGTCCAGAGGAGGGCCACAGAAATTATCAGAGGGCTGGAACACCCCTCCTGTGAGGACAGGCTGAGACAGTTGGGGTTGTTCAGTCTGGAGAAGAGAAGGCTTCAGGGAGACCTGATTGCAGACTTTCAATATATAAAGGGGGCTTATAAGGAAGATGGAGAGGGACATTTTACCAGGGCCTGTAGCAACAGGGCAAGGGGTAATGGTTTCAAAATGGGGGTAAATTTAGACGGAATATAAGGAAGATATAAGGAAGAAGTTCTTCACTGTGAGGGTGGTGAGGCACTGGAAAATGTTGCCCAGAGGGGCTGTGGATGCCCCATCCCTGGAAGTGTTCAAGGCCAGGTTGGATGGGGCTTTGAGCAACCTGGTCTAGTGGAAGGTGTCCCTGCCCATGGCAGGGGGTAGGAACTAGGTGATCTTTAAAGGTCCCTTCCAACCCAAACCATTCTGGGACTTTATGATTCTATGATTCTATGACAAAGTCTTAATCTAGCGTTTAACTGAATCATCCTGACAGTCACATTTCCGTAAACCTGAGGAGTAAAATGAATCAGTTAAAACAAACAAACAAAAAAACCCTTAAACAACAAAAAAAGTACAAATGGCCAAAGCAAGTTTTAGATACTAAAAATTATAATTCTTTCTTTCCTGTTTTACAGCAAACATAGGAAAGAACATAGGACATAGACGTTATAATTTATTCCACATGTGCACAATCTGTGTACTAAATATGATCTCCTGAGCTCAAACTAATCTTGGCTTTTCCAGTATTTTAATTATTTTATTGCATGATTATTTAATTATTTTATTGTGTACAACTAGAAGTAAATGTAATAGTTTTGTGCTCGGTGCAACTTGTATAACTGAACCCCAGGGCATTGTTGGGAACAGTTCAAAATGACTAGGCTTTGAGTCCTGTTAAAGTATGTTCCCCAATATTCTCTAGCTTAAAGAAGACAGCACAATCCCTTTAGGTTCAGTAACAGAATAGGAACCAGAACCTTTTTCTGATTTGGTGTTGCTAAGGTCAATGCCGGGGCTCTTCTAGGCATCCTGTGGCCTGTGCTGATGGTGTCCTACAGTGAGTGCCTACATAACCTTAGAAGGACCAAAAAAATATACTTTGCTAGTCCCCCAGAAAATCCTTCCCAACTCCAGCAAGCGGTGTCCTTGCACTGAAAAGATGGCTAGATATTTCTCCTATGAACTTATTCAGGGGGCTTAACTGAAAGTGGAATTAACCTGCCTTACCTGAAAAGGAAAGTAATAATTCTGGATTTTTGTAGAAAGAATATAATTGAACTGTGTTCAGACTCTCAAAATTTTGTTAAGAGAAATAAATTACTTTCCTTAGAATTGTCATCTACAAGCATCAAGGCTATGGACTGATTCATCAGATTAAAATACTTTGCCCTAATATTACTTGATCTGAAGGACTCTCAAGAGTCTGTGAGAGGAAAACTGCAGTACTAAAGGATCTGGCGTGGGAACTGGTTTTTCTTTTAAGTGATACTTACTTGTGGTATTTATTTACATTTCTGTTCTTAAGTTACTGGGTTTTTGGAGGGGGGATGTCTTTCCTGATTGTTTAGGATTTATAAATCGAAATACAAGACGATTATTATTTTACATTTGATCTTCACATAAGGGAGAAATTCATTTGTGAAATAGGATATCATACTGAGAATGGTATGTGCATGCATTGCAATGTGAGCAGTTTTTGGAAAACCAGGTTTTGTTTTTTGGGTTCCATTTAATCCTACTTTTATTGCAAAATGAATGCAATCTGAATTTAGATACAAAAGCGATATGGAGTAATGAGAAAGGTTCATGTCTTAATAAAGGCTTTATCAAAGGTCCATTTGCATAATTGTTCCATAAAATACGTTTTACATATTTAATCTATAAAGAAACAGGGAATTGAGTTTAGTTTCTAGTTGCAATGATTTTTCAGGGATAAAATCCGGAGAATCCTAAAATAGGAAAAATGTAAGAAAAGAAAAAATCAGCAAAGCACATTATCTTTCCAGTCACTGTCAATTTGAGATGGATGGCGTTTGAGAAATTAAAGTGAAACACAGTGAAGAGCCACTCTCTCCATCCTTGCCTATGAAGTGTGCCTTTGTGCACTGCAGTCACATCCCTCTAGCATCTTGGAATGGAGCCCTCGATGGAGACAGAGCCAGAAGACATGTAAATCACAGGAAAGAGACAAGTTTGTAATTACCTTCTGAAAGTGATTATCTCAGTTATTCAGAAAAATCACTTGCTACTCCTGCTTTGTGATGAGAGGTGAACAGTGATATCTGAGTAAGTGGAAGAAGCGTCTCTGGAAAAACTGGAAAACATGAGAGAGCTCTCAGCAAGCTCTCAGCAAACTTCTGTGGATGACAACAAAGAAGTCTACCTGGATCTTCAAAAAGCTTTTAACAAGGTCTCTCATCAAAGGGACCAGTACTGTGGATTTTACTATGGCATAGTCCCCACATGAATTGGATAAAACTTCGCTAATTAAAACATGTACCTTGCATCTTTGATTTCTTGCTATATATCCGAGGCAATCTATAGTTGGATGTTATTTCACATTGTAGGCAGAGGACACTGAAGTTTATTTAATTTCATCTGAAAGCAGGTGAAATATTTAAGGACTTTTTTGAGGAAACAGAGGTATATCTACTCTTCTTTTGGATTGAGTTTTCATTCACTTCAAGTCTAGTAAAAACTATAAATCAGAAAGTTTGCGAGGGTGATGATTGCACTACGTGTTTGGAGCTTTATATCTCTGTGAAATGCTAAAATAAGTAGTCAAAAATAGCATAGTGAGAAAAGCACAGAAGGTTTGGTGTAGTGAAACTTTGTTCAGAGTGTGGGTGGTTCTGTAGAACTAAAAGATATAGTTGGGAGATCACTGTAAAAGAGCTTTATGGTAGTGGGACTGAGGTGAAACCAAAAGAATAATTCATGGCAGAAGAAATAAAACCAGATATACCCAAAAGACTGATGGGAATATTTCTACTGCATCCTGGACAGATAATAAAATGAAAAGAGCTATGGACAGGAATTCTGTATTGACAGGATTATTTGCATATTCTTCAGAAAAGAATTATCAGCAGTACCTAGTGGATGACTGTAGCCTTCAGTTGTTCACCAGCACAACTCTACAGTGTTTATTTGCTACTCTTTGTAGCATACTTTTGTTCAAATAAGAAATGCCAGATAAGATCCTATAGTATTGTTATAAATATTGAGAACATCACTAAAAATCATATTTTATGAATGAAAACAAGATATTCATTTTAAACAATTTGCATAACACAAACATATAAATGTCTATGAACATCATACCAGGAACTTCATTAGTTCATAGATGAGCTGTAAATTAAAAACCCTCTAACATTCACAAGAAGAAGAAGAAAGGGCATTTTAAACCAGATAACAATCCAGCTAATATGAATGGCACACTATTTTATATCAGCATAAGGTTTAGTCAATGCTTCAATCACAACCTTAAAAATCTTTGTAGTGATAAGAATTTGAGCCAAATGAGAGTTTGAGTCAAAATAGGATGATCACATAACAAAACTTTCTGCAAAACAGAGACAAAATCTTGTGTAAATGTTCTTTGTGTAAAATCTGCAAAATCATGTGAAACCTTGGTTTCATCCAAAATAAAATTAGCATGACTGTTGTAGTAGGTATTTCAGTATGAAAAATAACCCAGAGGAATAGATGAAGATTTGTGAATTAGAGTAGACAGTGAGTTTGTTTGGCATGTGTAAGGGTTCAGATGTGTGATGGTACTTTTGACTGATCTTTGGCTCTGACATCTGCATCATCTGCATTCTGCAGACAGACACATATTGCACTGTTGGTCTTTTTTACTTTATAAAGTTATTGAGATGTTTTTATTGTGTTTGACAGATAGAATATATCATTTTTAGAACAAAGTTAAATTTGTAGTGACTTGCGTATCTTTTCAACAGCTAGCAAGCCTAATTCTTAACTTCAAAGAATGAAACATCCAGAGACTTACTTTATTAAAAATACAATAAATAAAAAGAAACACCCCCTGAGACAACTCAAATGTCCATTGAAATTAAAGTGCATGGTCTGATGTTCCATGAGTGAGAAAACAAAAAGCTGAAGTCTGAGTAATATCAACTCTCACTGGTAAACTTGGAAGCGAGAAGTATTTTAATGCCTGAAAGTCCCCACTTTATTTCCTGCAGTAATGTATTTGACTTATTGATGGGTGAAAGGATTTATATTATTTATTGAGGTTCTACAAAGTCTTACTCCTCTCTAGTCTGCATCACTACATCCTCATGAAGTAAAAGAATAAGATGTGCCACTCAGACTTTGTCTTGGGGCTTTTTGTTGTTGTTGGGGTTTGTTTGTTTGTTTGTTTGTTTTTTCCAATTTAATGGAAATTTTTAAAACTTGCAAGGTTTGGGGAACTTTGGCAAATGAGACAATGGTACAAATTGAATGGAACAATATGTTTAGAAACCACAGTTCAGCTGATGAGTTCATCTGTGTTACATAAAAACCATAATCTACTGATTTTTTCAGAAATTATAAACAAATGTATTTTTTAAATAAATCAATATTACAAAAGCAAAATCAGTACTGGTAGTAGTACTTTGTGAAAAGAGTGAAGAAAGAGATATTATTCTTTAACTGAGAGGAAAAATTTCTCTCCAATGGCAAAATAGTAACAATGTCTGAAATAAACATCATCTATATGAAACCACTTGGAAAGAAATGTTTGTTGTTAAATGTGTTGAAATATCAGTGGGAAAAAGCAAAACTTATTTGTAGCAGAGTTAGAGTAAGAATCTATACATCTCTGTCTTAGGTTACAATAGACTGCAATATACAATGAAGAGGTAAAAATATTTTAACACATAAAACTGTGACATACTTCCTGATACTTTCTGAGTTAAGGGCTCCTTAAAATCCTCAGTGCTCTGAGTTCTTCCAGAACAGCTGTATGTAGTTCAGACATTTCTACAGGCTTTCTTGGCTCCCAGCTTCCTACTCTTAACTGGGGGGAAAGGCTGTGTCCTGCCAGCTGTGGTCTAGGTGTAATATGTGGACCTCCCTGGGATCCTTGAGAGCTTAGTGCCTCGGTGCCTTGGGAATCTTCACCCACCCCTGCAACAGAGCACAGCAGCTCTTCCAACAGCACATGGAATACCTGCTGGCAGACTAGGAAGAAGAAAGGCCGTTGCTGCCGGATGAAATCCAGAAAGTAAGCAGAGAAAATGAACTACGACCAGGACATCAGCTTTCCCAAGACACAGCTATGGAACCTTTAATGACTGTGAGCGGTCAAGACCTCAATTATACCCATCTTGTGAGAAAAGAATGAAGTCCATTCAACAGCACGTTTCCTTTTAACGCCACGCTCTGGAAGTTCACCAGTACTGACAAAAAGAAAAATGTCACCTACCAAATCACAAACACTAGCAGTGCCTGATGTTTTCCTAAAGAGTTTTAATTTACCTGAAGTATAGATCAGATCCAAACTAATTTTAGCTTGTGAAATCTGAAAAGGTCCGATAACCGTAATAGGTCAGAAGATGGAAATAGTCTTTGTTATCCACAATTCATTGGTTCAATTATTTTAGAGAGTGAAAAAGAGGATTTGTAACTCCAAATAAGATAAATAATACTCAATCACTCCCAAATGGCAGAATTTAGTCTTCTTAGGATTTGCTTTACAGCCAATCTTACCTTAAAAATATATGTATTTTGAAACCTGGTATTAGGAGGTGGTACAAGTTACTTTCCTGTAATAGCACCACTTTTCTTTAGACAAGCTGGAGAAAAAAAGAAATCTTTTGTGCAGAGTATGTGAATTATTAATTTTATGCATGTGAGGTTTTTTTTCAGTAGGATTAAGCCCGTCTTTTATTGTTTTACTGAACTGGGCTAGAGGCAGCTTCTTACAGAGAGTATAATTCAGATATGTCAGAAGTATTTGATATATTTTATATGCCATATTTCTGTAAACATTTAAACTAACATCTTGACTTTTGTTTACATGGCTCAAAGGTTTAATTAATACACTAGAGTTAATCTGGATTTGCACAAAAAGCGTGAATTTCAAGCAACAAGAAAATACTCAAGTATTTGCTTGCTTGCTTACTTGTTTGCTTTTCTTCTCCCTTTCTTTCTCTTGTTCGTTTTTTCATGTTCAGTTATTTGTGAGTCTGATCTTTTTTTTTTAATATTACAACTACATGAATTTTTATTTCTCTGTTTACCCACAACGAGACTGGATTTAAAGGACTACGTACACATAGTTTTTTACTTAACTGTCATTATAAAGATCAATAAATATCTTTCATGCCCTTTCAAAATGATCGATAAACTACTAAAAGCCAAGAGATGGGGCAAGGTTAAGACTTATCAAAAGAGTCTCAGTCATTTATATGAAATCACTGTGGTCTGATGCCCCCCTAAAGTCCAAGGACTCTCAGGTCAGTTCTCTGTGGAAGTGTGATTAGACCTACTGTAGGTCTATAACATATCTATATGCTGTATGGTATTTTGTATTGACCAAAAGTTATGAAAAATATGTTGCTATCAAGAGAAGCCTTAATGTAGATTTGCAAATCAGTGACCTGTGTAAGTCCTTATTTGAAAGAACTCACACATTTGACGTGATACCAACAGTGATGTGAAGAAATATAATTTGGATGCACTTTTCTAAACTTCTGAAAAAAAAAGGATACAAAACAGTACTGGCTTTACAACTACATCGCACCCCACAAACTAAGATAAGCACTGTAAAAGTTATGAGAGCTTCTTTGACCTGGGAAATAAAGCATCAAGGTTAAGAGTGAGGATGTCCTCTTCTGAGTCCCAGACTGATACCTTTCTCAGTGAAAAAGACCTTCTAGATCCGTGTGCATAAATGGAGCCACAGGAGAGGCACACAGAGTTTGCCTTTTCTACCATACTTAAGTGCCACCTTTTGATTCGTAGCAGCTGAGACATTCACAGCTCAGTCTTGGGTCTAACTTGACTTCAGCTTTCTAACAGCGCTGCTGAACCACATCACCATGACTAATTAACAGCTATCTACAGACCTGTTGAAAACTGTACTATAGATTACTCTAGGAAATGACTGGATTATACTTGTGAGTATTTATTGATAAGAAAAATTACTCTCAGCCTTCTGAACTGTTAGCAATTTTTTTTTTCTTAAGACTGTAATTTGCCACTTTGGAATCAGAGAACAGATTTCCTGTGGGGCAAAGGGAAACAAGCATTTTCCAAATGTACTCTTAAATCAGTGAATGTTGATAGTCTGGACACAAAAGATATTTGCCTTCCCAGCAACAAAGTTTTTTTTTTTTTAAAACAGCTTACAAAAAAACCCAGATAATTTCTTTAGCTCACATTTTTAATATCATTCACCCTGACATGATCTGGTTTTGTTTTGTGTTTTTTGCAGGGTCAGCACTGTGATCCACACAGGAGCTGGTGCTAGTGTCAGGAGTGGAGAGACAGTGGGACTTCTCAGCAGTGAAGAACAGCACCTTAGACCTAAAAGTTATTGGTAAGTCCACATTCAAGTGAACGTGCCTTGGTAGGTCCCTGTCTCTCTTCTCTGCACCTTCTTGTCTGTGAGCATCAAAACAACCCAGTCAAGTATCACAAGTTATTGCACATTTATTATATCCTGCTTCTTGAAGTTAGTTTTATTGCTTTTCTAAATACTCATTTTCCATGAACAACAACAAGATTTGTTTGTGACAATCCTGACATCCTCAACACTTTATGCAAGTGAAGGGTGATGCGGTGAATGAATCTGAATTGCAATGCTCTTCTTGACTCCTTTGCTCAGTTAAAGTAGAGAGCACAGAACAAATTTGCATTAAGCATAGTCTCTTTCAGAAGAAGAAATGAGCACTTGGAATTTGAAAACTGTCAAAAGAGTATTTTGTTGAAAGGGAAGCCTTTTGATTTTGGCATGTTTCACTAATGGTTTTTACGGACAAAGTTTCTTCCTGAGCATCCATTTTCTACTTTTGAATATCTTGTTACTTGGGCTTTAAATCTTGCATATTGTCCTTTTCCCTGAAGAAAGAGATTTGGCTCTGCTGTTAAATTTTACACCTCAGTGATAATAAAATACCAAAGAAGCTATTTCATGGCCTTTTAGCAATGTAGATGGATGGATTCAGATCAGAGAAATGTATTTGGTCATAGAACTCATCTAACATATGCCCTTAGTTAATTGATGGTAGCACTATTAAATACAAAATACAGGACTGGAAATTGATGTTATACTTTAATCCCAGTTATGTGGCTTTTTTTTTTCAGGTCATTGAAACATTTAAAAGATGCTGAAGTTTAAACCACTGGTGGCCATAGTTAATAGGAAAGACTTGAATAACAGATGGTGGGATGAACCACAAGTGCAAAGCATGAATAACTTGCTAATCCCTTTGAGACAGGATATTACTCTAAACATGCCTGGTCTTGATTTATTGTAGTATGTATTACATTTTTTTTGCATCCTTTTTTGTGTGTGTCTGTGATAACTTTTATAGTCAGTATTCTGGGTTGTAGAGGGGAACCAGAAAAGATGTTGAAATAAATGTATTTGTCACAATTAAGCAGTTGTCTTTTTGACACTCTTCTTTCAATACTTTGTGACCAGGTTTTGTGAATCAATACATCAACATGACTCAAAAGATAAAATTTACTGCTCTGATCATTTGACTGAAATGACAAAATTAAGGTTAACATTGGTAACATTAGATCTAGGATCCAAGCTCCTTAGTGCAGGTTTCCTGGAGAAATCATATTTGCACCTACAGAAATACAGTAAAATCCATCATGAAGAGACTTGAAATTATTAACATTCACACTTCAGCTTTCCAAAATGTATGCAGCGGAATATTAAAGAGGAAATTAAGAATTCATTTATTTTATGTGTTACCTTTGAAGTATTAGGATATCAGCACAGATAAATGTTCTACTTTTATGGAAGTATGTTGATTTTTTTTTATATTAAGCACGGTAATAAATAATAGCATAAATAAAACAACCTGGAATTGCCCTACGTGTGACATCTTCATAAAAACATGCTTGCCAATCCTACGTGTTTTTCCCTCCTAACGCCTTCTAACAAAATATTATGTATTGATTTCTTTTGGAACAATGCCTAGTAATTTCACCTTTCAGGAACTGACAACTTCCAAATGAAAACATATTTCACTGCAGAAGTACACAGGTCTTCACAGCAGGTAAAATGTAATTTAAAGTACACTATTTGTAAGGTAGCATTCTTCATGTGAGTGAATGAAAATGCCACAGGCACACTGCATAGTTCTCTTTGAGGTTCAGCTAGTGAAGTTAAGCTGACCTCTTCATTCTGTGTTCAGGAGCAATGTTTTGTGGAGTTGCAAAATTCTTTGGTAAAGCAGGAAAGAATAGTTAAAAGTGCAATGTTAATAACGGCCAGTACTCCTCTGGGCTTCACAAAAAATAATTGATGACACCTTGGCTTTTAACAGTTTCTCATCAAATGCAGTTAGATTGCTTAGGTGTTAAGAAGGTTCCCTCACATGACGATTGCTATATTTGAAATCTGGTAGAACCAGGCTATATTACAAACAAGTGCTAGATATGTGAGAAAGAAGGAGGATAAACAAGAAAAGTAAGGCGTTCTCATGGCATTTTTGCTGCCTTACAGCAATTTGTAAATAGATTTGTGTTTACAGTTTCTTTCTTTTTAAAATTAATTACTCTTATGACTCTGACCACAGTTGAAGAAATGAAATAATCTTTTATTCTTTAGGACTCATGAGTTAAGATCCCAGCATGAGGTAAAAAGGGAGCAAATTAACACATCTATGATTAATATTATGTACCATATTGCTCCCACACAGAAAATCAAAAGCTTTCTGACCTTTGTTGCAAACAGAGAGTATATGACTTGGCTTACAGACTGGAGACAAGTCAGCAGACAAGACACACAAAGTGGATCTTTAAATGCAATAGTATGGAAAGAGATAGGTCATTAACTTGCAAAGAAAATTTTCTGTTCATTAAAAACTTTAGTAAGATCTCTACTTTCAAATGTGTTGTTGCCAAACTTATAGTGCCTTGAAAAACATCAATTTCCACAGTTTGAGAATTTATCCTTTTAAAAGAGAACAAAATGGACATAGGGTAAATATAGCATTCAAAATGAAGGGTAGCATTGCAGTATTTTGGCCTTTACATCTAGTTTATGATAGAGAATCTTTATGTTTGGATCCTGTGCCATTTTGACAATGGAAGGGTGTAGTTAATCTTTAATATACTTTCTTTACCTCCAGTCATGTCTCAAAGTCAATGTTTGTTACTCAAAATTTTGCTACGGGCACACCATATATATGGAACCAAGAATTCACCACTAGTCTAAATTGTCTAATAACCACAGGAAAGCCTCAGTATTAACACAGTTAAAATGGTTATACAAAAACTTCCTAGACTCTCCTTCTCTCTGGTGGGATGCTCACCCTTCCACATCTTTCGACTGAGCATTTCTCTCTCTTTCAAGAATGAGAGGCAGTATTGTGCCAAGTTATCAGCATCCTCAGTATCTCCCTCTGAGAAGTGTATGATGTTCGTCATGAGTTTTTCTTCTTCCCTGTCTTGGTTCTGCTTTGGGCTATTTTTCTATGTGTGAGAGGTTTTGGGATTTTGTTTTGGTTTGGTTTTTTGTTTTTGTTTTTGTTTTCTTCTTTTTCTCACCGCCCCAGCTTCCTTCTCAGGGGCTCCCAGCTAAAGCCAGAGAGTGGCACAGTGGCCTCCCCCAGCCCCAGCTCCCCTTGAGGGCTGCCCTTTGTCACCCACTGAGTCCCGGGCCCACTCAGGCCCGTGCCACCTCGAGGATCCTGGGGCTTATACTAAAAGAGGAGAGCCCACAGGCACTGCTCCTCTCGCAGTTAGCACTCTCAAAGCCAGCTGAAACGAGGTCAGTCTCAGGCAAGGCCAATGAAGCCCAGAGACCCAGCACTGAGTTGTCAATACAGAGCTTGTGGCCTTTGGCTAGTGATGACACAATCATATCTACTGGCCTGCATGAGGCCCTTTGTAATTAATCTACTACAGTTTAGATTTTATCAAGACTTTGTTGTGTCCTCCTGTAGAACAAAGTTTGCATGTGAAACGTGAAACTCTCCATACCACGAAATTCCACAATTCCTTTCTTGTTTTCTGAATCATATTTTAGCAAACTGCAAAGCAAATAGATCTTTTGACAGATGTGCTCTTTTAATTAACTCTTTCTTGATTTATTTAATGCATTTTTAAACCTGAAATTGTAATTTAGTTCACAGGCATGTAAAACAGTCCAAGTAATAAGGAAATAACTCTGAGTCAGTTTCTCTGTCTACCACTCAGAAGTGTTGTCTAGACCCATATTTCAAGCTTTTGGATGGTTCATTCAATCACTTCAAGCTTTACATTTCTGTATTTCCTATTCTTGACAAGTTTTTGAATAACAGAAAAAGAATCAGCTTCTCAGCTAAATAAGGCAATCAAACACTTGGTTTGAGGATTTCAGAAATCAAAAGAATAAATACCCAAGTTAGTCAGTAGTTTCAGAAACAGCAGACAGGGAGAAATCTTTGCTTTGCAACTGGTACCAAATGAATTTTAAAAAGCGTTGTAAGCACATTACTTTTTGTGTCAGTCCAAATCTGTGTGTGTGCCAAAGGTTCACTGCTGCTGTTTCGCAGAAAGCAGAATCCTGTGGATCCCAATTACAGGCTTTTTCCGTAGGCTAACATCACAGAAACTGAAAATTGGGAGTCACCTACTTTATCTCTGCTTTGAATCTTGTCTTTGAACTACAGTAATAAAGGCCATTTTCTGTCATTATTTCTTAACAAGTGTCTGCAGAGTGTAGGAAATTTTTGAAGACAAGTCAGTTTCCTGTAGAGTTAAACAGAATTATTCAGCTGCAGAGGCTGTACTGTGAATATAGATATACACACTTTTCCTTGGTGCAGCTTGGTGAGGAATGACTTAAACTCAAAGCCTACTAACCTCATACTGGCTTGACAAGTACTGTGGGTTTCCTACTGTTGCTTAAATTAATTAGAAGGAAAAGAAATTCAGAAAAAATGTGTTGAAGACAGCAAAATATTGAACCTTGGTGGATCTTCATCATCATAGCCACTCGGGTCCTTGCCAACATCTGAAAGACTAATAATCTTTCTCACAAATGCATTCAAGCTACAGTAATTTAGTACTGCTATGCATCTGTAACTTTTAATTATCTGTTTAATCAGGCTGTGAATAAACTAAAGTAGGTTAATTTAAAAAATCCTATTTGGAGCAAGTGTTTTGACTGGCTCTGAAACATAGCCAGCACCCAGTGAGATTATAGAAATGAGGAAAGATGGATATATTATCTGGAATTTGTGATATTAATTAGGATATCCCACAACATCATTTTGCATATTTCAGCAGACTGACTACTACTATTTTCAATTAATGTGTCGCATGGTCACAAAAAATGAAAGACTGGTGAAAGTCTGGACATGACTGAGAAATATTTATGGTTATGGATTATATCTTTCCAGTCATGCCCTTTGAAAATTTCCCCTGCAATATAGCCTGCTAGGTAAAACTGTGCTGTGTGTCTATGTGAACAAGCACTGTATTTCCCTAATCCAGTTTATAGCCCGGAGAAGTCTGTTATTACCCAGCGTCTTTTGTCTACTTGAAGACTGTGCGTTTGCATGTCATTAAGGTGTAATAATAGTCTGGTGTCTGTAATGTGTATTGTTAATCTTGATGTTCATTATCTCCACTGCATGCCTCCAGGGACTGCTATTTACACTGCTAAGGGAATGCTAATTAATTTCTATATTCAAAGTGTCAGCAACTAGCCTCTCATTTCCACAAAAGTATTGTACCACTTATATTGTCTTGGAAGAGAACTGGGCAGGGGGAGAGTTTTCTGAACTGCAGGGTGGAGAGAAAATTGAAGTTTAAATCACTCTGATATCTGCACTATACTGAGCATTCAGTACAGTACAAAATGCAGTGAAGCTCTATTTTCAGATTGAAGACCATTGTTGTGTTTTCTAGTCACTATTCAGGCTGCAGAAATTGAACGTGCTTCACTGAATATATCTCTGTGTGACTGTAAATTTATGAATATAAGAAAATGGCTGGGAATGTATATCAGCTAAATGCCTTCTTCCGGTCGCAGAGACTATTCTCATATTTTCTCAGCTACCACTGGGTATATCAAGTAATGATAAAAATCCACCTCAGGGTTGAGATAAATAATCCTCTGAAAGTATTGGTGTGTGCAAGTATTTGGGGAATAGGGATTTGTCGTTTTCTGATATATATATGAGTAGCCTCATTGGGCCATTATGCAAAAAAAATAATGTTCTTTTTAACCTTGAAAAGGATGAGAATTTGTTATTTCTAACAAACATCCCTACAGTTATACCTCATAGCTATTGCAGAAAGAAAGGTTAGAGTAAGCAACCCAGGAAGCATACAGATATTTAAAACTGTTGGCTGAAAGGAGAAAAAAGTCTTAGAAATGAAGGGCCAATCTCCCTCGATATTATACTATTACATTTGCAGAGAGGATGATCAGAAACCTTAAAAACAGATCCTTCACATATGTTGCAAGGTAATAATTTAAAAGCTGAGTAGTTCCAAATTGCTGGGGTTTGTTACTTGTACAATACACGTAGAAGAAACATACAGTAACCTACTATCTTTACAGCATATTTTTCTAATCAGCAAATATTTGATCACCCTTATATTTTTTACTCTATTAAATGTGGCAAAGTACATGAACTTCTCATGAAAAGCAGTATGGGAACATGCAAGTAATAATGAACACCTCTGATATAGCTTTAATCTTTAATCCAACACAAAACTTATGAGCTATATTCCAAGCTAGTATAAAACAAGACAGAGAAAATTGGTTTGATTTGCATCACCAGAAGAATTGGCTTGGGATACTTGCTGGCCAGGAGGCCAGTTTGTTTCTCATGAAAATGAAATACGTTGAGGAGCTGGTTGTCAGACAAGATGAATTATAATTTACTGTCTTCTAAAATGTTCCAGTCTCTTATATGTGTAAGTAGTGGTGAAGAAAAGGAATCTGATAACTAATTTTTCCTAGCTCACAAAAGTGCTCAGTAAGAGAAAGGGCTTGATGGAAGGCAAGTACCAGGCATTTTTGAAGTGGCAATCCTTTTATCACGACACAGACGGGGGAGGTTATTTAGAGCGTAAAACAGGAAACAATTTTAAGGAACAAATTCTGACGCTACTTTACAAGCCTTTTAAAATGTGACTGTAAAATAGTTGCATAAACAGGACCATAATCATATGTACCTGATTTTAAAATGCACAGAAATGCAGGTGGATGCTCAGCTGATACTGCTTTTCACTAAAGGACCTTGTGAGTTTGAAGAAAAAATTCTGTTGTCATCTATAGAAAGCAGAAACAAGACACAATACTTCCTCCCTTAGGACAGTATAACAAAATACAAAATAGCATGCAAGGCAGCAATGAGAGACAGCTTCTTTCCAGGTACTGTTAGTTTTGAGATACTCTCATAGTATAGAATGAGATGCTTTGCTATGATCTTATCTATGCAGGGAAAAATGTATGTGTGATGTTGTGAAAAATCATAAAAAGCTACAGCATGCTGTACAACAGATATGGACAAGGTTTGAGTTCTTTACACATAGAAGGTGCCTAATTTTTTTTTTTTTTAAATACCACAAACCACAAAGTACCAAAAAAATCCAAGAAACCACCAAAAACCAACAGAAAATTAACACTTCATTACATAGTTTAAATCTGATTAGCTTGTACTTTAAATGCAGTTTGTCTAATAAGTGGTTCCTCTCTGTAGTGTATGTAATACTGGTATCTATTTTCCTGAAAACTTATGTATTGTGCATTTGTATTTAGCCTCATTTTCTTTTGTATTAGCCCATAATGGAAGGATTTTACAATTAAATTGATTAACCCAATAGAGAGACCTTTGCGAAGAGGTTTTGTGGAACAAAAGCCTGACTAAATGTAATCTGCAGCTTGATCTACTGTTTGCCTGAAGTAATGCAGTAACAGTGATTTCTGAAGAGAAATATTTTCCACAGATAAGGTTAGAGGTAGATTATGATCATTAGCTGAACTAAGTTGGTTTGTTGTGCATTTGAGTGCTTTTCTTATCTTTGCAAGGTAGTGGTGTTATGACAAACCGATAGGACAAAGAGCATCAGGAAAATTAAATTTCAAATAGTCGTGTAATTCTCCAGGGCTCATGTGCCTTCAGAAGCTAAGGTTGGCTGAAAATCATCTTAAGTGGTGGCTTTTAAGAGGACATGTATACGTGGACTTTAAAGATACAGTTTTAGTAACATTAACTGTCTGGATAATTTGATTTAAGGCTTCTGCTTTACATGAGTGATTTTCTCTGACAATTTGCAGTAACTTCTCTGACATTAAACTGTCATAAAAAAGCATTTAAATATTTCTTACTGAATCATACAGTCGCATTTGCTTTAAAATTTCAGACCTCTTGTTTGAAAAGAATTGAACATTCTGGGGAAAATGCAAAAGATAGAGCTTATTGCCACAAGGGAACCTGTGGCTGTTGTTTTCATGTTGTTTTTTAACTTTCCAGGTCAGAATGTAAGAGAAAGCTTTGAGCGCTTGCTTCACTAGTGTTGTATGTATCTAAATCAATGTTCAGCGGTTGTTGTCACACACGCAGAACTCAAGATTCAATACGAATGTTCACAATGAGATATACACAGGAATGACTGGCTTGGTGGGGCTCTGGAGGGGCTCGGGAACTGGCCTGCAGATGGCCAAGTCACAGCCTTTGTAGTAGGAGGATGGAGTGAAGAAGATGGATGGATTTCAGAAGGGAATTTGATGTGATACCTGAGACCAATAAAGGCTAGAAAGGCACAGTCCTGCCTACCAATACAGTACCTAAGAATATAAAGCATAACCACTGCTCTGCCTAGCCTGAATTCTGCCTTGGACACTTGCAATAGAAAATGCTATTTAGGGAGAGCATGCAAGCCTGGCCATTTTTTGTGGTCCCTTAGCAGCCACAAGTGCTGTCTTATGGATTTTCAGGGGTATATCTCTTCTTAGTCTTTTCTGGATTTGTTTAGGGACTTGTCCACAAATTTCTCTAGTCCCTTTTTGAACCTGAAGATACTGTGTGCCTGTGCAGCCTCCTGTGTCGCCAAGCCCCAGAAATTAATTACCTACTTTGTAGAGAAGTACTTTCTTTTATTAATTTTAAATTAACCTCCCTCTAGTCTTATAGAGCGCCTCTTAGAGATTGTATTCTAGGATTTGGAGAACAGTCCTGCTTCCAACTTATCTCCTATATCCTTGATCTTGTAAATCTCAGTAAATCCTGCCCCCTCTGTCCTCTCCTTTCTGCACTGCAGAGTCCTGACTTTGTCAGCCTCCCTTCGTAAGACAGCTGCTCCATCATTATGGTTGCTCTAGCTGCCCTTCTCTGTACTTGCCCTGCCTTCACTGTAGGATGAGGTCACCCTGAAAGTGGTTGTCATACTTCCCGAGATGTGCTCTTGAAAGGACTATAACTCTGTTTGTGTGCATTGCTTTTCGTTAATTGGCTTTCCTAAGTTGGATATTTATGATATACACTCATAGGGCTCTTATCATAGATGACGTTATTTTAATCTTTAATACCTTTTTGAGGTAAGGCAGTACCAACATCCCCATTTAGAAGATAGGACACTGAGGTGCAGAGAAATTGGTAGTATCTGGCATCATTATTAATTTAATATAAGTCTCTTAAGCTTATGCCATCATCAGGGGAGCATGCTGCTGTAGCCAGGTAAATATGATTTTGCCCTTCCTAGCAGAAGGGTACAGGTCTATTAATCTGGCATTGCAAGGTCTCAAGGATTTTCTGAACTTGGTTTGCCTGAACTGATTCTCACTTGTTTTGACAATTGTCTAGTCATCAAGTGACTATTTTCTCACCTGTTTTATCTTAACCTCTCCAAGTACCTTTAATGGTAATGGTCTGACAGACCTAGGTCATTAGTTTATGACAAAAATTCCCTTTAGGAAAGTTAGGACTGGAGGAGCTGTGTAATTATAAAAGTCTATCTGGGAACCAGTGAGAAGGAAGCAGACTGTGCTAAGAAAAAATATTAAAATAGCCCCAAGCAGAACCAATGCTGAGAAAGAAGGCGGTACTAACATGAACATCATGCTCCTCACAGCAAAGACACTTGTTTGAATCCTTCCCTCTTTCTTTCTGAGGAAGACTGAAATGGTCAACCTTGCACTGGGGACAATGGAAAGATGAGCAAAACACCAGAGAAAAGGGGGAGTTACAAGGAATTTTTTTGTATAGCAATTTAACTATGACAATTATGAGACTTTTCTATATTAATTAGATAAATTAGACCTTTAAATTATTAAGACATAAATTGGACTAGTAATAAATTTTAAGCTCTGCATACATGGTCCACCCATAACAAGATTTGGTATGTAACATTGCCTTCTTCATGTGGATTCCAGCATCAAAGAGCTTTTAGCTTTAATTGGCCCTAATCGTTAAGTCCATCTAGAATCATATATCTGAAATATGTGTGTCTACTTTGATCACAAATTCTAAATGAGTGTGACTGTAATTAACATGAAATTTGAGTGGTATGTGACTCGGCTAGCTCTAGCCTGTGATATAATTTTTGCAAGCATTATTTGCTGTACTTTTAGATTAATCTTTCAGAGACAATATTTTGGAAATGGAGTGTTTCCTGAAAATCAATTGAATAAGGTATAAATTCTGTTAATATGATTATTCTGCTAAATAAAGGGATCAAACTTGTGACTAATTAAAATCATATGGCTTGTATTTTCACATTTTTTAAAAGCTCGTCCCAAGATGAAATTCTATAAAGCTATCAATTTTTCAGTTACATTGCAATGCCAGCTCTGTGATGAGTTAAATTAACAAATTGACAGTTATATTAACAAATTGTCTCCTGAAACAGCAGAGCTGATGTATCTCAAGCTTTCTAATTTACAGATGCTTCCTGTACTTATCTGTTACTCTGACAAGAGCAATATATGCCCATAGGTCAGTGGTCAAAGATCAAGAGAAGAGAAGAGAAGAGAAGAGAAAAATAAAAGTATTACATTAACTTTCTGTTTCTCTTATTTATGGTTGGATAAACTTGATACAACAGTCTTCCTTTGCTGTATTGAGATTACTGGTGGAGTATTCATACTAAACAGTGGAATACCTTTTGAAATCTCTCATTCATCAAATACCTCTTCGTAGTAGCTCTACATCTTGTTTTAAGTGTCAGTCACATATACTGTCTTCATGGACATTGGGCGCTCGGATCCATTTTGACCTGACAGCGGTTGTCTGTTCATTCTGAATAAATGCTAGAACAATGTAGAGAACTTATGTGGTCAGGCAGAAACTGAGCTACTTGGTCTGAAGGCTTTCTATTATCTCACAGAGTTGTGTAGCTAGGAGTCGTGTAGGTGCAAACAAAGGAGAGTCACAGAAAACATTCAAGAAAATTGTCAGGTAATAGCCTGGAGCAGGACCTAGAGTATCACTCCTATCTTGTAACCTTGTTGGCAACAGGACTTCTCACTGGGGTCACTCTTCTGACTTCCTCTGCACTTAAACACAGTTTCTGATTAGGCTTTGGCAGGGTATTTTGACCTAAAGAAGTTCTTGACCTACTTTCATCAAGTTATAAAGAGACCTAGAGGGCAAACTCAGCATTAAGTTTACAATGAAAAATTGTGGCATTTATGACCAAAATATTAATTTATTAATTTATTATTTAATCTTTTATAGCATTAATATACTATAATTATTACTGCATTCTGAATAATATAGAAATCCAATATTGTGGATTAGCTGTCTTAAACTAACAGAAATTCTGTTCTGATTCATACAAAGTCCATTAGGCCTGTTCAATACAGCAGAACCAGGCTTTCACATTAGACAGATTTATATCTGATCTACTATCCTATTGAACATGCTAATGTTTTAACATGTGGTGTGTACATACCAGGTGAATTTGCCTACATCGATTTCAGTGTAGTCAAGGTTATATCTTCAAAAAGCTTTTTTTTTTTTTTAACTAGCAATACACAAAATACAGTACATTGATTCTAAAAAGTCAGTTTATGTCTGAAACACTATTTAGATTGATATAAGACTTTATTAGGATTTGGAAGCTGACTTGTGTGCGTATACTTTAGTATTGGTACATTGATCAAGTTGTTAAACTGACTGCTTTTGCAAGCTTAGAATTTTTGTTCACTGCAAATATGATTTGTGATGGTGCATAAAACTTCCTGGTTTGGAGTGCTCAGATTTATATGTAAGTACATAGGCTAAGTATTGCACGGCCTACACTGTTTCCCAGTCATACTTTTCACAACTGAGTTTTATTCTTGTATAAATCATATCAAATGTTAAATGAACTGTTGCTTCAGACTTAGATAAATAACATATTGTATATGAAACGTAATTTAATGCGTGTATTTATGCTAAATATAATCTAATAAATTAAGGATTGTACTGGGATCTGAATTAAACAAAGAGACCTCCACTTTGTAGTGACCAAAATCTCCAATATTTCCCTCCTCCTAATTTCAGTACTCTGCTTTGTAAAGATTCTTGTGCCCTCTGAGCAAGTATTGCTGTAAATGTTACTCATCAGGCACGTGTCCCCTGGATAGTTGTTTTTACTGTCTTTCAAATTGCCCCATTCATAACTTGGATATAGGAGTATATAGAGAGGTTTATTTTACCTGACCTAACCTTTCCTGAAGCTCAAGCATTGAACAGATATTTTTCTATGAATAAAATAAGACAATATGTTCTAAGATCATAGCAACTGTTACAGCAACCAACATGGAAACAGTATCCATTTCTTGAAAACTCATTTTTCAGTATTACAATTTTGTACATTTGTTAATGTTTAATAGGAAGATTATCAAGTGAATGTAACTTACTCATTACCATAGACATTTCCTGATAATTTCAGTTATGACTATGTCAGCTGGTAGTTTCTGTAGTTATAAGATCTTGGTCTTCACGAATGCAAGGCAAAAAATTCAGAGAAAGCCTTGTTGGAATAATTGAAAAGAATATAAATTACAGAAACAAATGAAGTGGCTATTATGATTCACAAAATTTTTATTTGAGATTAAAACTTTCTTTAATATTTCACAAAAAAAATCTCTATGGTGAGTGCATAGAATCATAAAATACAAGATAGTTTTCAGGTTTCACAGTCTACCTGTGTTGCACATTCACAAACTGAATCTCTGTTAAAAAACATACATGCTCATGTGAGCAACCCAATTTCTCAAACAGGTTCAACAGCCATCATGCGGGTAATGAGGGGGGGGTGTCCCCATCTCAAGTGTCCTTGACATGACATCTTTACCTGGATCAGGTGAGACTGCTTGAACTGCTGTTCCGGTGATTTCCTATAACTGAGCTGGCCCTCTGTCCTATGTGGCAACTCCAGCATATGCTTGAGCATTTGTTATGGATTATTTTAAACTATGTTCAAAGCATCTCCTACATAGAAAAGATTGAACTACAAGAAGGTTCCTGGGGTGTCCTGGTTCTCCACCCCAGATGTTAATCAACAGTGCATGCAAGCATACAAATAGCATCATTTAGTTGGCCTATGCACAGCAGGAACCTCCTGGTGAAATCTCTGGGACTATCTTAATTTGCCACCTGTAGAGCTCCTGTAATAATAATAAGTTGCTTAGGAAGAAGGGTAGGAATCCAGCTAGCCCACTGTCTTCAACCAGCCCATTGTCTTAACTGTGCAGATACTACCTGGGGAGTTTTTGCACCACCCAGGAAGCTGGTGACTAAATATACGGGGTATGCACATACGTACAGCCCTTATACACAGCTGTATCACAACTGTAAATACAGGATAATCTGGAGTTTCATCCTTATAGAGCAAACATGGCTTAAATTTCATAGATTTTGCAACCCCAGGGCATTAGATTTTCCTTTTGAATAAAAAATTTCTATTACATTCAAGTGAATCACTTACCTTGAAGCTCATTTTTTCTATTTATTTCACCTTTTTTTATTCTTCTTACGTTTGAAATTTTGACGAGAGAGTGCATTAAAAATTCTGTATGATTTATGATAACATTTTAAGTCATATCTTTTTATTAGGTTTTAGTAAAAAAAAAATCCCACAATACAGCTTTACCTGTTAAGATATTGAATAAAATTACCTTCCTTATAAAAATCAACAATAATCTTAGCAGTGGGTTCCTTTTTTTTTTTTTTTTTGGCTTTGTTATTTTAACAGTTTCTAATCCTTATATACAGTCCAAAAAGCTACAAAGTTTTGAGAAGAAAGCACTCAGAAACTGAGTAACAGACAAATCAAGACTATGAGGTACTTTTTTATATGATCATAATAAGGCAAGATAGCATAATGTTAGGTGTCTAATTTATGTAAGTTTACAGATTGCTCGCTACATTCCTTCTATAATAAGGGGTACATTTCCCTTGCATCTCTCATGGCACAGAGTATTATGTAGCCTGAGTATTTGCCCACTGAAAGAACCTCCTTCTCTTGGCCTTGACCAAATCCAGCATTTTAGAAGAGTAGCCTGGTAATTCAGTAGACTTACATTAGGCAACACGAACATTTCTCTTCCCTCCATTTCTTATCTGAGGAACCTGTTCTTGGACATTCCACTCCTTTACTCAACTGTAATTTCTTTCTTTCTTTTAAAATAATAATTATCATCATATAGGAGACTGGACATTAGGTTTAGGGAATACAAACTCTGTGTGGAGAATGATCATTACACTGTAATTAAAGAGAAGTTTGTGTTTGTGGAAGCAGAATCTTAAATGCTCTCTTCCCAGTTGCTGATGTGCAGCAGCACACCACATACCCTGTACTCCTCTTTTCTCTGAAACACTGAGGCGGTGAAAGCAGAGATAAGAAATGGATTTCATGAGATCTGTGGTCACTGAAAGGAAGGGGACCACCTGGGTAGCCCACTGCGAGGGACAGAAAGCGCCAAGGCCCCAAAGCCGGCGCCCGCCGGGCCCGGCCGAACCGCCGGGCAGAGGCCGCTCAGCAGCAGCGGCAGGGCGCGGAGGCCGGAGCAGGGAGCATGCGCAGTTCCCTCTGCTGACAGGCGGAGCGGGGCAGCTCCCCGGCTACGGCCGGAGCTCAAACCGGGGTCCCGCCTGCAGGGAGGGAGAAGGGACTCCCCAGAGGACCCCCGGGCCCGCCCGCCCCTCTCCCGAAGGCTCCGGGAGCGCGAACCGCCGGGACGCCTGATTAGCCTCGTG
Organism: Aquila chrysaetos chrysaetos; assembly: GCF_900496995.4. Lineage (NCBI taxonomy): Eukaryota > Metazoa > Chordata > Aves > Accipitriformes > Accipitridae > Aquila > Aquila chrysaetos. Next base: position 59,894,599 of record NC_044007.1, read on the forward strand.
AGCCGGAGGGCCCGCCCGACGGAGGGGCACGGAGAGGAGGAAAGGGCGCGAGCGGAGGCCCCCCTGAGGGCGCCCGCTCTCCGGCGGTGGAGCGCTGGGCGGGCGGCGGGAGAAGTCGTCCTCTTTTCTCTGTTTCCTCCCTCTTTTTGCCCGTAGCCCCCACAGCTCGCCCCTTTCGAGACGGACCCGCTGACCGAGGCTGGGGCGGGGAGCGGGTCCAGCCGCCCCCGGGCTCCTCTCCGAGAAGGAGCCTGGAGCGCGGGGGGCTCCGCTCTGACCCTCCTGACGCGGCGGGAGGGATCTCCGGAGCTTCTCCCCTCAGCTGGTCCCCAGAGAAGCAGGGCTCGTGGGGCGTGCTGGGTGACGTGCGGTTAGCGCGTGTGGTGACACCGTTTGCTGAGGTGGTTTCCTGCCAACTCCTGTTGTGAGGAACTCTACCACCTACTGTTACACCTCCCAAATTCGGGCCGTTTCTGCCATAAATAAAACGTTCAGCTGATGGTTTGGTGTCTTTTTACCTTCATTTAGCCCGAGGGATTTCCGAACCCACCATGGCCCCTACCTGGTCTGTCCAGCCCAGGTTGTGACACCCGCTTGGACCTTTTTCCATATTACGTGACCAAGTGACTCATGTTTAGTCTGTAGGTGACAATGGGTCTTGCCCATCCTTTTCCTTCTGGAAATGCTCCAGTGCTAATCAATGTCTTACACTTATCTGGTGCCTTGAAGCATCTCGTCCCAGTGTAAGAGTTCTTCATCTTGTTGCACTTTATCTCTTCTGAATTTATTATTGTAGTAACTTATTACTGCATTTATCTTAATTTATCATGAGAGTCTTATCATCTGCTTCATTGTGACCACTTGCAAAGCTTGACAGTAACAGACTAGATGCAGCAATACTTCACGACACGAACATCATCACCATGACCAGGAGTGACAGCACTAACTCAATTCATACTGGTCAGTGAAAGGTTATGTGAGCTGTTACACTCGTTTTACCCATGACCGATGAGGATCTTGATCAGATCTACAGAGAGAATCTGGAGTGAAGAGGTTCCTGACTGTCCTCAGTAGAAACAGGTCTGATTTAACACTATTTCTGCTAACTGTACTTTGATAGATGTGCACAAGAAAGTATTGCACAAAGAAGATTCTTTGCTACTCATAACTTTTCCAAATAATCAGGATTCATTAGCTGTGCTGACTGCTGTCTGTTCAAAGGGTGGACGTAATTTTCTAGTGCTACTCTAACATACCAATAAAGTCTATTTCACAGGCAAGAGCATTACTTTAAAGAAAAAGAAAACAGATATATTGCTTAGGAGCAACCTGTTACCCATGATTGGCATAACAGTCCAGTGAGTAAAAATTGCATATGAGAAATGGCAGAGTCTGCTTCATCCTGTGCTCTACTCACTAGCTGTAAACTGGGCTGGGAGTTAGGGGTGTCAATATGCAGGGAGGCATGTGAAACCAGAAGTCTAGAAGGAATGTAAATATGAGAATGTGATGTCTAATGGCATGAGTACTCCAACAACAAGCAAAAGACGATATTTAAAAAAATATTTCCAATAAAATTAAACCAACTCTATCACAGTGGACATGGAAAGAGATGAATACAGCATAATAGCTACATATTAAACAGTGTTGGATTTTCTTATGCAAGCCGTAAGTGTGTTTATTTCATATAAAGTTTCATATTAGGATATTATAAATAACTGCATTATTAAAACACATGCATAGTCTCCATAGGAACTGTGTCTGTTTTGGCTGTATTATAAATGTGAGTGCGTTTTCTCACACTCCCAACTGATTGCTATGTACAGTGACTTTTTGAGTTTTTATAGACCTTTACATGCAGCAATCATTGCTAGTGGGAGTTTGTGTGTTTACCTGAAGTCAAGAATACCAGAAAAAAAGAGAGATGATGTAAAAACTACACCTTCTAAAAATGTTAACCTAGAAATGGCTAAGATAGAAAATTATGGCTAAGATTAGAAAATATATCACAAAGATATATTCATCCCCTGCTACCCTTTCTTTTATTAGCATCTCAGAGTAAATATAAGAAACAGGTAAATAATCTATTCTCTGTGTAATTTGTCTCCCAGTCTGATTCTAGTGATTTTGTAAGAAGTAAGAAACTTCTACACTGCTATAGCTATCATACCATTTTTTTTTAAAAATGATGCAAAGAAATGCATAACAGGACATCCTACAACATGGACAGGCAATCATACTGGATATTATAATAAAAGTCTTGTTAATATGTGCAGCATTTTGTGTCTGGCATTCTAATACATAAGAATTTTGTCTCTGTGGAGGGCTCATGTGAGAGTTGGAGGTGGTGTTACCGCAGCAATACTCCCAGAGCACAGTGGGAACAGATTTTCAGCACCTGTCTCCTTATTCCCCCAGAAGTCCCTGGGGGGCAAGGAGAAGAGAAGGGGGGAAGGAGGATTAATTCTCTGCCATGTCGTTTCACCTGCCTTTGCTTACATATTTTCAAGGAGGCATGACCTAACCACTTCCTACTACCTATACTAAATGGAGATTAGTGTCTTCAAGGAACAAAATTCCCCTTTCCCATCTACACTAACACCCACAAGTTTGGGGGTCCTAGAATTGCCCTTTAAGAAAGCAAAAGTCCAAATCTGGAACTCAGTCAAAGGTGATGAATACACAATAATCAAACTGTGACTGCCCAATTGGAAGAAATTTGGAATCAGTTAATTTAATATTTTTGCTGGTAGGAAACATTTCACTGCAGATTGCTAATACCAGCTATAGTGCTGTTTAAGACTGTCATAACAGAGACCTTGGCAGGAGTCCAGTCCCATAGAACAATAAATGTAATGCTTGTGTCAGAAAACTAAGAAAATTATCAGAATATTAAACCAATATTATATTTCCCCTCCTAAATCTGTCAGTAATCATTATAGTAACAAATTAGTTATGTTTCTCTTCTGGACAGCTATGAACATGTGAATCTTCTTTTTAAAAATTCTAACTCTGAGCCATTTTATAATTGCACTAAGACACTCCAAGGCATATGTCACCGTGCCTCTGAGATGCGCGTTATCTCACAGTAACACACACCTTGTCATGTATTATTTATCACGCTAAAGTGTCTTGTAATTTTCATTAACAGTCAGATGTCTAGCTTTAAGAAATAGGGAGATACTTCATTTTAACTGTTTCAGTGACAAAATATCTTTCAAATTTTGTGTGCAGATACGAACTTCAGGATATTGGCAAGAGAGTGTGCAATTTTCAATAACATGCTGCAAAAGACACCGAACGGGGAAAAAAAATAGCAAATCCTTCCCTCACCTGGAAAGGAGAACAAATTTCCCCCTTCTCTAGGTGAATCCTCTTAACCTTTCCACTGGCTTCATATGCTGTGCTGTCCCCCAGGTCTCATTCTCATCTTTTCCTTGTGACATGACAGATGTGGCGCATGATATATGACTGCTGCCTAACTGCAAGCCAAGATTCACCTGGAGGAAAGCAGATGGGTGAGAGTAACTAAGGGGCTTAACCTGTCCCATATTTGAGAAAAGGCTCTTGTCCTTTGGCAACTACAAAAGGCACTCAAAGGCTCCACCACCTATAAATTAAGCAGTGCCAGAAAATATACCTCAGCACTCAAGGTCAGTTATTTCTACCAGTCACTTGTACTCTTACACTGTTGGAAAGCCTCCTGGCCTGGTGCTGGCTGCGTTTGCTCTCCCAAAGAGAAGCAAGGCACTATTTGAGAGTAGGAAGGGCCTGGGGAGTGTTTGCAAGGAGCTTTTTCTCCCACAGCCACCCCACTGGGAACCAACAAAAGCATAGCAGCATAGGTGAGCACTGTAGCATGCCAGTGGGTCTTAGTGAATGGTCTCAATCTGTGTTGATTGTACTGTTCCTTCTGATTTTCACTCATTCAGTTATAAACAAAAGCAAATAGTAGGAATCATATATGGGGAAACTTTAATCCATGTTTAGGATTTATGAAAGTTTTGTATGTTGATTCCATTTCTGAAAGTTATGTAAAATATTTTGAGAAATGTTAGTATTAAAGTTCATTGGATCTCCTCTGATGCTATAGAAGGCTGTCACAGTTTCTGAATTAAAAAGAAATGAACGAACAAGCAAACAAAACCCAGCAATGTGTGTGTCGGCCCCCTTTTTTGCTTACCTACCTGCTTTATAGTCTCATTTTGGAAAATGAAAGTCATACTACATAATTTTAAGCTGCAGATCATCAAGTTAAAAAAAAAAAAAAAGCTGAGATTATAATTTAGTTCAAATTTCTGCCAATTTCCTTTTGCTAAATTGAGTGAGCAGTGCTAAAACAAACTCAAAGAAGAGTTTTGATTCTTTTACTTCTGTTTCATATAAACTTACTTTCCATGGCTAATATGTAAAGGGAACACATTTTGGGACACCTGTCATAGAACAGTTTTGCAAATTCTTCATTTTGACTAACACTTCAGTGTAACACACGTACTTATTAGGCATTTCCCATATACTCTGAAAGAGATGTGAAAAAAATATGAATGTAAGGGAAAGAAGATGACAATTAAAGCAAAGAGAGTTCACTTTGGGGATTTTAGGTCATCACAGAGGTGGATGAAACAAAACTTAAGGGGGATGATTCTGTATTTTAATGGAGGAATACAAGAAAATGTGCCTCGAACATTATTGCAACTGAAAGTAAATGGAAGATAATTTGAGCTGAAGCCTAGGTACTAAGTGAATGGAAGACCACAGTTCTTTAGGGTTGGGTGGAGTTTTGTTTGATTTAATGTTTTAAGACAGCCTTAATTATACTGCCATAGGATACTCTGTCTATTCGAAGGTAATAGTTACATCGTCAAAGTAAAAAAGATCTTTAAATTTAGCTTTTGTTGCTTTTGAAACAATGTAGAATAAATCACAAAAAAAGGACCATAGTTACTGTAATATAAAAGTTTCCACATGACAAAGTAACTTAATAACTTTAGCGGCTTAATTATGTCACCACTGTATGGAAAAGCCTCCTATACAGATAAATTATAGAGCATTACTTTAGTTTTCAGTGCAGAACAGCTTCCATCTTGTATGCAATTAAACAGATTTGTTCTCAGCCATGCAACCAAAACATGAAGCCATATTCCTGTTTCCAACAACAGATGTTGTTTGAAAGAGTTACAGGAACAAATGTATTCTCAGAATAACTATTGGTCTGTGATACCTCCCTAGTAGCCATTTAGCTGCTAAACAGATATGGTTTATCTCCACCAAAGTGTGCCCTCAGAGATACAGTCAAAATCTATTTTATGGCAAGAAATACCTCAATCATGTAAATATTATAAAAGGGCTAGAAAATAAACTATTTTAAGTAATCCATATTTGAAAGCTGTCTGATACTCTTACCATGGTGGCAGAAAAACAGTCATGATATTTTGCAATAACAGTATATAGAATTTAAGATTAATTGTTCATTCATGAAATTATATCTATGCATATTCTTTACTCATGCCAATGAGATTAAAGAAATATAAAATTGCTATTAAAGTAATAAAACTTTTTTTTTTTTTTAGTAATAGTATAATGATATGTTTGGTACCTGTAAATCCTCCATCATCTTTTGCCAGCTCTCAGAAAGATACGTTAAAAGATAAAATATTAGTGACATATGTTAACATTCACACTCTTAAATGTCATCTCTCTTGAAGATTTAAATTCATAGAATTCACATAATTTTGATTTTAAATTACTCAGCTATATTATATTAAATATATAGATTGTGTTGTTTTTTTCCTTCCCTAGTGAAACATGCTTGAATTTAACATTGCTGAAGGTTGCCTGTAAGCCCAGGAGGTTCATATTTTCTGATTAAAACATGTGGGGGTGAAGGCACCAAATGCAAGCTTTCCCCTGCAGCTTCCACAGCTTGGTGATGTCATTAGAAATTCCCTTTTGACAAAAACTACTCAAAGGTTGTAGATTTTTCTGAAGAATGGTTTCACTGAAGGCAGTGTTGTTGGTTCCAAGCAGGCCGGATTTGTGTGTGTGGAGCGGTATAGGAAACTTACTATTTATCCAGTTTTACATGTTTACCACGACATTTTAGAAAGCCAAACTTCATTTCCAACACTCTGTCATGGTCTCCTTCTGGATTAGTGTGAGAGACTGAAAGAGTTAATGTCTCAAACATTGTGGTGGGGCAAGTTCTGCTTAAAGACAAACCCTGCACAGCAAGGAACCAAGGTGAAAAGCCCATCAGCTCAGACATCAGCAAGAGGAGGGGGAGGGCGTGCTGCAGGGTGCGCAGCTCCCTGTTCTGATAAGCTGTTCTGATACAAAGATCAAACAATGGCCATGTCTGCAGGGAAGAAGTTACTCCACAAAGGACCCCCAAGCCCAAAGGCTCACAAACTGCTCCTTAACCTGAGTTCCGGTGCCTGCCCGAAGGAGCAAGGATGATAAAAGGACACAATCTGAAGCCCCAGGCGTGCAAGCCCACCGCAACTGGACCCCTCGGCTGACTGAACCAATGCTGGACTCAGGACTGGTGAAATCTCTTCCTTTCTCTCTCTCTGTCTTCTTCTCTCTTTCCTTTTCCACAATCCCTACACCTCATCCCTTTAAAACATAAAACTGTTGACCAAGTCTGGGACTAAGAGTAGATCCAGCCACCCCTGGGACCTTCTCTGAGGAGGAGTCTAGAAAGCAAGGGGGTCTGCTCTGAACCTCGTGACTCAACGGGAGGGATCTCCTTATTCCCTAAAGTGATGTATATGGTTACCCTGGGTTACACAGTTTATAGAAGTAGTCTTATGCCAATTCCTGTTGTGAGAAACTCTGCCACCTACTACTATGCCTCCCCAGTTCAGTTTGCTTCTGTCATGAATAAAATCTTGTTTGGTGATTGTTTGGTGTCCTTTCACCTTAATTTAGCCCAAGGGAATTTCGAATTAAACACAATTCCCTGGTCTGTCCAGCTGCAGCTCATTATGGAAAATGTGTGACAACTAAGGAGTCAGGTAAAAGGAGAGAATGAGCTCATTAAGCTTCAGAACTAAAAGTCCTTAAGGAGAGACAAAACTGGTTTAAGGTTTGGTGGACTTCACATACCCCATTTTGTTTCAATTCATTGGTGAAAGATATTTCAGTTTGTTATGAATCAATATCAAAATTAACATTTTGCTTTTATTTTCTTAACCTTTCAATGTCATAGAGAGTGAATTTTCTATCAAAAAATAGCAACACCCTGGGAGAAAAGAGAACAAATGCCCAAACTGCCTACTAAGAGATAGGATGAAATTAATTTCTATGATTTGGTGCAGAAAGTTCCCTGAAATGAAGAAATGAATATGAACTCATTGTATGAGCTTGCTTTTTAAAGTTACTTTCTCATTTAAGGACCAAATTTGTCTTATGAAAGATCTGAAATATAATTGTATAAAATCTGTGTGTGAGACAGGATTCTTCCCGTAATGCTACTTTCCATAGACAGCATCTCCAGTGACACATGTAAACCAACCAGACAAAAAAAAGCCCCACACCAACCCACTCCTTCAATTAATCTTGTTTTTCAAATAAGATTATGTATGCAGCAAGTATTTGAATATTTTTTGATGTCTGTATACAGTATCTGAGGGAAGAGAGAAAATGTGCTTTACTTACACAAACAGGTAGATATATGAAGACTTTGAGGAATTTGAGGATGGACTCAGAAAACATACAATTTCTTAGTCTTAATATAAAAGAAGTGTTTCATATTGTTACCCCTCAATGTATCCTGGAAAAGGGCTAATGTTAACTGTGTATCATACAAATAAGGCAGCTGTGCAATTTATAGAGCCTGTGTAAGCCACATTTTTATATTGCTTTAAGGACAAATGTAATAAATATGTCATAAAATTAATTGAAAGTAAAAAAAAGTATGCAAATACTGACCTCTGATTTCTTGAGCTAGAACTGCTATGAAAACAGGATTTTCTGATCTTAATGAAAACTTCACAACTGAAAGGAGGATTCAAAGATGATTAAAAATAAAAATAAGATGAATGTACTTGAACTGCAGTTTTCTAAGGAACTAAGTCAGGGTGGTGGTTATTAATGGAGAGACAACACTGCATTGTATAAATGAACCAAGAAACACTGTTTTCTTAATCCTGATTTACACTAATTCAAAAGGCTGTATGCTACGTACAAGGTTGAACCAATGATCTTTTCTTCCATTACATACATTTCAGCCCTGAAATGTGCTACAAACTATAATATCATCAGATGGAGATTTACAGGAGATGATGTCTTGCTATAAAGCTTTCTAGACAGTTTTCAAATATCATTCACTTTTTCCAGTAGACAGATTATTGCATTTCCCTACAGATAGAAAACAAAATTCCAATCTGAGAGAAAGTATGCAGACTGAAACTATTCATTATTGACAAATGTGAAGAGTTGGGTCTCCTCCTAGGCTTGCACCTGAGGAGTGGATGACTTTTGTGACCTTTTTACATTTTGATGTAATGAAAGTTTGAGTTCATAACAGTGTGACTGGAGCCACCTGACAATTGTAATGCACTCTGTGAGTGAAAGGTAGTTAAGAAATGTATCTGGAGGAAAAGAATTTGGTTGGCCTTTTGTTCAGTTTGAAATCACCATAGTTCCTGCCAAGGTTTTATCTATAAAGAGGAGGGCATTCAGTCATATACTTTCTCAAAATTAAAGTTTCTCCTCAGGGATAGTTTTCATGATATTGTAGTTTGAGGTCTCGATAGCAGAATCTTTTGAAGAACCCTGTGGCATATTTCAAGGAGATAATGAGGAAGAATGTTTTCCTTTTTAAGCTTGAGAGCTGTGGCAGAAAAACAGTCAAATTTGTTTCAGCTCTGATATCTTTTATTGATTTATAGATAATATAATTGTCAAAGAAAGATCTTTTGTGCTATCCTTTACATACCTCTCTTCCACATGTTTTCAGCCAAGCAATCAGATCTTAATCCTTTAAGGAAATATGCCTTCTGGTTATGGTATTTCAGAGATCAGCTTATTACAGACTCCTTTTGAACACAACCCTAGAGAGCAACAGGTAAGGAAGTTGCTGAGACCTGACAGTCCTACTGATTTGATTTTGTGAAATCACGTATCCTGCCTACTGGCAGTATACTTCGTAACATCCATTCTGTATCACAGTCAAGCCCACGTGATACCAGCTTAAAAATATGTTTTGAAGCAAATGCTTTAAAAAATGTCCTGCATGGTGAAATCAAAACAGTATTTAAAATAATTGCTCTAAAATAATTAATCTAATTTGGCCTGCTGTAAAATAATAAGGGTCTGAATTTGAAGAGAAAGGATCTTACTGCTATAGGAAATGGTTTAGGTGACTTCATAGAGGTTAGATAATCCTTCATTCTAAAGAGGGATTTAATAAATCAGTGAGTAAGTTAGTACATGTGACAGTACTGCCATGGGAAACATAATAGGTAAAGTATCTGGGAACTTGTGAAGAACAGCACAGCTATGTAGTTAGTAAAGGCTTGAACCTGTGGCAGGCTGACCTTGGTCAGTTGCCAGATGCCCCCGCAGTCGCTCTCTCACTCCCTGTCCTCAACAGGACAGGCAGGGGAAAATAAGATGCAAAAAATCCCTCATGGGTCGAGTTAAAAACAATATAGTAAGAAAAACATACCTTGCATTACAAGGAGGGCAAAAAGAGGAATTCATTCACTACTTCCCATTGGCAAGCAGATGTCCTGCCACTTTCTGGACAGCAGGGCCTCAGCACGTGTATCAGTTGAATTTGGGAAGCTGTGGGTCAACCCCAGTAGGCAGCTCAGCCCCACACAGCTGCTTGCTCACCCCTCCCAGTGGGGTGGGGAGGAGAATCAGCAGGGTAAAAGTGAGAAAACTTGTGGGTTGAGATAAAGGCAGTTTAATAGGTAAAGCAATACCTGCATGTGCAAGCAAAGAGAAACAAGGGATTCATTCTCTACGTCCCATCGGCAGGCAGGTGTTCAGCCATTTCCAGGAGAGCAAGTCTTCATCAAGCTTAAAGGCTACTTGGGAAGACAGAAGCCATAACTCTGAATGTCCTCTGCTTCCTCTTTCTTTCTGCAGCTTTTATTACTAAGCATGATGTAATATGGTATTGGATATCCCTTCGGTCAGTTGGGGTCAGCTGTCCCGGCTGTGTCCCCTCACAGCCTCTTTTCCACCCCCATCCCAGTGGCCTGTAGGGGGTTCGGAAGAGAGAGAAAGCAAGCCTTGAACAAGCACTGTTCAGTAGTAGCCAAAATGCTGGCATGTTATCAACACTTAGCCACAACTGCAAAGCACAGCACCTCGCCGGCTGCTGTGAAGCAGGTTAACTTCATAACTTCATCCCAGACAGACCGTGCACCTTCTCTTTGCACCCATCTAGTGGCAGTGGAGAAGGGTTTTAGCATTCTGCTTCTAACAGAAGGGGACTGGAAATCAATTGGACTTAAACCTTTGGAGAACATACTAATACCTGTTATTCACAGGGACAAGAGAGAGCTGGTCACAGCTTCCAACTCCTGCCAGAAATTTAGTAGATGAGATGCCTTTCCTATTGTAGAGGCAAAATACAGTTAGCTGAGCCAATGCTCCAGTCCTGCTGAGCTTAGAGAAATACCTTCCTTATCCTTTTGTCCCAAGTCGAACTTTCTGTGTAACACAGGGATGCTAAAAATAATAACACATTTTAAAAAATTAAACTTTTAAATTTGTTAAAATAGTAACCAAGTTTAAAGTCTCATGGTGGATGCTGTCCACTTTAAAAACTCAAATGACATAGGACTGAACTGGGGGTTCCTGAGACATGGGTTACTGTGAACTTGAGAGATAGACACTGAATTTGTTTCTAAGCTTTTGTTACTTTGCTGGAAGGCAGATCAAAACCATCTACATCACTTGCAAGTGTGCCTTAACCTGTGAGTTCCAGTGTCACAGAAAAAATATTTAGTGTGACTCTGTAGGTTGAACCCCATCCTTTTTTTGCCACTTACGTGATGCAAAAGGCCCAGTTCCTCAGAATCAGAGTATCGCAGAATGGTTGAGATTGGAAAGAACATCTGGAGGTAATCTTGTCCAGCCCCCCTGCTCAAGCAGGGACACCTGAAGCCAGTTGCCCAGGACCATGTCCAAGCAGCTTTCGAATATCTCCAACTCATCTAAAAATATATGCAATGGTTTCAGGTGATGGTTTTTTTTTTTTTGGCAAAGAAGTTTCAGTTGAAAGATTAAGTTAATGTAAAGATATTCTTAAAGTAGGAAGGACCTTGAGGCTATGTATGGGCACAAATTATGAGAGCACTAAAAATGGAAGCCAAGGATACTAATTTTAGATGTGCTTACCATTTGCTTTAGAAAGAGCTGTGGGTAGTTGAAAGTTTAGAATTACAAGATCTATTTTCATACTTGTAACCTCAAAGGTCTTTTTTTTGTGCAACTAATTTCCATGTTATTTTTTTCTGACAAATGGTAAATACAAAACTATATGTTTCTCCTTTGTGGGAAAAACATGTAGACATGAGTCATAATTCTCTGGAGTTATGACAGTAGCAAAGTCAGAATGCATTTCAATATAGAAAATGAATTATCTTGAAAAATGAGGCACAATTTCACTGCACAAGAAGCATAATTTTCCTTCCTTATAAAATTAAGAACAGTTTCTCCAGTTTTGAGAAGGTTTCCTGATCCTCTTTTGAAAAAAGAAAAGGAATTATATTATTTCCTTTCAGTGATAATGAATTAATATGTTGCAAAGCAGAGAAAGATCTGGACTATTTCTCCAATCTCAAAGGTGTCTCATTAAAATATTGATCAAGCCATCTGTCCTGGTTTTGGATGGAATAGAGTTAATTTTTTTTCTAGTAGCTGGTATGATGTTATGTTTTGGATTTAGTACGAGAATAATGTGGATAACACACTGATGTTTTCAGTTGTTGCTAAGTAGTATTTATACTGCGTCAAGGATTTTTCAGCTTCTCATGCCCAGCCAGCAAGAAGGCTGGAGGGGCACAAGAAGTTGGAAGGGGACACAGCCAGGGCAGCTGACCCAAAGAGGCCAAAGGGGTATTCCATACCGTGTAACGTCATGCCTACTATATAAACTGGGGGGAGTTGGCAGGGGGGAGGTGGATCGCTGCTCAGGAACTAACTGGGCATAGGTCGACGAGTGGTGAGCAACTGTGTTGTGCATCACTTGTTTTGTGTATTCCAATTATATTATTATTATTATCATCATCATTATCATTATTATTGTCTTCATTTCTGTTCTATTAAACTGTTCTTATCTCAACCCACGAGTTTTACTTTTTTTTTCCCTGATTCTCTCCCCCATCCCACTGGATGGGGGGAAATGAGTGAGCAGCTGCATGGTGCTTAGTTGCTGGCTGGGGTTAAACCATGACACCATCTATGAAGCTATTGTGAGTATTTTTATTGTAATTTTGAAAAGTACATAACTCATCTCAAAATTATGGCAAACTGTGGCTCAATTAACTGTGCAATTAATCAACTTTTTACTGTTTATTTGCAGTCAATAAATGCCTTTATTATGTCAGAAAATGTGTATTGACATAACTAAAAGCAATGCTGCCACACAAGTGCAAAGCCTCATAAAAGGATATTGAAGCAAGCTCAATAGTCCTTAACTCAATCAGGTTAAAACTATATTGCTAAATTTATTTAGAAAGAGATTTGTTTCAGGCATTTACAGTAATGCCGCAACATAATTTTGCATGATCATAATATGATCAATTTTAACATTGACAGTGTATTTTACCAAATGCAGAAACAGAAAGTTTCATAGACAACAAGTTTATCAGAGAACACTGGAAGCCTAGCTAGTGAAATTTACTGATAGATTATGTAATCATATAATCTGGACTTTCTAAAGTGGGAAATAGCGTTGTCATTGATGAATGTTAGAAACATACGTCACTCCGTAAGATTACTTGGATTTCGTTACACAAAGTCAAATTTGGACATTCTTTGTGGCCATTGAGAGTTGGATTTGGGTTTTTTTTTTTGTGTCTGTGCAATATGGAACAATTAATTCAGTGAACTTATGAGGTCTTCTTTTCCTACAGAGGATACCCAAGAGTTTGCATAAATAGCAAAACAAACAATCCGTTAAGAGCCAATGGTCCTTAAGAGACCAAACCTTTTCAAGTAATACTGTATCTACCACTTCAGCTAGGAGGTGTGTTGACAGAACATAATCTTGCCTACCTCAGAGGTAACAGTTCTAAGAACAAGGAAATGAACGTATTAAAAACTAATCGTCAGAAGCTCATGCCATTCTAGAAGTACTAGTATCAGAAGGTTACTGCTTTGAGTACCAAGTGAAACAAATTAAAGTCAAAGTTACACCATCCATGGTTTCTGTATGACAATATTTAAGACACCTGAGTGCTCAGCTCTTCATTAGTGAGTTTAAACTCTGAAATTCATTATGACATTTTCATTCAAAGTATTAGGATGAGGAAGATTAAGGTAAAACCCATTTTGGGTGTACAAAGTTGTCAGTTTGACTCTAAGTATAAGAAATAAAATGAAAGTAAATATCTAAACTCAAAACATTCTCTACCCAAATGCAGTTCTACATCAAAAAATCTGCAGCTTCAGTTGTATAAAAGAAACAAACAAAAAAAGTACATACAAGCATGTCAGTAATTTGCATGAAGAAATAGGAGGTGATGGGATTGTGTCAGAAATCTGAAGCAAACTCTGAATTACTTCTTTCAGCTGGACATATTTTCTACATACTATTTTAATAGTGCAGAACATGTTGCTCAAAATGATGTTCAGAATTACCTGCAAAATATGGATGACACTTCAGACAGTTGGTAAAATTACATGCTGCATTCTGAATCCTCTTTTAATTTTTCTTGATTTTTTGTGAATATCATTTAAACATCTTAGAATTATAAAATTGCATTTACATTTCCTCAGAATTATATCCAAAGAAACAGAGATCCTCTCTTATGTCTGGTTACTACAAATTTTGTTTTATTCTGGCTAATTATATTTCATAAAGTACGTAACCAACAAAACACAAGGAATGATCCATTTTAGAAAAGTGGCATAGTTAAATCAGCTTATCACACAATAACTCTTATTCATTATATATGGTCACACAAGCACTAAAACAAAAGCATAAAATGAGATGTAGCCATGAAAATCTTTAATGTATTTATATATATATTAATGAAAGTTGGTCTCACAAAAACCTATTCCAGATTATATAAGTAATAAATAGAGAATACTAAAGTAAAAAAGCTGAGCAATGCCTTTTCATTTCTACTGAGTCCAACACAAAAAGATCATCTGTACCAGATGTAATTTTGACCTCATTGTTCAAAATTAACTAAAAGCAGTCACATAATTTCATTTCTGTGATTATCTTTAGAATGATAGTTATAGGTACTGTAAACAGCTCTCTTGGGTATTTTGGCCTCATAATTGTCCTAAAATCATTAACTTTTATAGCCTTTGGAGCAACTTCAGTGTAAAATTTTGTTTTGTGTTTGTAATCCTGTGTTAAGTTCATAGTTCCTCTAACCTCATACTTTTTTTAGAAGCACTTGTGTTGATTTGAAAATTGATAAAAACTTGCTGTGGAAGTAGAAGAAACAGGATATGAAGTCCAAAGTCATCTTCTGTGACTTCTTGGTAAGAACACAATCTTTCACTACATGTCAGATATTAAGGGAAAAAATCATCTTTATCTTATTTTCTCCATGCTTACACAGCCCAGAAGTGATTTGCCCCAGAACGAGTATTTCTTTTGACTGACCACTGGTTTTGTGCTAGTGGTATTCATGAACAACAGTCTTCAGTCATTCAAGCAAGTCTGTAATGTAGGCCCCAAATTGAAGGTAGAAGTAAGAGAATAGAAAAGTATTTCTTAAAACAACCCTTGAAGAGAGAGGGCAAGCACTGTTTTTGCCAGGTGTTTGGTAAATCCCATGCCAGAACATGGAATGCTAAAAGTGCTCACATATTTAATTTCTCTTTGTCACTAGAGACTTCAAACTGCTTTGTCATTTTCATTTTCACACTTTTTAATTGCTTTTGTTCTGAAACTTGTCCTTTCCACCTTCTCCAGTCCCTTGGTGTATACTGTTGGTCTGTGTCAAACCTGTCTTGGAACCTGAGAGATAATAAAAGGGAAAATCACAAAAGAGGAACTTGGGCAACAACCTCTGGGTGAGATTCTGTTTAAATAGGCTGTAGAGACTTTCAGATTGTCATCAGAATCAAAAGTAGAAAAGGAAATGTACTAATCCTAAGAATATGGCTAGTCGGTAAAACAAACGAATTTTCCTTAGTATGTAAAGGCAGCTCAGGGTGAGAGCAAAGAAAAAGAGCCAGGCTATTGAGGTAAATGATCTGCGTGAGCAGGAAAAGGAACACTAGAATATTATCGGATGGGTACTAGGAGTGATAGAAGCCAGCATTACTTTAAAAGGCTGGAAATGACAATGTTCCCAATCTTTTTATCACCATGTCCTTCATTTAAGAAATTATTACTTTTAATTGCTTTGCATTATTTTCTCCTTCACTAGTTTATAGTATTTCCAACCTTCTCTATTGTCTCCACTTTATTACAGAGATAAAAGAAGGCACAGCTACTAATGTGTTAATCATGTTGACATGTAACCCATATCTTTTAATAATTCTTCATTGCTCTTTTTACCCATCAACAACTTCCTAATTCCATATTTCAGAGTCTTTGAGAGACCAAGTATGCTGTATATCCAAAACTCCCACTGCTGCTGTTGATGGTAACTGCAGCTTGCCTCAAATACAATTTAACTCAAACTTCTACAGGGTACCTCAAATAGGCTGTTGAACTGATATTTAATATTCAGGTCTGGAAATACTGGTATATATTTTTATGACTTTAATCAAGTCAATGTGCTAGCACTCCCCTGAATAGAGTCAGTGCATATGGATGACCCGAGATGTAAGGACTGACTTTTTTGCACTAACATTGTCCATTGAAATGATCTCTCTTAAAGAGATTACCAAGTCTGCTAGAGGTAGGAATTATCAGAGAACATACACTGCTGTCCTCCACAGGATTTTTGTAATGTATGAACCGTAAAGTAAGGTAGGGAAGGAAATGCAATTTATATTTTACAGTTTGGGATCACCAAGAATATAGGTTCAGATTTTGAGAGTGACATTGCTATACGAAGCAGTACAGATATTAGAAGCTAAATAAAAAAAGCTAAGGCAAAATCAATTGCTCTAGAACAGGCTTTCTAAGCATCCTATGTGGATGTTATCTACTTAGCAAAATGGAAAGTTACTTGGCAGTTCTGCTTTTGTGTTCCCAACTACTTACGCACAGGCTTTTTTGTCTGCTTTTTAGAAAAACACTCCCTGCAGAGTATCAGTGAAAAGCATATGTTCAATAAAAGATGTTTTTACAAGAAATCTGTACTTTTTCACTTAGAAGTTGTTACTAAGGAAATAAAAAAATAAAAAGAAAACTTAGTATTGAATTTTAAAAGCGCTTTAAAGTTACCCCATGAGCGAATATAAACATGCAATGTTTTTTTTGAGGAAAGCCTGCAGTGATAGTTATGTTCCTTATAAATAAGCACGTTTATTTGAATTTACTGTAACCAGTCAAGACACAAATATCAAAGTGTAATGTTACATTTGTTAGCAAAACTTAGCAAGCTGTGAATGGTGACTTTAAGGACAGCCTTGGGCCTTCACTGGTTCATAATCAACACTGCATAAGTAGTTAGGTTTAAGCCTCACAGACGTTCCTCTGAGATACAGTTCCCTTGCCAGATTCCTGAGGCATGTGGGCAAGCAAAGGTTGGTATTTCTCTTTCTGTCCATGTGGATAGATGCATACATAAAGTTGTCGTTACATTAGGAAATAAATGAAACAGATAACAATAACCCTAATGCATTTTAATTGAATACCAACACTGGATATCAATCAAAATTAAATTCTAAACTTTGGTCCTGGGAAAGCATTCTCTATCACCAAACCGTCTAGTAGAGCACTCTGTTTCTACATTTTAGGGGAGACTTTAATGACAACTAATCCCACTTGCACTTTTTACAACTTAGTGGCTTTTATCTCAGTGGCTTATTCTCACAGGCAATTCCCATTAAATATAAATACCCTTAAAAATATTTCCTTTATTTCCGTGACTCTTAATTCGGAAGTTTCACAGACAATTTATATTACAATGACTTATTGTTCGGCTGCTGAAATTCAGCAATTTAATTATATCTTGGGATATATCAAGATCATCATACCTGTCATCATTCTTTAATTTTTTCAATGTATAAAATCCACAACAAAGGTTTTACATAGCATATCACTGCATAATAGGACATAAATCATATCACTGCATAATGGCACATAAATCACATAAGATAATGTAAAAAAAAAAGATAAAAAAGTAGGGAAACTTCATGAATTAGAAAAAATATTTTTACATAACAATTCTTTTAAAAAAATTTTGTTCCTTTCTGCCTCCCAGTATTTCTGAGGAACATTAAAGGTGATAAGGATAGAAGAGAAAAGTATTTGTTTCCTGATAATTACATATAGGTAGTCAGGGGTTGGTAGTTTATAAAGAAAATGTAGCTGTGAAGTGTCTTTTGGTTCAGTGACTGGAGGTAAAACATATACACATCATACATTTTGGGTACCCTTCTGTCACTTTTTTACTCTTCCAGAAAAGACACAGGCATGGACAAAAGGCTGAGACCCAGAAATCCAGACAACAGACTGTATTTGCAGCAGCAGCAGCAGAGCTTGCCTCCATTTTCAGCTCTGATCTGGCCAATGTACTATTTATATCACTCACCTCTTTGGGAAGTATTAAGTTAATGACGATTCTTCTGGTCTATTTCTCACAAAGCTGGTAATTGAGACCAACCAATTTTGCAGCTCATGCATTTCCAAAAGCAGTGGAGGAAAAGCAGCCTTTGTGGGTCTCATGTTCAATATTAATACCTGCATTTACACATCTGATTGAAGGTGCAAAACCTTCTGTTATGACACTGTTGCAATTGATAGCCATCTAGAACTCTCCTTTTTTTTATTTTCTTCTCTTTTTCTTTATGCTGACACACTTTCACTAGTCTAGTTACATGTCTAGTTGTGTCCTGCTATGATTTTTGAGTTTAAAAAATAATTGAACATTAAAAGCAGCAGGATAGAAGCTTATCATTAAAAGACTTCTTACTGAAATTGTTTCTAGGACCATCTGGCATTAGATCCTGGCATTAAAATGACTATTAGTTACCTACGTGACCTCTTTTTCCAATCACTGTTCACTTTTTAGCATCTCTAATGCTCTTGGACTCTTATTTAGTTGCACAATATGAAACTATGTCATTGAAAAATAAATCAGCATCTTATGAATAATTGTAAACCTATGGCCAGGCTAAACTTCTCTTTGAAAATTTTAGAAAAATAAGGACCGCTTTTAGCTTTAAAGGCAGAGGTGGGGTTTCCATTAATTTTCTAACAAGCTTTTTGTCCCAGCTGGCTATACCATTTTTCTAAACAAAGTCATGAAAACTCTTTGCACTTTCCTCACCAACAGTAACATCTCTGAAGGGGCGTAAGAAAGATACTTGAGTTTTTGGAAAGAAAAACAAAAAGGGAAAAAAAAAAAAGCAGTCTCCCAGCATAAGTCTTTCAAAGAAGTAGTCTCTTCTATATCACTTCACATTTCCAGTTCTTTCTTTTGCAGGTAATAAAACCTCAAAAAGTACTTTTAAAAGAGCATGCATCCAGCTAAAAAAATCTATAGTTCCTTCATATCAGAGACTGTTAGGCCAAGATATTTCCCAAGAACAAAGTTTATGTTTTTAAACCTAGATTATTGCTCCAGTGGGAGCAAATTTAAATTTTCCTACCCGTCAGGCATGCCTCTGCAGTCATAAAGCCATTTGAATCTGTTTCTTGATGACCTTCTTGTGGGTAGGGGGGGTGTGGAGTGGGCAGGGGCAAGGGAGAGTTAATATGTTCTGCAAGAAATGTGCTCTGGAAATCTCATTTTGCAGCAGTACAGTTAGAATAATGGCATCATAGTCTAGGACTAGGACTCACGAATGGGACAAGCTCAGATCTGTGGTCTAAAAAGCCAAAAATTATACCAGGACAAGAAACAGTGCAGAAGCCTAGCCTGAAGGCCATTTTCCAGGGCAGGAAGCCAAGGGTCAAAGCAAGATTAAAGTAAGTTTATTACAGATCTGGGAATGAGAGTTGAACTGAATAAAGAACTACAAGATAGAAAGATCAAACAGATTTTACATGCAAAACCGGAATGAATGAATAACTCTAATGAATAACTGAGAAGAAAAGATGGAAATATCTCAATTTTATCATAGACAGGATATTTATCTGAAAATACAGTTTTGTACGATCATAAAGGATTCTCATGCACTTTTGAGAGCGGACACTGTGATAGAGTGGAACTTGAAAATTACCTAACTTTAGCCATAAATTACAAATCCTCTGGTTTAAGCCTGTATTTGTACATAAGTGATCATTAATGGGTTATTTGGAATGTGTTTGTGTTGATTCTAGCAGTAAGAGTGACAGGTTTGTTAGAGAGCAGTTACTGAGACTGAACAAGTTAGCACTTCTTCATTCACAACAGTGAATACAGTGAATGCATTCCTCTGCTTTGTTGTATCGATTTCTTCTAAAGGTGCTGACAAGGAAGTTGTTTTACTGAGTACAGACATCACAAAGGAGGCAAGCTAATAAAAATTACAAAAAGTTAAAAGAATAGCCTGTTACAGCTGCTACTCCGCTCAAAGTAACATGAAAAAGCCCTTAGAGAACTGAGCACTTCAGAACTGTATGATTTAAAAAGAATGCATGAATAAATAAATATCACCCTTAATCTTCTTTTGTTAATCATGTTTCCCTTAAATACCAAAATTATATTCAATGGGTTCTGTGTACACAGAATGAGCCTTATTCTCATCTACTCTATTGCTTTCTTACTTCTCACACAATGAAAAGGAGTATCTTTGAGAAGATGTAGGTTACACCAAATTTTCCCTCATGACTCATGGAGTAGTTGTAGGCTTCCATTTTGTCTGGTTTGCATGTTACATGCTTACTTATGGCAGTGTGCAATGAGAGTCAATTAAATTTGCTTCAGTCAACAACGTCCACTCACATCAGAGAAACAGGCTTTTTTGAACTGAATGTGAAAGGGGCTGGAAAATGTAACAAACTTTATATTTACCTGGCAATAATCAGAAATTGAACCAAAGTATCAGCTCATGGTAGATGGGCCTTAAATCAATAAGGAAAATTCATTTTGCCAACAAGTTACAAACACTTGAAAATGGGGTTATAAATCTTGAAATAATCTTAAATACTGATTCTCATTACAAAACCACAATTACTTACAGTTAACATTCTATGTATTTAATATAATTTCTGTATGACTTTATCAGCTACTGCTCCCTAACAAACTTGCCAGTCATTCTTTCACTGGCTCTGAAGATTCAGCAGTAAAAGAACCAGGTTTCAAAGCTGGCAGACTATCTCACAGGTTCTTGTATCCAGTTTTCATATTTATTCACAATGGCTAGTAGTTCACTTCATGGCTTGTAAAAAGTGCTCTTTGAGGGAGCTGCTCATCAGAGGGTGACAAAATCCAGACCCCTGAAGAAATAACTATTATTCTTCTGCATTCTAATGAAAACTGCTTTGTTACATCATTCTGTAAATAGTGCAATGGAGGGAAGGGAGAGAAAATTATATGGTATAATAAGTCTATTAAGTGATTTTTTACTATTTTAGCTTTTCTGGCAGACTCCCAGAGTGACTCATAAATTAACAAGCCAAAGACAAAGTTAAAGACAAATATTGTCCAGTTTTCTGAGTTTCATAATCTTGGCTCAGTCTCTAGAAACCTTTTACTTTTTCTTTCTCTGAAAACTAGGGACTGCCTTTGGCCAACATAGAGCTCTCCGAAACAGGATGGGTGTGAAAGGACTGCTGAGGACTCTGCTAACCGTGATACAGCATAATTTCTACAATATATTTTTAATGTGTTAAATTTGATAGTCTGCATTTAGTTACTGTAGAGGAATTCTTCCCTACACACACATAGTCTCCCCATTTAAATTGTCTTCAAATCAATGTGTCTCTTTGAAGTCAGTTTGCTTGTAGGCATTATTCATCTCAGGGCGGGAGATGGAGGTGGATCAATAGAGCTTTCTCATCAGTCTCCATCTTTTCAGAAAAGCACCCTGGATTATTGTTCGAAAATGAGAAAAGAAAGGATGAATGCATTATTCCTTTAGCGCTTTGCCTTGTTGTTGTTTTCCCAATGCAACAGTAAATGGTTGTAGCACATCGTGCAAAAGTAAATTTTCAATTTTGAACTTCACAAGGCATTTAGCTGTGTACAAAGCCAGAAAAAATACTCTCCATTATTTTTGTTCTTAGAAAGATGCCTGTAATTTACTATGCAATTAATTGCTAGTGTACTTAGAAAATTCTAAAGATTTCATTGGGATACCTATACAGAAGTAGTAAACCAGAACTGTTTGGGTGTTTTTTCTCCCTTCTTAAAATGAAGTAGTAGTCCTAAAACTTAAGGCACATGATTTATTTCCTGATTTCAGTGTCGTAGAACTGAGGCATTCATGAAAAAGCATGATTATAGGCAGAGATACCAGAGATAAACTTGAAGATGTTTTTACATTTGCAGATTATCCAGTTGATAATTATGGATTCATTCTCAAAATTAGTACACTATTGCAAGAACCTCATATCTTAAAGTTACTCGTAGTAAGAGCATTTCTCCTTCATCAGCAGCAATACAACATATGAATTATCCCTGTGTATGTGTCGATACTGACTGAGAAGGACTTAAGAGTTATCTTACAAACCTCATTAAAAATTTTACTTCTGTGACGCTGGGAAAAAAGGTTATCAAGCATCATCAACTTTCTTTTTTGGCTTGGATAAACTTTAGAGAAAACTGTTTTTCTTTACAAAACAAGAGTGTCATGGGTGTTTTAGAGGGTCTGTATCTTCTACATAGTTTATGTTTCTTCCCATGACAGCACAAACAATAATATATTACAAAGGTTTATACATTGCTACAACTGAATATGTGTACATATATTTCAGTTAGGGGATTAGAGATTGCTGTGACGGGAGTGTTTAGAAGACTGATAAATCAGGCCAGTTTCAAACTTCAAGAACAAAACTTTAATAGATTCATTCATTCATTAACAACACACTGCATGCAAATGGTTTGCTCCTACACATTAATAATCATTACCACTGTGTACTCACTACTTACACAAAACTGTTACTCCTTAACAGTTAGGTCTGAAGTTAGCAGTAAGCACACCATGTCCCGGAGCTGATGCCGTGCACGTCACAATGATCACCATGGTCCTTGGTGGTCCTGAGCTGCCAAGGTCAGGGTGACCAGGCTGGAGAGCCCTTTGACTTAGTGAGATAAATGAGAGAGGAGACTTCTGTCTTCCCCATCCTTCCACAGTCACTGTTGGTGTTTTAGCCTTCTCGCTCCTCCTTTCCTCACCAAACACGGCTTACCTTGCCTTTGATTTTCTCATTCATTCTTCTGGGGTATTTGGCAGGATGTTCTGCCTATTGGCAGTCCCTTCTGCTCATCTTGTTCTTTATCTTGCAGCTTCTTGGACGCCTTCTCCCTTCAGCTACACCCATCCTTCTTAGCCCCGTTGGTGGTCACAGTACTCTGGTATTTATATAAAATGCTTATACATTGTGTCTGGCTGTGCCATCACAGTGGTACAAAACACTTCCATGCTGTTGTTGGTTACACTACTTTAGTACACTTATATTTGGGTTCAAGGCAAGCTAGCTTTGACTGTATCCTGATTAACACGCTTGGAAATTATAGGTGGTACAAACAGGTCTCTGCTTCAGATACCATATCAAGGAATAACAACTGGCCATATCTGCAGAATACAAGGTGCTTTATGCCCTTGAAACACACTTACATTATCCATTAAGTTGCCATTACCTACAAATTTGCAAAGATTTTGTGAAACATTTGTCACTATCTGAAAATGTGTAGCTCTGTTTTTAAACATTCAACTCATCAATAATTCCTAATTATAGAATGCAGTGGAAATTAGAGTTAATTTATGGCCCTGAGCACTTCCTAGAAAGGTACCATGATATATTAGACTATCCAAACAGCATGGACATTGGCATTTAGATGAAATTATGCAGCAATTAGTCTATAAGCACAGAAAGGAAAACCAGATTTAAAATAAAATCTTGAATAATTAATACGATTAAAAAATGGCCTACAGATATAAAAAAAAGGAAAGGATGATGATGATGTTATAAATTACTGTAACTCTTAAATAGGATTGAGATGTGACTTTTTTAAAAAATTGACATAATTAAATATGCAATGTAGAGATTCAGTAATAAAAACAAGTATATTAGCATCTCCTTTTATTATTAATTTCTCGCTTCTACTCATATTTTATCATTTAGTCTTCATCCTACTTTCTGATTTTCAGGAATATAATCTCTCTGATGAAGGATCTTAAACATGTGATACTGTTAATTAACTTATAACCCCAGTGTAAAGTAGACAAGAATTATGCATATTTTACAAGATATGAACTGATACTGATACCAATTGTGTTTTATTGCCTGAAGAAGAGGTTTTATAAAGATATGGAAAATGCAGTTGTATTGATTGTCTACAACATTCTGCATTTGGAACACTTTTTCATATACCAGTCCTGTGTATTTTAATTAATTGTTAGTAAATACAGTTCCCTGTTCATTGCTCATGTTTATTTCTCTTCATTTTTCTTCAGTGTTTCCTAGAAGAAGGAGTGAAAACATACACACCCTTTAAAAAGAAAGATATTATTACACCTTTTTATTTCAACCAGCAGATAAAGAAGACTGCCAATGGCATGACAAAGTATGTCCTACAAGAATTTCTACCAAATTTTCAAGATTTAAAAAATGAGTATTTCAGATAAAATATGCATATGTATAGTTCTTAATCTAGGCAGGAGAAATAGGAAGTACTATATATTTCATATGGTGATAAGAATGAGATAAAACAGAAATGTGATTTTGTCTATTTTCTCAGTTCATTTGTTTATTTGACAGCAGCTAGCATTAAGTGAAAAATTATTTCACTGTTTTGATGTATTATTATTATACACTTTTCTGGAGAAGCTCTAAAGTACCACTTAAGTAGGGTTTATCATAACTGAAGAAGAGTACTGTTTTAAAATAATTCAATTAAAAACCCCAAAGTAATCAATAGTATTTCTTTAAATGGCATGCA
The DNA here is from genome assembly GCF_900496995.4 of Aquila chrysaetos chrysaetos. Lineage (NCBI taxonomy): Eukaryota > Metazoa > Chordata > Aves > Accipitriformes > Accipitridae > Aquila > Aquila chrysaetos. The sequence continues at coordinate 59,918,958 of NC_044007.1, forward strand.
CTTTAGACTAACAGTGAATTATTCATTAATAATTTGAGCTGTTTCTGTGATGGAGAATGTGATGTAAAATTAACTTGATCCGTGTGTATATACATTTAAATCCCTGAAGAAACATGAAGAATTTAAAGATATAGAAAACATGGGAGCTGAAAGTATCTGTCCCTCTCTGCAATAGAGGATCTGTTCTGCAGGCGAGGAATAGCTTCAAGTTCAAGGCCTTTCACATCAGCAACTTTCATGAAACATTAAATTCAGTTTAAATGTATATTTCTGAGATGAAGAAAAAAGTAGATTCATAGAACCATCTGCAACCAAATTTTGTTAAACTTGATGGAGGATGGTTTTGCATAGGAATGCAAAAGAAAGGCTACCTGGGTGCAAATGCTGTTACCATTTGTATAGTGGATATTTCTAACTGAAGTGTTTGTTACATGCTGAAAGTAAGTCAGGCAAACTGTTTATGCAGCAAGCATCCCACTTGTGGTAGGTACCTTGGATGCTATGCCCAAATGGTACTTCTAATAAGGAGCATCACAGCACTAAGACATACACATTGCCACCTGCTGTGACATCATTGCAGCAAGTACAGAGGTGGTAATTACGGGAATTACAGAAAGTAAACGTGGAAGTCCCGCTGTTTCTGAACACCTGCTGATAGGTAGAATGCCTGCTGATATTTTCCTTTTAACATAATTTTTTGTTTTGTCTCCATCTTTAGAAGTAAGCAAACATTGATGTGTATAGCTGGAGAAGTCCTGCTGAAGTGGTACTCCAGGTTAGGAAGCATATTGCAACATGCGCTTTAGATCCTTACCACTTGAGTTTAACTTAAACACAGCCTTGAAGATAAGCACACAGTGAAGTGCTACCCAGACACGGGAGACTTCCCAGTCTCAGGGAAGGGGAACACTGATGAAACTTACAAAGTTGTGAATTAATGAAGTTCCACAAAGATAGTTAAATTTAAGCTAATGGAGCAAGACTTCTAGTTTGTAATGTAAATTAAGTGATACCGATGGTAATATTTTATAATGGAGGTTCAAAACAAGACAGTTGGAAAGTAACATTCACCGTATATTTTCAATAGGTTTTTCCAGTTGTGTACACCTGAGATGAATTCATGGATTCAGTTTTTCATTCAGTTCACACAACGCTAGTGAAGAGAGCTCAGCATTTCACAAGGTTTGTTTTTTTTCTGTCACATTAGCATGGGAACATATAGACACAGGAATCTGGGAAGTAGTATAGCTCAAGCCAGAGGCAGGACTTTTTGGGGAGAGCCGAAAATATATTTAGTTGTTGAATTTGTTGGTCAGGAAAAGACAAGGAAATAATCTCTTTTTCATTTTGTAAATATAAATTTTTGCTTTTTATTTTCTATTCACTTTCTGTGTCTCAATACTGGTTTTCTTCTACTCCTCTATATTCTTTTTCATCTGTTGAAATTCTGACTACATCCCTTCTAACATATGAACACAGATATTATTTTCCATCTCTGGCCATGCTAAATTCAATCACATCACTGACTTTTCCTTCCTGGCCATACTGTTGATCTAATTATTGCATCAACTTCACCTTTTGCATTTTGCTGGTCTTGATGACTTAATTGCTTTTTATGTGCACTCTTTAAGAAGTAAAGTATATCTTAGATGTAAAATATGTCGTAGAGAAGAGTCATCTTAAAGTGCATTCCTTACTGTGAGTTGCAAATCTGTCCTCACACAAGCCTTTAAGATTTACTTTTTTGGGTACATATTTCACATAAGAAATGATGCACTGATAAATACTCAAAAGTACTAGCAGGGAATGTTCAAGGTGGGGCACAAGACTGGAAGATATAATTTCAACCAACATAATATTGTTTGTGTGTTTGACTGGAGTTTTCAGTCATGAAAACAGAATAAATAAAATGCAGGTCTGTTCAACCTTACTGCAAAATTTCATTTTCTTAAAATGGTATGAACCTTTTTTTTTTCAATTCAATTTAATGCAATAAGCAACTGTCTTGTGCAAGCTACCATTCCTTACAATGGGCCTGTCTCCTATGATGATAGCATTTCATAAAATGACATATATTTCTGACTATGCAAACTGTCTTGTTTATCACTTAAATCCCAATCTATTCTTGGAAATACTTTTTTTCAGAACTTCCAAGAAGGAAAATGCCATAGAGAAGAAAAAGCTAAATTTGGAAGGATATAGTATCTGAGTTGCTGGTTACTTTGGATATGATAGACTAACCTTTCTTGGTATGTACTCCCTGAATCTATGTGTATATTGGATTCAGAAATGCTGAAATAAATAGAAATAAAATCTCATAAAGAGTATACTTAATAGTATAAAGAAACAAGTACACAAAAGCAATCAACAAAGTAGAAAGCAACTCAAGTATTTTTCAATACCTGAAAAAGTTCTGGCTTTAATGACAGGCAGAGGAGTAAGTGTGTTATCTTTTGCTCTCAGATGGATGATGTTTTATGTTGCTTTCTTCTTTTCTTTTCTACTTAGTTGACAGGTCTCTAATTGCCCGATATGCCCTTTTAGAAATAAACTTTCTACTTCCTATAGACCATTAAGCTTCAGATTTGTCCCTGATGGCATGCCCTTATTCATCTTCTCCCCAGCACTTTTTGCAGTGTCTCAACTCTCCTGTAATGAATATGGTAGTACCAACTCATTATCTACTTGTTTTGCCCATGCTTTGCTCATTATATTGTTATTGTTTCTCCATAAATGTCCTTGGAATATTAGTTCTGTGTTTTCCCAGCAGAACGTTTTTATGTGTGCAGCTGGTGAGCTTCCTTCAGAAAACCTCAAGCTTCCTCTCTGTTGCTGCACTACTCCAACAGTTTATTCCCTATTTTGACATGAAACAAGTACACACATAAAGGTACTCTGCTGGGGCTGCCTGCTGCCTCTCAACTGGAGATGTAAAAACTCAGCAGGAAAGGAACACCAGCTTCAAATTTCTTTTAGTTGCCCCCAACTGTGCAGGATGTTGCCATGCTGTTAAATCCAGCTGACTTTCTGGAAGATGTAAATTTGCCAAGATCTGAGGGGGCTATGATCTTCCAAGTTCCTGATGCTACGTTCCACGGGAAGTCATTCCTGTTCTTACTGCTTGCCAGTCATCAGTCTCCTCTGGCTCCTTTCCAGCCCTTCTCATTTACTCTTACCGACTATGACCAACACTAGATACGTTTTCTTTCTTTCACTTTCAAAAATCAGTTTGATTCCAATTTGTTCACATGTCTTCTGAAAAGCTGCAAAAGCAGTACTTTTTACCAGATCATCTTTTTGGGGGGGTAAATTTTCCATTCATATAAAATTATCCCCTAGATCTAATATGGCTTGTATTAACCATTTTCCCCAGGACACATCTGTACGTTAAAATTGTTTCTTTAGTTTCAGCTGGGCATGCTACTTGCAGCTATTGAAAGGCAGTATGCAGTTTAATTTTTGTGTTTGTTCTTATTAGATGAGTATACTTCCTGTTATTTCTCCCCTATTTCTTTCTATTTCTGACAACTCATTCTCAAAAGAACCCCTTGATGTAGCTTTGTACAACATTTCAAGCTACCCCATGTATAGCTTTTATTATTATTTAATAATTTCAAAACTGATTGTGTGTAGAACCTAAGAGGGGAGGAGGAGAATGCTGGTTTGTACATCGGCCATATCTCAATGGAGCAGGCAGTGAATGGAGTTAACAGCAACAATGAGACTTATCAAATATGTTCTAATACTGGACACATTTGGTAAAAACTTTAATCACCTTTTCACAAGGAGAAAGGAGTAGTAAATTCACTGAATAAGTTATGTCTTCATCACTAATGTTCCTATTTATTACATTGTGTAAGTATGTATCAAACTGATCTTAGACTTATTTTCATTTAATTTATTCTGTCTTTGAGATTGTTGGACTTTCTCTCTTTGATAAGGTATTCCAAGAATTATTGTGCTTTAGATAATATAACTAAACTGAAAGGGCTTGGGATCAGCATAGCACTGTCAGTTGTAAGTGTTATAAGCCTGAGAGTAAGAACTATGGCCAGCTTGCTCCTTGCAATGGGATATTTCTATTTTGTCACCCTAAATGATGTAAGAATCATGTCGGAGTCCATGTCACTAACATTCCTATTCAACTGGAAAATAAAAACAAATGTTCTTAGTTCAAAAGCCATTTTTTCCTCTCTGAGAATAAAAAGGGGTAACAAGTGTTCTTTGTCATGGCTGTAAGCAGTGAGATTTTGCCTGCTACTTCAATTTTGAAACTACTTTAATTTATAATTGTACTTTGGCTATATTATAGACCTATGTTTTCAGCAAAGTACTTGCTGATGTCATATCACCAAATCAAAGGCAGTATTAAACAAGTTTGGCTCCAGCTTTGCCCACACTAGCAATGCAAACCTAGCAGACAATGGCCAAGAGGGTGACTTGTAGAAGACAGCAGGTAGTGCAGAGGAGCTGGCAGCCGCACCGTGTCTTCCCGGCTCCTCCTTGGGACTAGCTCTATTCATACACATGGAGTGCACTAGGGGTGCTTCGGAAATTTATTTTGTTCCTTAATTTCATCCAGAAGGTATCCAGGTCGTGCTCTGAAACTGCTCTAGACTGGGAATGAAAACAGAGAAAGCAGGGATGTTTGGGAAATTTGTTTCAAAAGTCCAAAAAAAGGGTGCACCTTGACTGATCTGAAAAAAAGCAATTAACCACAAAATCTAACAAAATGAAATGGATAGTCTTGAACCACTTCCTAAAAAAACACTCCTCAATTTGATTAAACTGTGTTTGGAAAGTACCTTAATAATCATTGATATCTTACAAATTGACTGTCAGTGAGACTCCTCCATCAGCACATTCAGGTTGTGCTCTGCACTGAAGTTCTGAATTTACCTCTGATGGGGAAACGTGACAGCTGAACGCCTTCTTGCTATGTGCTGTCACTGGTAGCTTTTGATAAGCCCCTGCATGAACCAAACATGTCTTAGTTTTGAGTTCACATGTGTACTTGCCACAAAATATTTAATTTCCATTTTTCTCATTTGGATATTTTTCTCATTTTTTTTTCTCATTTCTCATAAGTTTTCTCATTTCTCATTTCTCATTTTTTGTTGTATTTATTATGCTACATATATTTTAAAGCTATACAGCAACAAAACCGAAATGACAACCTGCTTATCTGCAGAATCTTTGCTTGCAGTAATGATGGCACATTACTTTTTATACACTATACTTTCATATACTGAGTACGTGATGTCTGTGGTCTTTACAGATATCAGAACTGTTTACAACCAAATAATGTGACACTTTTTTTTCAGATAAAGATTTGTGAGTCTGTGTGGACCTCACAGGTCTACAGGGCTAAAATAAGAATATTTCAGTGTGAGAACAAATAACGATTCCAGCCATCAGCACTTGAACCAGGCTTTCTTTTTAAGCTGTGTAATAGAGGTTGAATTTAGGAATTACATCCTAAAGCACTATTCTTTACTTGGTAACAAAGTTTTAGGTTGGGTTTTGGTGGGTGTGGTTTTGTGGTTTTTTTCAATCCCTTCCTATTTGGTGAGCAGCCGTGTCTCAGATTCATATTCTATTCTGAGTTGAGTTTAAGTCCTATATTACAATTAATTTAATTTACACATTCTGCATAAGTTTTATAATGAGATCTCATCTAATAAAGAACAAAACATGTGACTGAAGTACTACTGTTGTGACAAAATTCTAAATTCACAACAAATGCCCTTTGCAATGTACCATTCCACTATTTCACACTCCAATAGCTTTAACACAATTGCCCAAATTGTATGTCAGATGCATCAGGATCTTTATATTCCACTGCACTGGAGGCTAGTGAAAATTATTGTTGACTTTGGTGAAAATGGAGTGTATCCCCATGCAAACAGGTTTTGTAGCTGCTTGACAAAACTCTGTAGCATTTTACAAGCATTTTCTTTTAGCTAGAATAGAGTACTGGGCATTAGATATTTTTTTTTTAAGATGTTATTTCTGTCTTTTTTATTATTTTGCTGTATAATTTTGCTTATGTCCAATTTTCTATGCTTAGTCTTCTTATTTGTAAACAGACTGTAAAACCTCACTTACCTCAGAGACATCATGTAAGGGTTAATTAATGTTGCTATGATGCTTTGAAGTCTATAATTAAAATCTCTGTAGAGGGTGGAATACCTTTATAATAATTACCACCATTACTACTTATAGTAGTTTGCACTATTTTCTCTCTTTGTCTCTAGGAGTTCTTGATCCCTGCTATAAAAAACAACCAAACAAAACAAATCCAAACCAAAAACCTAAAAATCACATACCAATGATGTGAGTAAGATGTATATTTAGTAGCTTTTCACCCTACTTATGTGGATCTTCATCAATTTGCCACAGGGAAACATCTGTTGCTACCTGTCACCTCTCTTGCCTCATCCCCTATCCAGAGTTTTCCGATTTTCTGGCTTCTGTATCCTCCAATAGTATTCTTTATTTTATCAGGTTCTTTATGATTTAATTTCTAATGTCTTGCATGCACTTCCTTTAGTCACTTGCTCATTTTTATTAGGTTTTTCATTTTGCTGTCATTTTGTCACTGTTTCACCAGCCATCTGGCCTGCTAATTTTCCTCTGACTTTTAGTACTTTCCTCATCATTGCCTCATGTACATTGCAAAGAAGTGATTACATCCTGCTGTCAGGCTTCATTCTTTTTATTTTTTTTTTCACCAAGAGTACATCTTTCTTACTCTTACTGAGCTTTTATGTAGTTGAAGTCATCAGGAAGAAAACAACCAAGTTTTCATAAAACTTCAACGGTTTTAAAATTAAAAGATGAAAAATGTAAGGCAGAAAGGATAGTAAAGGGTGTGTTTTACCTCAACTAAAGTTAAAAGTCTACTTTGCAGAAATCAGCATCCAAGGAAGTTCCCTTGTGGTGGGTCGACCTTGGCTGGACACCAGGTGCCCACCAAGCCACTCTATCACCCCCCTCCTCAGCAGGATGGGGCAGGGAGAAAATAAGATTAAAAAAACCCTTGTGGATCAAGATAAAGGCAGTTTAATAAAGCAAAACAAAGGTCGTGAGTGGAAGCAAAGGAAAACAAAAGATTTATTCTCTACTTCCCATCAGCAGGTGATGTCCAGCCACTTCTTGGGAAGCAAGGGCTTCAGTACGCGTGGTGGTTGTTCCGGAAGACAAACATAAATAATGAATGCCCCCCTCACCCCTTCCTCCTCCTTTCTCTTAGCTTTTATTATTTATTTTTGTGGTCTGGAATATCCCTTTTGTCAGTTTGGGTTGGCTGTCCTGGCTGTGTCCCCTCCCAAGATCTTGCCCACCCCCAGCCTGCTGGTGATGGGGAGGGGTGTTGGAGAGACAGCCTTGATGCTGTGCCAGCGCTGCTCAGCAGTAGCCAAAACACTGGTGTGTTATCAACACCTTGCTAGCTACTGATGCAGAGCACAGCGCTGTGAGGGCTGCTATGGGGAGAATTAACTCCATCTCAGCCAGACCCACTACACCCCTGAAAGTAACTTTAATATTCAAGACATAAGCAGTGCTTTTAGGGTATCATTTAGATGATCTATTTCAAACATCTACGCAAGCATGAGATAAATATCAACCTACTTCTCTCTACTGACTGTAGGAATTGTGCTGACTATTAGTTTAGCTGAAAAAACCTGCTTTCGGCCAGATGAACCTCATACTCTGACTCTGAATGGATACAATTAGGCCCAGAGTGCATCAACTTTTTAAAATCAAGACAATATTTTCAAGGATGAAGTAATTCAAGGAATTCATATGGTCTATATGGTTTAGTAATCAGACTACGTTACAATAGTAAAACCTTCAGACTTTTATAGTCTGCCCATATCCCAGTATGTCGTTTGCTTTTGTTGACAGTGAGGACCCTGATTGATTTCCTGAGGCTTTTTGGACATTTTCACACCAAGCTAATATGGTTCTAGCTAATGAATTTCTAGTTACTGCAAAATGATACCCTTGGTCTTTTCTGTTTTCTTAATGCAATCTGTTTTAATTGCAGATTTTAATCTTCTCTTTTGGAGGAATTACAAATCGGTGTGTTCCTACAAAGATCAAAACCTACTATGTGATAGTCTGTGGTGCAGGTGTCAGGCCAGGGACACAAGTCCTATAGCTATTTCTGAGCTAAATAAATATTATACAGCTTGTGTGAAAGGGATGGAAATCAATGAATTAGTGCTCCTTCATAGAAGCAGCATGCTGTGTGGAACAACACTAAACTTTCATTCTTGACAAAATTAATTGCACTATCTCACCTGGAATTATGGTTTGTAGCCATCTATGTTGATGCCAAGTGGTTAACCATATTTTCCATGGCAATAAAACAAAGGCGTTGGGGTATCTTTTTGGGGTTGGGATTTTTTGACAGTTATGTGTAAGCTCTGTTAATGCAGCGAGCCATTAGGACTCACACTTGTTCTGGCCCAGAAAACACATAGTCATGGTACTGTGATTGAGCTAGTAAAGTCTACTTAACAGACTTACTCGCTCAGTCACTGTGCTGGGCTGACTGCGGTTGTACAACAGTCTCTAGTCAGAGATGGCCCATGTCTTGGAGCATGAAGAGCTTGTGTTGTCTTGGAAAAATATGTCACTTTTCCTTTTGTCAGAGTTTACAGTCCCTTTCTTCACTGCAGCACATAGCCCAGTTTGTTAGGAAATAGTGACAGGAGTTATGCTGTGAAACACCAGCAAAGTATTCTCAAGCTTTTTGCTTTTTCTTTGGGGAGCAGATTGATGGGGAGATGAAGAAGAGACAAGCATTTGCATCTAACCGGTGATGGCTACTCCTGTCCTATAGCGAGTACGGGAGTACTTACTATAGCTGAGGAGAGCAAAAATGGCTTGTACAGTTGAACCTGTGCTGCGTCTCATGAAGGGACTGTTCTGCTTCAAAATTAAGGAAGGTTAATTAAACAAGGGGCAGGAACCAGTTCCTTTCTCTAAGCATCCTTTCACTTTAAAAGCCAACATACAGATTTGTGATTGAAATCTGTAGTTCCTGGGACAGAAAAAGACAGACACTACATTTTAACTGCAGTAGATCTTGGGAAGCAGGGACAGAGTGAGCCAGGATGCAGTTGTGGGCTGGCTGAAGTTTTTAGGTCATGTTACTAAAACTACCATTCAGCATTTACGTTGGCATTAAAAATTTGTTCCTGAGACGTTACTGGGGATTGAATGCCACTATATGACCTGGCCAACCCTCCTCGGTATTTGTCACAAGGTTGTAGCTGATGTTCAAAACCTGCGTTAATGGTTCCGAACTACATCTTGCACTGTTGCCGCAGATGTTTGTAACAAGACATGATGCCATTCACTCCTAACTTGCAATCGCTGCCTGCAAAATGTGTTACTGCTACTCCAAGTATTCCTACAACTGTATACGTGAAATCGCCTCACACGCCAGAGGCTGTTTGACTGCTTTCAGATTAGGTGATGATTAGCGTTGTTTGATGGGACAGCTCTTTGCTGTTAAAGTCTTTGAAGCTGGAATTGTTTTTATCTTGGGAATATCCCATGACCAGCATAGATCCTCTCGTGAGAGCTCTTTCTCTCCGGCAATTTTGCTTACTGCTCACTTCTTTTAAAGAAGTCAAAAAGTTATTTGCTTTTTGTGAAATGTCTCAATAGCTGATTCAGTCACTACATTTAAATGACACAGGAAAATATAAATAAATCAAACACTAATGTAACCCCAGGGGGCAGAATGCTATTCATAGTGTGAACAGAAACATCTTTGACACAGCAGGTAAATTCCTAGTGGAGATTACATTATATATATCACCAGCGAGAACGTCTGTAACGTTTCCTTTATTCTTCAGATTTCACCGATTTCTGCAACATTGACATACAAACTAGGATTGATACTGTGATACTGCTGTTCTTTATCAGTATTTGGAAATCATCCAGTATTATTTGTCTATTAGTGAAAATTTGACAAGAATTAATTATGATAATATGCAATTTCTTTTTAAAATTTGGAAATATATTTGCTTCCCACAGCTGTGAATCATTCAATACAATCCTTTATGGATATATTTTTTTAACTGAGTATGTATTACTCTGAAGGACATTTTCCTTAACTGATAGATATATTCCTGCCAGGAAAATAATATAAGTGCATATTAGACACTGCCACTGTAACTAAAGCACGTTACTCTTTAAATTGTCACCTTAATTCCACATCTCGGTGTATCCAGGAATGTCTGAATTAGCTTACTGCCTTTGAATTTTTTTGGTATGATGTCATTTCTGGTGATCTTAATGCTGAGAGAAAACTGCATAAAGAGGGAATATCTGTAACAGAGACAGCTAAATTAACAGTAAGTTAGCTTTTTGTATAATTATCTACATATTAATGACATTGAATCTGAGTTGGCTGTTTGAAAAAAGGAGATACTGTCTAAGGTTCTTTGGGGTTTTGGTATTTAGTTGGTTGGTTGGTTGTTTTTTTTTTTTTTTTCCTTCTTTTTCTTACTATTTGCTCTTGCTTATTTTGCAGTAGAGCTGGGGAAAAGAAAAAGGAAAGGGAAAGGAAAGGAATATGTGCCGAGTACTTCAGCTGCCTGACTGGCGAGCCATCTGGACACGTGAGGCATCTCAGATGTTTTGGTCTCACAGTTGGCTGCAACCCTTCCTTGAGTCAGAGGGAGGGATGGAAATCCTGAATCCTTTTGATAGGCAGGGGACATGTGGCTGAGGCCAGGATTAGGCACGTTTCAAGAGGACTACTTGTAAAGAGCAGTCAAAGCTCAGTCTCTGTGTGCAAAGTAGGTAGGACAGTTTGGCTTTTATGACTAGCATCTACAAAATCAGAATGTGTGATGACTAATACCTCAAAATACAAGGTTAGTTACTTCATATGTTAAAGTAAGAAGTCTTCTATGTAGTCTGTGACTGGATTAAACCCAGTGTGCCTGGATTTGCCATTTATATTAGGACATATGATACATGGAGGTCAGAAGGAGGTGAAATATTACAGAACAGACTTATACCTATTGCCTGATTGGTATAAGAGCTCTAACAAGGCTAGTGGCAAGTGTGCGGACAGACCACTAAAAGCTGGATGGCTGCTTCTATTAGGCTGGTGGCTGCTGAATTTCTACATGATAAATTAAGAGATCTCACCTTTAAAAGTCCATTTATCATGTCTGAATAATGACAAGGTGATCTGTGCCGCTGACTCACTCACAGTGTTCTCAAAGACCCATTTGGAGTTTTACACAAAATAGATTTTTCTTGTTTTTCATTGAGCTAAATGCCTTCTGATATTTCCGTTCTAAGGAAGACTTTAAGCAAGGAAGAATGGTACCTGCTTACCTGCTTATAAGAAAGGCCGCATTTCTAGATTTATGTCCTGCTTGAAGATGAGGATCATATGAATCATATAAAGAATCAAAATATGATAAATACTGCTCATGCTAAGATTCCGCATTTGTTCAGCAATGTGAATATGAATGAGGAAATTGGATAGCCATCTCTGGTAATACTGTTTTTTTGCCAAATGTTCAAACAATATATAGGATCTTGTTAATATGATCCAATTGTTAATAATGTCTGCTAACTATTGACATGAAATAGATACTTAGGTTCTTGAATTGGCTTGCAGTACTGGCATGTCTGACCTTAATTGTGAAAGACCTAAAAATATCATTTCAGTGTATTTTCCTAACATTAGGCATCAATTCTGCAAATAAAAACATGAATATTTCTTACACAAGTTCTCCATTGGCTTTCTTAAATACAGTTTTATTTCTATAGAAATTTTGTGCTAGCATTTCTATGCCTGCTGAAACAGCTATGTGATTTCAATTCAAGTTCACCGTAGTTTTTCTATTTTTAAGTATAGTTCAGTAGTCTGAGAATAATGTGACTATACCAACAGGAGAATCAGAACACATCTATCCTGTGTGAAAGAAAATATTTTTTTCTCGGGTGTCTATAATTACATTTTCATTTTCAGGCTCATCTCTCTGGTTAATAACCAAAACATTGATTTACAAAGAAAAATAATTTTAAATCACAATAAAAAATAATTTTAGATAAATCATAAAATGGGATGTGTTTTGAAACTTTGGAAGTAATTTTCTTTTAAAACAGAAGTTCATCTATGTTTAGATGTCTTAAAATGGTATTTTGAATTTGCATTTCAGCAAGGAGTCATTAATTTCATTAAAAAGTCAGTTTAGCCACCATTATTCATATTAAATTTTATGCTTTTTTTGGAAAAGTCACCCTGAAATTAGTCTGAGGAGTTAACTCATAAGGCACTTATATTTGTTAGTGTGGAGGCACATTTTGATGGGAAAAAAATGATGCTATGTTTATGCAGTTGTCCAATCCTTCTATGTACAGGTGGATCTGCTGTATTTAGTATAATTATGTCTATAGTTATGCTGTCCAAAGCTTTCCTCAATAATACTCTCACAGTCTCTTACAAATTTGTCAGCTCTACTAGTAAGGCTGTCATTTTCCACACTAAGCATTTGTTGGTAATTTTAAAAAGCATTGATTTAATTTAATAATGTGTGTTTTTATGCACAGCAACAACAGCATATGAAATAATTTGCAATCATTTCATGTGCTTCACTTTGCTATTTTAACATCATTTTATACACTTTTGTGTATTATTTGTTTTCTTCTTTTCCATTCCTAATGAGAAAGCATATGAAATACAGTAGCTTTTATGTTTTTCAACTCTATTTCTTTTGCCAATGTTTCACGTATATTGATCCAAAAGTTTAATGGTAATGGTCTCACATACCAATGTGGCACCCACATCCAGGTCCTTACAAATAAAAACCTCAGGTTTAGAAAGACACTTGGAATCACAGTAATTTTTGATACTTGAAGCCCAAATGAAAACAAGTTTCCTTAAGATGTCTCAAAATATCATCACTGAAATACTTTATCATTTTCTTAAAATAAGTATTTACATCCCCTGTATTCCGCAATGCTGCCTTGATTCTTGGGTTGTGTGTTTGGACAGAACTCCAAACTAGCAGCCACGTGTCATATACCCCTAAAATTGAATGATTTATTTTAGCCCCAAATAGGACAACCTACTTGTTTGGTGTGTCAAGACTTTAGTCTTCCTTTTACTTGCGGTGGGTTTAATTACGCTTAGGTACAATAGGTAAAAGCCTAACAGGTAATAAACATTAAGCTGTTAGTGCAGATAATCCTACTGGCATCCTTAACACCTGCTTCACAACTATTTTTTGCAGTCAGTTATGTTTGGACTCTCAGGTCTGAAGAATAAGCAAAGGGTTTATCATCAGAGAGATGTTCTGATATTACATTATTTGTCTACAAGCAAATAATGCCAAAATGTATGTCTGTTCTACATTCTATGGTAACTTTATGGTCAGATAAACTTTTTGTTGTCTCTGGAGTTCAGTGCTCTCTCTTACTGTTGATTTCAGTCTCTGTTTTGAAACAAAGATGTATTGCAGATCTGCCTGGATTTCATGCTGCACTCTATGCTTTCTGAAGTGTCCCAAGGCAGATGATAGACAAAATTTCCTTTTTTCCCCTTTCCCCATGATGCTGTACTAAATGTGGCTACTCAGCTGTTTTATTTTCCCCATCAGCAAACCAAGTCAGTATCTTTGTGGCTCAGAACCAGGCTGGAGAAGGTGCAGTCACAGCATCCCAGGAAGAGTAGTAGAAGAAATGGACTCTTAATGCATAGTCTTCCCAGAGCTCTGGGATAGAAAAATTGAAGGCAAAGGAAAACCTATCCTAAAAAAACATTGTCATGTGACAGAAACAATAATTTCTACAAAAAGGTAAACAATCTCATTTCAGCCACCCTCAGCAGCGCTGTAAATTACCAACAAACCTGTAAAACATATTGTTTGTTTGGCTATGGATAGTTCTGAGGCGGATGTTTGGGAGTGGGGGAAAAAAAAAAGAAGAAAAATTACATTCAGGATTTTAAGTGAATGCTTAGGACGTTATTTACTGCTACCTTTGTTAGCACAATATTTAACAGGTCCATACGAGACTGGTATATCCTCTGTAATCATGAATGTGACTAGACTAATGTAGCATTGCTAGGTGAAAGTCCTTGAGATTAACATTTGATTTCTTAAATTTTCCCTTAGTTTGGCAGCTTCAAGGCTTTCTCAACTATTTCAATATTGATAAATGCTCTGTCAAGACGTAGTAAATGTCATTTAGGTATTAGCACTGGAAGATCAATCATGACAGAAATGAGCATGCTCTGTGAACAGCATTAACAACAAGAAGGTCCAACTCATTTAATTAGTTACAATTTCCCTAAAGCTTTGAATGTGTGAAATGTTCTATAAGCAGTGCAGTATTTTATTATCACTTTACACAAGGTCCTAGCTAGGCATAATGAGGGAAATTTGGATTTTCTCACAGGAAATTGGACCAAAAAATTGCTGTCAACTAGGAATCCTGGGAATTGAGCAGCTAAAGGGATTAGAAAAACCCTAAGTCTGACAACTTTTACTGTGGAATATAGATTTATTTTTTAATAGACTGTGGCTCTAAATTCATTAAAAATGTTAATACAGGAAACAATTAAGAGCCAGCAGAAGGAATTGGGCAAACAAAGACGTTAATCAAGGGTTCTTCAAAATGAAAAATATCTTTAGAAATTATATGAAATATCATGTGGTAGCAGAGTGAAATCCCAAATTGTTCTCAAATGTACTGCAGAATAACAAAAGTCCAGATGGAAGAAGGCTTGAAGTACTGCATTCATTAGGACTAGTAAATCATGCATTCTTTTGAGATATACTAAATTATGTTGGATCACAGTGTACATTACATTGTAAACTGAATCTCTGAGAATATACACACATAATCATAACTATGAGCTTGGCTACATAAATACTGAAAAACTCAAACCTAGCATTACATTTCCTCCTTTGAAAATACGTAAGTGAAATGTTGTAAAAAATAACCCATCTTCTTTCTTTTCCCCTTCTGATGAAGCTTTTTTTTATGAATAATTCACAGTATTTTCCACAGAGACGGAGAATGAGGATCATTCATTGGGTTGTAACTGCGTACATTTCCTTTCTGTAATCAGCTTGGGACGCTGAAGCAGAACGATGAGGTTGACTTAGGATCCCCTTTTGTATCATAGATATTAAGCAAATCACTTCTACTCAATATCCCAGTTTGTATTCTATGACTTGGGAAAAAGAAATGTGTTATGAATTTTCAGTTTGGCTTTACTAAACAATGCCCTTATGCCATTTTACAGAATCAGTGAGACTCAATCACCGAATCATTTTAGCCAATTTTCACTGAAGAATATGCAATGTGTTGTGAACTTTGGTTTTATACTTCAGTGTTTTTATTACTAAAGAAATAAATGATGCAATGTTCTTACACTTCCTCCCAGGCCCCCCCCCCCCCAGTATGGCAATTTCTAGTAACATTGTTATTCTCTCTTTTTATGGTGTTGCTGAATTACTTCTCTCTAGTCTTAAGGAGTTCCCGAATGATACTTCTAAACAAATACTCTGCCTAGGAAGGAAACAAGGACTGTATTTTTCAGTATTTGTCATATTCTATCACTATTCTTTTTTTTTTTTTTTTACATTTAAATAGTACACCTTCCAAAAATAAATCAAAATTATCTTTATTGCTTTCAGCTCTCCCAGAAGATATGCTTTGTGAACATCAAAGAAAGGATCATGAGTAAGCCACAGTTACATGATTAATGCTATCACAGAGGTCTAAAGAAAAAAAGCATAATTTGTCATTTTAGCTTATCTTCAGGAATGCTGACTTGATTTGATTGTTGTAACCTCAATAATTTGCCAGGAGATTAAGCCCCGAGATTCTGATGTTATATCTGAAAATGGCATCGAGCCTGCTCATTCCTTATGCATTTTTGAAAAATGAACCCTTTGTCTATTTCCCTGCCAACACAGCTTTGTATTCCATTGTACAATTATTAGTGTTTGTTTTGCTGGTTTTTGTGTCACATTACTGCTTTCTCTAGCAACCCTCACCAAGCTTAAAGGATTTTATTGTAGGAAGTTACTTGCAAGACTCAGCTAAATTTTTTCCACTTTTAATTTAAGCTTATTTTACTATAATTTTGAAGTCCCAAAATACAGCATTGTGTTTTTCAAGAATATGTTATATTATTTTATGGAGAACAGGTGGGATGGATCACCTGGAGAGTTGCTGAGCATGTTTGGGAGAGGAAGGCTCAATGGACAATACAAGTAGTGAAGAGAAAGTGATGGGTCCTAGGGTTATGACCGTGAGGAACAGGGATCCTCTAGTTTATGCAGAGAAACCACAGGGCTGAAGTGAGGTGCACAAACCTTTATACTTCTGGTCTCTCTTCTTTAGTTGCTTTCAATTTGCTCTCTATAAAAAATACAAGTAATAAAATCTGAGCATCTTCTTTTCATTCACTTATTTATTTTCTTAATTGCAAAAGCTTTCCAGTCTTTTGGAACAGTTGTTTATAAAAGGAAAAGTCTGGACTGAACATCCTTAAAGTAATTTCCAGTGCAGTGTCATTTCAGGCAGCAAGGTAATGGAAAAGACTTCTTTTATACGTGGGAAAATCTGAGAGCCCCAAATACGAGCAACTGAAAAGAGACAAGGAAATGCCATGGGAGGATGATTAGTAAAATGAGAATAAATGAGGCATGTGCTTGTTTCAGTGAAGTCGAAGGGTGTAATGTGAGGTGCAACTATTACCTTAATCCTTAAATGATTTAAGCTATGTCTGTTTTATTCTCTGCCCCGCAACACCGGAGATCGGGTGTATCAATTCCACTTATGTGGAATGCCATCTGGAAGACAGAAGGCCTTGTAGCAGGGCACCACGGGTAAGGGATCTCACACAGAAACTCACTTTCCCAACCATCAGTGTTACAAATCCAGAAATTATTTATTTCTAAAAGCATTGCTTAATGCTGTTCCCTTCTCAAGTCTTTTGCTTGTGACTACAAGTGATGGCAAAATGGAATAGACATCTTTCAAAATATTTGTTTTTAAAATGAATTAATATATTAATTAATGAGAAGATAACTGAGAAATTACATATGAAAGCCAAGACGTAGTACATTAAAATTATCAGTGAATAAATGTAATGAACAGATTTATCAAAATCCAGAAAGGTCCTATACTGAACAAAACCTATGATGGGACAATTATTGTTAATACTAGTTGACTATAAGATCAGTTTTACAAGGGCAATGCTACAGATAAAAACTGAAAATTGTTATGTACAGCTGATTATTAGTCTGAATATGAAGTAAACATTGGAAAAGCAATTCTGAAAGGCCATTGCTCAAATACTTTATTGATTAGGATTAAGACGACTAAATGATCAACACCACAGTATTTGCTGTGAAAACTCTGGCTGTTGCAACAAGAGAGGATAGCTCAAACATATGATTTTAAACAGTGATATTTATACCTCAGTTCAACTTAAGTACAATTTGTAGCTGTATAGAATTACCTAATCTTCATCTGCTCCTCCAAAAGCAGTAAAAAATTATGAGGATACCAGACACGTAAACTATTCCTTAATAATATCCATTTGGAACTCTTGAAAGAGAAAGCACCAGAAATAGAATAAAGTGCCCTATACAGCCTATTCTACAAAAGCCCTCACAGAAATCCTAGGCATGAATCAGAAGAAAAATCATTATTGAGCAATTACTTACTAAAACAGTTCATTACAATAAATATAAGAAGAAAACGACCTACATTTTATTAAATGATCGTAGTCACAAACAAAAGCACATGTATAAGGTATAAACAGTAGATACAGACTGCACTTTCCAGGCCAGATATAAGTTTAACAAAAGAGGAAAAGCTGACAGTTAATAATGCTACAGATTTGTCTTTGAGAAGAAAGAGAGACACTAATAATAGAAACCTGGAAAGGATGTGTAGGGAAACAAGAAAGGTGAAGAATGAAATATGCAGATAATGGATTTTATTACAACTGTCCAGAAACTCTGGAGACTGCATAAGGACTCTCTGATGGGATTTTTTTATTTCTGACCTGTACATCTATCATCTGTCATGTATTGTGTATTTGCTGTGGATGAACTTCTGTTTAGCCTGGCTGGCCCCAGAGCAAAATTTATTGGTTATCTATTCAAGTTCTTTTTTATAAATTGTTTAATCATTAGTTCAGTTGTTAGAAATATTAATGTATCTCTTGATCCTGGAACGAATTTTGGAGATCTTATGCATTATGTCTTTGAAGACTTTTTTTTCCTTTTCTGGAATATAACTTTTTTGGGGGAGGGAGATACTGTTTTGGGGTTTTTTTGACAGCTTATCTATTTTCCATTGTCTTTTTGGTTTCAATTTAGAGAAATGTAGTGATATTAGTACACTACCTGATCTTCCCAATAACTACCTGAAATTATGGAAATTGATTTAGAAACATTTAGCACTATCAAGATGCACTGATCTCATGAAGGTATGACTTTTTTTCTCATATTTTAAATGTAATGCAACCCAAAATCTGATTGATTTAAACTCATTAATGCTTATTTGGTATTTTTAGAGGATTAAACCTTTTTTCCCCCTTTTCCTGACTGAATTCCAAGTAGTTACAAAGGTGCAATCTAAGGTCTGTTGAAAATAAAATTCTTGTGTTGAATTATCCCTAAAATGTATAGTAACATTTCCAACTGAAAGGTATATTATGGATTGAAAGACAAAAGTTAAGTGGGATGTAGCCTTTCCGCATTATTGTTACTGCTTGGTATGACTTGCAGTTCTTTTCATGATATGGGAGAAAGGCAAACATCCATCCACTTCATTCAGCTGTGATCATCTTTGACTTTTCCTGGTTCCTATGAGGTCTCTACCTCCTTTTCCTATATCACAATTTATTATTTTTTTTTTTTAACAGCTGCTAAAAGTTTGAATATGATTCTGATAATCACAAATAAAAGTAGTAACTGTAAGATGTTTTTTAACAAAATTTGAAGTCACACAAAACTTTCCAGTGCCAGTGACCCAACATAATATTAAAGATAAGTCTCACTATATTAGTTTGCATTATCCAGTCTTTAAGGCCCAAGACAGACCTGATTTTACTATTACTGTGGGCAGTTGTATATATCTATGTTGTAAAAATTAGATATATTAAAAAACCCCACAACCAAATGACCCCAAAACATAACCCAGAACCCCAGCTCCTCACCAATAAACTGGACAGTTGCACTACATAGCAGCTCGGTAAAATAGTTACATAGGTTTACAGGTTGCAACAAATTTCTAGAAGAGAATTCTGCTTTCTTCTCTCCTTCCTTCCCCCTTTTCTCCTTCTTTCTTCCTCCCCTCCTCCTTGCCTTTCAAGAGAAGGGGAAAGGTTAAAAACATATAACATATAGGTAACTAGTTTTCTTCTGTTTTTAATATAATTTTGACTTCATTATTTTTCTAATAGTTCATAGATTTATGGTGATTGATAAAGCCAATGTGTACATAGTGTTTAGCTGTTCAAGTGGGTTAAAGGTTATCCTACTCACAGCAGATGAGGCATAGGATGTTATCAACTTTTTTCCAAGTCCTTCATTCATCCAAAATAGCAGTTTAGTTTGTGTTAGACCACAATACCAGAGACTTATCTTGGGTTTTCTGGAAAGTCACAACTATTAAATGATCATGTTGCTTGGAGGCAATCCTGCCTTGATGATAAATACATCGATCTGCCTGTGACTGATCTCTGCTCTGACTACAGTACTTATCCAGCTAACAATTATGTGTCATTTTGGGACATGAAGTTTTTTTCTATGTCCTATACTAAGCTTTTGAAAATCTATGATTGTTCCAAATATATTGGCGCAAAACATATAAAACCAAAACACAGTCTTGTATGTCAAGGTCTGCGGAATGAAAATAAATGATGGTGATAGCACTTATTTAGATTTCCTTTCTTTTAAATAGAAGTTCACATCTCACATGATGTGTATATTTATATTGTGGATAAGAGTTAGCATTGCTACCTCAGACCAAACATCAAGATTCCCAATAGTTCAAAACTGTTGAAATCTAATGCTGTGGCTACTCTTCCAGTGTCCTGTGTCTCCTTTTCAGAGGGCTCTCCAGGGAGAATTTGTGTGTTTAGGAGCTAACACAAAAAAAGATCTGAAAACATCCTAGATTTGGATCTGTGATGCAGTGCCTTACTACACAGTCAAATTCCCTCATTTGTAATGCCAAAGTTATTTGGAGTTTACAAATGCTATGCCAGTGAATTCAATATCGTTTGGTAGAGAAATCCTATCCACACAGAAAAATTGTATTATGTTTGGCCTTTAATACTTTGCAACTATTCACCTATACTGCTTCACAATGAGTACAACAGACACTCTTTCAGTGGAACTTACGTTTAATGTTGTCTTTATGTACAAGCAAGTAGGAATAATAATGTTAGCTTTAATGGATAGTTCATTATATGAATTAAGTGCACAAACCCTTAAAATATGTAGGGAACAGCTTAAAGATATGACTGTGAATTTTCAGTGTACCTGCAGACTAAAATCTCATTTTAGTGGTCTTCTTTCTTGTTATGTGCACTTATGTTCCATTACCAGTAATTCTAGTTACATATGCATGTGTGTGGGAGGACAAAATAAAATAAAAACTTCTACCTATTTGCAAGTGGAGACAATTCCAGCAGTCTAGAGAGCTACAGAAAATTCTACATGAGTAAAACCACAACCTTATCCCATTTTAACTGAGTACTTGAACTGTCTGCCCTTGCTTTAGAAACATGTAATTCATTTAACTTTGTTATTCATCAGGATTTAAAATCAAAGACAGAAACGGGAATTTGTCCTAAAAAGTCTTCATTTTTAGAATGTAAATATGAGCATCATATTCCTAGATGATTCCCACTAAAAACTTTATTTCTTGCAAGCTACATGTTTAATGGCAAAGAAGTCAGTAAAAAAGTACCAGACTTCATCTATTCATCTGTCTTCTTGTGTTAAGTTCCTGTGTTTTACTTGGTGGTCACTGTGATCTGAGTAATTACAAATAAAAGCCATAAATAAAAGAGAAAAGGCGACCTTGAAAAAGGTGTAATGAATGCACTCTGCAAAGACTCCACTGCACATTAAAACACAAGCTATAGCCACCAATGTTTCTTTGTCAGTCTTTATTTGGAGTTACGTCTACAAATAAGCTGCACTAAAATATCTGAGAGGAAAAAAGGGAGATTTACTATTTGGGCTCCATCCATTTAAATGTATACTGTATTAGTCTTCCTGCAACGTCTAACTCTTTTATTGATGGGAAATTAGCCTTGCCAACCTTGTTATACAGCCTCAAGAAACTTGATTTCTAGCTACTGCAGGAGGCACGCTTAAAATGAATGTAGTAAATTGAACTTCCATTAACTTTTTTTGGAGTTTGATCCCACCTGGAGACAATCTCTTTCACACCTCTTTAGATACCCTTCCTTTAAATTCTTTGTGCAGGTTCAGAATGATGCTCTCAGAGTGGTGCCTAGTCCCTGAGCTCTTCCAAGGAGACACCAGAAAATAAGACACGGAAGGCACTTGGAAAAGAAAATTAAAAAGAAGAAATATATTGTAGTGGAAGGTCATAGATAAGGAATGGAATGGGTTTATGAAACCCTACATGTCATCTGAGCTTTTCCACCACGCCTCTGGTAAACACTTCTGGAGCTGTATGTGAACTTCTATTATGGACAGCCACGGGACTACGACCCGTGTTCTCTGAGCTAATTGGGCTTGAATCTGTCCAGCATGCCAGAGGAACAGAGCAGCGTGAATCTGTGTTTTTCTAGATAAACTTTGAAATTTTGACAGTTTTATTAAACTTTATTCCAAGTGTCCTGGGTCTCATAGTAATTCTGGAAATCAATGTCCACAGGATTTTGCATGTATTTGAAAATGTTGAGATTTTATTTGAAAGCTTTGATATTAAATGTCTTATTTCAGATCGCAGATTTTGGAAAAAAAAAAGTGGCATAGAAATTTTGGCTTCTATTTGGCTGTATTTTTGTAAGAAAATTTCTAAAACTCAAAAACATGAACTGAAGTCTGCCAACAAATACCAGTGTGCTTTTAAGGAAAAAAAAAGTCTCATAACTTTTTGATCCATTTATAAAATTTTTGACATTAATATTTCCTCTTTTCTACTAAGGTAGTATGAAAATTTTGTTTGTTAAGGTTTCATTTCTTTAAGATGGTACATAGCCTTTATCTATTACATTCATTTGAACTAATGCCTGTTTGAGCAGACAGCTCTAAGTGATACAACACTGCAAATAGCTAAGACATATTCCAAATACTATCCTTATTTGCTGAGGTACAGAGATCCTGAAAGTTTACAGTATTCACTGGAGATATGTATGGGCAGGATTTTTAATCTTGTAGGTGACTAACAATCTTACTAACAGCGTGTCCCAAAGCGTCACTTGCTGCCTATTGTGAGGAAGCTCACTGGCACAGGCTTGGCCTTTCCTAACTCATCCTGTATGAGACAATGCCCAGAGACTTTTCAGGGGGTAGCATGTAGCAGCAATCACTACAAATAAGTGATTTTGAAAAGACTGTACAAGATCACTCCCTCCAAGTTCTTTCAACGTTACCCAGCAAACTTTATGCTCTCAGACACTTGGACGTTACACTTCAGTACACATAACTCACCCTCGCTGTTCAGTACTATGAAAACATTATTCAGAGGAGCTGCAACACAGCCACTGTCTTATTTATTTCATGCATTTTGAATGGGACACACACAAGCTAATACTGTTTTAGGGATAGAAGGACATTATATAGCATTCAGTGGAGACTCAGTACCAAGTGTTGTATATTGTGGATGATGCCAGTCTATGCCACTTGGTCTTAGGACCAGAGAACAGTTCCAGGCTTGTTGCTTTTAGGAGAATATGTATAGTCTAAAGGCCTTGTGAATGCAACAGTGTTAAAAGATTTAATAGCACATGTAAAAATTAATATTTTAGTATCTTAAATGAAATATTATAAATCAGAAAAAATTAAAGTATTCACTTTTGGCATTTTGAATGATTGGCTGGTACTATCACATACTAGACCCCCTCATGGAGCTGTGAAGGCAGTGTGGGGAGTGAAACAGAGGAAAAGGCTTTAAATAAGAGAAGCATTAACTGGAGAGAATCTTCTAATAATGCATTTGCCCTCAATGAATGATGGAAGCCAAATCTATTATATCTGGGAGGAGAAACAGAAGAAGATCACGAGAACCTGAAGGAGTTATCTGAGAAAAGGTTTTTTCCATGAAACTTGAATCTCTGGCTCCATATACTAATATAACTGTAATATTTCTGGCATTAGATTTCCTGCAGCTTTTAAAATTAATGCTTTTATGTTAAGTGTTCAATATATATGTTCAACGTGCATTACATGGTTTGTTTTTTCTATAAGCTTATTCTAAACTCCATGTATCTTATTCTATCCTATCCTATCCTATCCTATCCTATCCTACCCTATCCTACCCTATCCTACCCTACTCATTATTTTACCATTTAATAGCTGTTTAATAAGTCCTTACTTTGTTTCATTAGAAAGCATATTTAATTTAGAAGGATAAAGAGGGAATGGGTGAAACCAGTGAACAACATATGCACTGCTAACATGGAAGTGGGTTGCTGTAAGACAAGTGTCAGACAGCTGAAAATACCTACTTTTCAGAGAGCTTACAGAGCCTACAGATTGAGAAGCACTTACGGGAAGTTTGCAGAAGGTCAGCACCAGTGGTCGATTTTTTGGAAAAGTCATCTCTGGCAGAGAGCCACCACTTCCCCATTAGAAATGACCAAGTGACACAATACAGGCCACAGATCATGGTATCTCCTAAGGCCCCAGGTGACACAACTAGAATACCATTTCCAATTTCTTCTTAAAAAGACATTCTTACGTTCTAAAACAAAAGCCCAGATTCACTAAAACTGACTAGAAACAATGTTCTTAAGTCACTAAATTAGTTTGCCCCATCTAATTAGCTTATGTGACATAGCTAATTAGCTGACACAGTATAATCAGCTTATGTAATGACAACATTCTGCCTTGCAAAACACATTTTTTTCTGTTATGCTTCCAACAATTTGGTAGTAGCATGATAGGGAAGGCAAACAGTTTCTTAATGCATAGAGTATGATTTTTGGCTGATAGAAACTTCCATAAAAATATTTTCCTTTCCTTATACTATCAGTACTCATCTTTATGTTTAAGCATAATTAGTACAGAGGAAGTAGACTTAAAATATGGTAATATACAATAATTATAAACAAGTGCACAAAGATATAGAAACTTCTTTACTCTTCTTACACTTAGCATATAAATATACAAGGCTGAATTGTCCAAGAAAAGTAATTGATGTTCCTCATTATTGTTTCATGCACGCTTATAGTCTTAAAAATTGGGGGGTTTGGTCAATTTTTCCTTTTTAAGGTAGTGGATATCATGCTAGTGAAAGATAGCAGGTCAGGAAATCCCTACCTGTTCCATACACTTCCTACCACTGTGTCTCCTTGCATGACTTAACCTTATTTGAAAGGAAGTGCTTCATTTTTCATTTCCTTATATGCTTCTTGTATTTCAGTTGCCTTTATGCCTCTAAGAAACCTGCACACCTTCCCTCATACCTACTAGAGGGAGCTCCCATATAGATATAAAGCTGTTATCAGTTTTATTCTGACACCTGAATCAGGAACTGCTGTAAGCAGTTACAGGATATTATGACTCTCGTGAGCTGACATTCAGACATATGTTCACAGATGGTTACTTAGGTGCTGTCCTAAGTAAACACAGGTTTGAAAGCTTTTCTAAAGATGAGTTGGGGATTCATTTTCAAACACATCTATATAATCTTACTAATAGGACTTAGTCAACTAACTTGGTATAATGGATTCATGTCTGGAGCTGAGCTTCTAACTTGTCAGTTCTATGTTGCTGAACTTCTCATTCCCTGTATCTCCTAAAATCCTGAAGACCTTTCCCATAAACACTTAGGACCCTCTTTTTTATTCTTTCTTTCTTTCTTTTTTTTTTTTTTTTTTTCCCAAATGTTGGAGATGAAACCAGAAGCATTTAAGAAAAAGACAAAGACATGTCTGTATCTGAAGTTCTGTCCCTTGTCTAGAGTTATTGTTGGGTTGCACTTAGGAATGCCTTAAAAACTAAAAGCTGATTCTGAGAGCTCATTATGGGTCTAGCAGCTAGGCAGTGTTTTATTTTTAAAAGGCTGTGGAGGTCTTGCCAACTTCTGTGTAATCACCTAACACGACAGTGGTAACCCAGGAGGTGAAAGATCAGCTTCTTTGCCATGCTTGTACTGAGGATGTACTAGGAATTTTAACATAGCAAGGAGTTTGCTGTTCACCAAACTGCGGAACATTTTACGTAGGGATTTTCTTTTAATATGCTTCACTGTATTGTCAAGAGAGTAATAAACTGTGACAAAGGTTTTCATGTTTTTGAATGAAAAATATTTATAGAATCAAAAATATTGCTTGGTAAGTCAACTATGCAACCTAGTTCAAAATGAAAAGAAATGTCAAACACTTAGTATTTAGTCCTAGGAAAGAGCTTAATTTTTAATGTAGCGCTAAGGAAGAGTATAATTGAAAAATTTAACAGAGAACGAGCTAGAAAACTACAATTACATGGGAGATACTGTTTATATTCTAGGCATTTTGAATGATGATTTTTTTAAAAGGTCCCAAAATGATAGCTGCTGCTAAGGATTTCAGGAAAAAAAGTTCTCCTGAAAAAAAAAAAAAAGGAAAAAAAAAAAGAAAAAAAAACAAAATATCCAACAAAAGCAGCAAAAATAAAATATCCTGGCAGAAGAGAGAACTGAGGTTGATTATCATGGATGTATCATAGAAGAGAAATAGTATGCACTAAATTCATGTAGGATGAAACTACCCATATACCAAAGTACAATACGTTTTTCCTAACACCCTATAGCTATGTGTTATCACTGGATTATTTGTTACCAGCTATAATGACCGCCCTCCATCCACAGACTTCAAATATTGGCAATGAAACAGGGGCCGTTGTTTGGTTTTGCTTACTTAATCTGTTTAATCACTGGCTGGTGCATCTTTATATGCAGAATTAGATTCCTATGGAGGAGTTATACAGAAGACATTGTGCCACCCAGTCAAGATCACATAAGAAACCTTAATATAGTATGCTGCTTGTTGTGCTGAATTCTAGCTCCTTCCAAGGCCCCAGGTCACTCAGGTGCCTTGCCACCTGTGTTTACTATTTATGGCAGTCTCATTTTCATTGTTCTAAGTCAGTCTGAGGTTAAGCACATGCTTAGAAATCTCGCTCAGTTGAGACCCTAGTAACTGACCTGAAATTGAACATTTTAAGTGGTATAAATAAGAAATTCACAATCAGTATAGCAACATCTGCCAGGCGTTGTAATAACAAACTCAGTAGGAACACATTCAGGAGGGGATGACGGCAGCAGAGGAACTGCTGAATTTTATTTTTTTTTAATTTTATTTTATCAAGCTTAATCCACTGGCTTTGTCACTGGGACGGTAGTGCTCATTTACCAGCCACCAGGTTATTATTAGATGTTCTTAGTTCTACATAAATTCTGAACAGAAACTTCTAAATAAATCAGCATTTTCAAGTGTCACAGATGAAAGCACTTATAATTATTCAGAATATCAGGTTCAATGTGATTTTGAAATCTAGATTTCTGCTTGAAACACACTAAAATATGTATTGCATTATTTGATGAATAATTAACCAAAGAGTTAGGTTAAAGTAATAAAACCATACTAGTGCTGAATTTAATGGAAAAGCTAGCCTTCCCTTCCTTTCCCCTCTTGCTCCCACTACACACCTTCCACCACCCCTTCACTCTGCAGTTGAGAGCTTGCTTTTCAAATTATACTGAGGTAGTAACAGAAGTCAGAGTATGCATTTAAATGAAGGGGATTTGATAAGGTGAAACCCAGAGTTCTTAAATTAGGTTTCAGCAACAGATTCATTTTAGACTGAATTGACATTTCATTGTTAAATTTGTCCTTTTTCTGTCATGGTGGAACTGAAAAGGTTAATGAAAACCCACAATTTACAATAGAAAGTTACTTGAAATATGGATTTTCTTCCTTGTTTAAGAGACCCTGTGCTGCCTAGCAGGGGCTGTGTCGCTAAAGCACATTTGTTGAAGCTGTCTACCTATGGAGCATGTTTACCAAGGCTGTACCAGCATCAATCATAACTACACGCCGCATGCTCTTAACTCTCCATAGATGTGTAGTAGCAGCAGGGCCACCTGTCTGCTGCTTACCACCTACAGTCTGCCAGTCCCATTTGTCTCCAAGGGAGCACATTGGTAATTCTACAGAACGAGAGATAATTTGGTTGGAAATTACCCTCAAAAGTGACAGACCAGCCTTTTTCCTCGACAAATGCTGCTTCAGTGATGAGGTAGGGTGGGTTAACAAAGAGTGACTAAGTCAGTGAAAAATACAAGCACATAACACTCCAAAGAAGAGAGTGTAAGATCTTTTTGTATTCATTTTGGATAGAATCCAAAATGATGCTAACATGAAATATTATGTTATTGGATACCTTTACAGACCATATTCAAAATACATGGACTGAGTATGAGTGGGGCATCTAACCCTTCTACAGAAAGCCAAGCAATGAGGGAAAACAAATGTCTTATTTTTAACAGTAATCTCAGAGTGAATTAGGATTTTGAGGATTTGAGAACTGCATTCAGAAGTCCCTGTTCTACCAAACTCCTTCAGTTTTAGTCAAACAGTGGCATAGCTGTAGAAACAAGGTATCATCAAACAGGTCCAGTGTAGAAACATCTGGATTTTAAAGTCTAAGTTTTCTCATATTGTATATATATCAGTTATAATATTTTGGAATTTGATTATTAGGATTACTTCAAAACAAGAGCAGCAGCTCAGTTTCCTAAGGATATGACTCAAGAAAGTGTTTACAATTCTTTCACTACTATCATTGGGAAGCAAGTATCTTTCCTGAATAGTTGAGATTTGTTTGTTTGTTTGTTTGTTTGTTCTCCTTCCCTGGATCAGAGCCTAATAAAGTTCTCTTCACTACATATGATTACACAGTCAGATGAATGATCAATGGCAGTGATTAGACCAAAGAGATGTTTACTAAACCCAGACCACTACCTGATTTGAAAATAGCTTTTTCATTATTCTTCTATGACAGTCTGTGGTGCTCAGGTCTCATTAGGATAAATCTTTGATGGTGTTTATTTTCTCTCTCTATATATATATATAGTACAATGAGGTATATCTTTTTCTGGGCTGATGATGGACCTGGCTATTCTATTCCCAGCTTTCAGTGCTGGGGACTGAAAGTTGCAAATGGCTGGGAAAATCAAAGAGATTACAGTAAAATCCACAACCATCCAACTCAGTCTTGTGTACACTTCTTTGTTCATCTTGTGAATAAATGCTTGCAGGACTAGGGCCTAAATAATATCTAGCTTTATGTTAAAGCTCTCTATGCTCATGCAGGCTCTCATTAATTTTTCTAGCACTTCTGTTCAAAGTGTCACTATTCAATAGATTATGAACTCAGGAATAAGAAGATAAAGTAACATAAACAACAGCAAGGGATTGGTTCTGGCACAAAAGATCTCTGTTAGTTTTATGCCTTGTGTATCATTTTAGATATGAAGACAGAGATCTATATTCACGTATGCCTTTTCAACTTCACTGAGAATCTGTTCATAAAACAAAAAAACTTAGTTTACAAATTACAGAGAAAGTATTCCAAAAAACTACACATGATGTCACATTTTTGTTGTGATTTTCACTTTGATTTTAGAACTTTGTACCCTTTTCTTCATATAGCTCCAGATGCCCTGGTTATAATAAGCCTTTGCAAGTCAATTTATCATAGATCATTTACTCATCCTGGAATAAATGTAAGATATTAAACAGGAACATTAGGCAAAAAAGGTATGAAATGGGAAAGAAACACAAGAAATGAGTGTTTAATTCCCTTATGATTTTTACAAATGTATGAGGAGACAAAGGAAAGATGGAGAAGTTAAAACTCTGGTTTGGAACTTTGCATTTCTGCCAGTAACAATTTGCAGGAAGGGTAAACAAAAGTTGAGTAATAACAAGGGTTGAGACATGGCAAAATGAGGCACTGTTTAAGACACACAAACACAGAGCACAACCAGTATTTCTTCTTGCTGTCCGTGTTTAATATATATTGAACACCTTTTTTAAATGTTTTTCAGCTTTGCAGTTTGCTGAGGAAATACTAATAATGTATATTTATTTTACCAGAATCTATCTTGAACAGGACAGTGGTGTTCCATTGACAAGTATTCTGGCATCCCAAATCCATTTCTTTCAGGTCATATTGTAAACATTTCCCTTGCATAGGTGATCTATGACTCAGAAATGCAGCCTTAGGAAGTTAGAATACACATGCAAGCAAGAAATTGCAGATTTGGCTCTTAGTTTAACCTTATTTTTAAAGAAATGCAAAATAATATAAAGAGAAGGTCTCTTGGCAGATGAAAAATTTTCAGGAAGGATTTCCTAAAAAAAACCCCAGTGGTACAAAGTCTCAAAGACCCTGGAGCTTTCTGGGTGTGTAAAGTGCCTACTGAAAGGGAATTTGGACTTGATTTTTTGTTTTTATTATTTAATCATATGCACCTACCTGAGATGCTTCAGTCAGAGACATAGCCACAATAAGCACTCTGTAAGATCATGAAAAGAGGAGCTTATCCAGAAGGTGGTTCAAATCTTAGGTGGACTGAGGGTGTTTACTTCCATCCATGGACCACGTAGTGATACCAGGGCAATTTCAGTCCTAATTTATGTTCCTCAGTAAGATGTCTAATTTTCCATGAGATTAACCCACTCTTTGTGCCAAACTTCTGTTTAACTCAGAACACCCTTCCTTTTCTGCTTTAACTCAGAACACCCTTCCTTTTCTGCTTTTCTCCTTGTAGATATTAAAAAAGCAAGCTTGTTTGTCAGACCCCACAGATGCGTACTACTCATTTGTGTAGGTACAGGGGACTTTCAGCCTTAAAAAAGTATCTGTTGGAACAATTCCAGAGTGCCCACTACTGTACTCAAAGAGCGACAGAAATGCAGCAATGTGCCACACAGCAGAGTCAGAAAGGCAGGTTCTTTCAGAAAAGTAGTCTTTTCCCATGTGACATGTCAAAGATAGATCTGCTCTTTTCTTCTGTTTTGTGTTTGGGGGAGTCAAGGCTAACTGTATTTCCCCCAGGAAAATGAGGTATGGTAAGTATGGGAGCAACTCTGATGGCTTTACATTCATGAAACCTGAACTCTCTTTAGATATAGGTTTCAGAGCTACTGTATCTAGGGAAGCAAATTCTGCTAGAATGCAGAAGAAAAACCTGTTTGACAAGCTGAATGTTAGGACGTACTTTAACTGCCTGAGGATAATGGCCTATGAAGGTTTGTGATAAAAATAAGTCACTGAATAACAAATATATAAAGTGTGTATGTACCTATGTATACATATATGCATATCACATACTTATCTGGGGAGAAGGTCAAACGAGATCAATCTGCAGAATTCTATTTTTTTGTTTGGTTTTCTCAGATTCATATACCACTAATAGCAACAAAAAATCAATGAATTCTCTGGAATCAGAGTTCATCAGACAGTTATGAAGCTGGGCATAACATGATTTGCTCTCCACCTCTACCATATATTAAATTGTTAGGGCAAAAAGAATTCCCTTGCTGAAAAATAAGGGCCTGAAGAGTGTAACACTGAAAGGCCAAATGTTAAAATCTAGTTCTTTGAGCAGCACTGTGCTTTAAAAGTAACTTAAGAAAAACTTTGCCTTCTTTTTTATTTATTCTTTGCAGTTATTTTCCACATCATTGCATCTAATGTTACGAAGACTTGAAGTACTAAAAGTCTCAGTGATGCTGACTGAGACAGTGACTCATTGGTCACTCAGTGATGGCTTTCATTCAGTGAAAGCCTCAGTGATAAAGCAGAAGAACAAAGACCTCTATTTGTCACTCTGGGAGGGAGACAGTGAAAAATGTTTCAAGAAGGTATGTTTTACTAGATTTCAAGCTGAAGCCTGATTCAGGCTTAAATGCTGCCCTTAGGTATAGTCCTAAGCATGGGGGAAATGAGAATGTATAAAGCCTCTTGAGGCATTGCTGAGGAGTACCTTTAAGGTCATTCAAAAGAGATGACTTTTCTGCAGCACAGTTCCCTTTTATGCTGAAGGGAGAGTAAGGGTTTTATTCAGCTTACATCTGCCTAACCCTGGCTGGTTTTAGACCAGCAAAGATTTCTCACCTTAAAGAAACTCTAAGTGCATGGGTTTAGGTGGGATTTAAGTTATCTGGATATAATCTGAATATATGAAAGTATAAAAGCAGGCTTTGCAAACCTTTTCTGCACAAGGTCTGTCTTCAGCAGTGGTGCAAAAACATGGAGAGGTACTGTAGGACATACTGTGCATTTTCTGGTCTCCCTCGTATGACTAGTGTTAAACTCCTAAGGATTTTCCCATCAAGGTGTCAAAGGCAAAAAAGAAAAGTAAATTGTGAATGCTAACAGGCGGTTAATAAGTGAATGCATGTGTGCTGAGGGTGGGCATCCAAAACTGAACTTTTGCATTCCCTGACAAAAGCCTGCTACTTCTTGGCTGGGACCAGGACAAGCCAGTGGTAAATTTTGATAACGGCCAGATTAAAAACAAGTGGCACATCCTGAATCCTCCAGGTAATACAGAGGCACAAGACAGAAGCACCAGTTTGAAGGCTTATCATTTGTTATACTTCTTCACATAGACTATTAGACTGGGAAGAGTGGGGCTTTCAGCAGCCTGGAAAGAAGAGCTGGTGCCCAAGAGAAGGGTTCCCCAAAAGTAGAATTGGTTTCGGAAAGACGAAGGTGAAGCTCCTGACTGGAGTTAGGCTCCTGGAAGTGGGGAAGCCTCCTGGAGATGGGGGAGATGAGCAGAAACCAAGGCTGGGGCAGGCCAGGGGTCATGACCAGTAATGCCTGAGGGGAGCACCGGTGAGCGACAGCACGGCAGGAACCAACACAACTTTCTGCCCAACCGACCCAGTGCAGCAGCCACCCACCTCCCCATGAGAAGCCGAGGGAGGGGTGTGTGAGACAATAAGACAGGGTAAACACTGTCGTCTTCATGGTTCTTAAATAAACCCCAGCCGGCCAAACAAGGTATTAGTATTCAAAGGTGCATCAGCCTTCATCACCTCAGCAGTTGTTACAGTAAGCAGGAGTGCATCAGTAAGAAGGCAATAAGGTTTATTTGTTTGTTTTTCCCTTCAGCGAGTCATTTCAGATTTCCTAATATGTGTCTGGAAGAAGCACCTGTCTGTCCTAATCACTGCAGGACATTATCCTTGGAACTGTCAGATTCTCAATTAATTATTTTAAAGGATCTGCTACATTACTTCCTAAACAAGAAAAAGAAATGGTGTTTTAGCTATTAAAAAGTACATCTTAGGCCTGATTTACTGCTGTACTATTCTTTAGGATGTTTCCTCTCTGGCAGTCCAAGAGTCCATAATTTCCCTTATCCTTCTGCCCCTCACTCCAACACATACACACACAGATTTTTTTCTGTGACTTGATTCCTATGATATTGCTAATTTGTGCTGCTCCACAAAATTAACCACTCATTAATACCTTCACTAAAATATTTCAGGATATGAATACCTTCACTAAAATATTTCAGAATAAATAATGAACTCTGTATGTCACCCTTGCAGTCTCCTTTCTCTCTAAACCCATTTCTGTGCTCAGGTACATTAGGACAGGGAAGAGGCATACTTTTTAATATTTTTTTTGTAAACTAGCTAAACTGCTGTGGCAGATCTGGGTCTGCCTGCGTGAAATAGTCCAAGTCTCAGTTCCCTCTTTTCCTGGCAGAGATGACTTCTCAGAAGTCCCAAGCTTTGCAATATCAGTGTGTTGTTAATATCTCTTCTGTAAACTCTTAAGTGAATCTGGCAGTTGGTA
This sequence comes from Aquila chrysaetos chrysaetos, assembly GCF_900496995.4. Classification (NCBI taxonomy): domain Eukaryota; kingdom Metazoa; phylum Chordata; class Aves; order Accipitriformes; family Accipitridae; genus Aquila; species Aquila chrysaetos. The sequence continues at coordinate 59,952,056 of NC_044007.1, forward strand.
GTGATTATTAACCTTGCACTGAACCAGCAATTAATCTGTTCAGGCTGCAGAGGAAGAAGAAAGAGAGAGAGAAAGAATGAGAGAGCACAAACTTGCCTGCTCTGGCTCAGTGATTCTGGTGAATCAGAGTACCCTGATCTGATATTGTTTAAACTCATTAGTATTCTCTATCTAATCTGCAGATTTAATTCATTACATACATCATTTCCCCATAGCCTATACACCCATTTGTAATTTCCATGACATATTTTTCATCTTCATGCTTTAGCCTTGGCAGAGAAAACATGGGGTTAGGAAACAAAACATTTGATAAATAAGTATTTAGTGGTGTGTGAAGTAATAACAGAAAAAAACCTAAGCCTTTTTCTGGTCTGCCGCATTCTGCTGCATCATGCTGACTGGGGAGTGAAGCAAAATTTGGCTCTATATACCTTTAAAATGATCTTATTGCTGTTGGCATTTCATTGAACTTTAAGGAAGATGCATTATTACTTTATTGTCATGCCAGAAATGAGTAAACCCAACTGCATTTTCCAACATTATTGGGCTTACCTTGGGTGGGAAGACTAGGTCTAAGGTAAGTCATTTATGACTGCATCTTCACCTAGTCTGATGCATTTCTTAGCTGCAGGGTAAGTCAGAGATCTCAGCACCTTATGCCAAGGGTGCAAACTAATCAAGGGTGTAGGAGAGGAGTGGCTGCATGGAGCCAGTGAGCAAAGTGCAGAGCTCTGTCTCCAACTGTCACCAGCACCAGTTGCCCACAGAAGAGCCAAAAGGAAGGACAACCATATAAAGACAAATAATTTTCCTGATTACCGTTATCCAGGAGTCTGTAGCTCTTGGCTTTCCTGATCCAAAGGATCTAGTTTTCTCCCACGACCTTGCCCAGTCCTTTTCTGAACCTACCCAAATTTTTAGCATCTACGATGTCCTGTGGCTAGTTGTGAAACTTCCACCTACACATTGTGTGAATATTTTTCTTTGTTTTTTCTTTGTTTCAAAAATAGCACTTGCTAGTTCCATTATGGCCTCCAGTTCTTTTTGTAGGACAGAAAGAAAAATGATTCCCTGTTCTCTGACTCTGTGTCAGTCACAATATTTGTACAGCTCCATCATACAACGCCTCAGTCATTTCTTTTCCTAGCTGAGAAGCCTTAGTCTATTCAATCTTTGCTTGTTCAGAAGCTGTTCCATACCTTTTCTATTTCTTGTTGCTGTCTCTGAGCTTTTTCCCATTCTGCTATATTCTTTTTGAGATGAAGGGACCAGAACTGCATCTAACATTCAAGATGCTGACACACACTGAAATTATGCGGTGGATGAATGTGTAATTACATCCTTTCCTCTCCACTTACTGCAAGTTTTTCTGTCATCCTCAGACACCTCTATGCAACTCACCTTGTTCTGTGAAAATAAACATCTTCCAGGGGTAATGATTTAAGTAGTCTGTAAGACTGTTAAAGCCATTAGGTACCTCTAGGTCTCACCTTACTTTATAGGTAGTATGTCTTCATAATATGCCACCATGACTACAGATGTAATGGTATTCTATATATCCTGTGATGGCATTTTGTCTCTTTGCAAGTGTGAGACACCTTGCAGAATTCTCTTTAGCTGTGAGAAGAAATATTTACATTCTTTGATCATCTCATTTCTTCTCATGTCCCCTTGCTTGTTGATATATATTATCACATAATCATTTGCCTGATTGGTCTTGGCATTTCAGGAGAGATAAAGGAACCATCTTTGCTTCTAGACTGCTGAGTCTTTTTTTTTTTCTAATGAGCTATTTTCTGCAGTTTTTGTGATGAACTTTTTTTGTTTCTAAGACTCAGAGAATTCCATCTGTAGTGAAGTCTTCCACATTACAGATACAGTGAGAAATCTACAAAGTTGGTCATTACCTGAAGAATTTACTAATCATAGTTTATCATATTAAAATTGTATTAAAATATTTAGAAAACAGATAACTGAGAAAGTGTCTCAATACTCTCAGTTCATTAAAATACCCAGATTATTTTAAAATAACTTCTTATGGTTAACTGGCATATGGGGTCTGATTTAAGAATAGAAATAAAGCCTCATATATTTTGATGTGAAAGAAAATTTGTAGGGAGCAGTAATGTTTGTAATTGGTCCCATTTCCATACAACAAACAAACAAACAAAACGACCAGAACCCACAGCCCCTCTCTTCTACTACTAGTGACAAGGAGAAATCCCTCTTGGAGGGCTTTCTTTTGCCCATGTTTCATACAGGTATGAAGTGCTATCAAGAGATGTGGCAACACTGAAGGTATTTGTGTCAAACATTTCAGATAGCAGAAGCCATACTGAATTTTAATGGTTGCTATAGATAGGTCCTTGAACCAGAAAAAACTGTTGCAGACATACATGCAAACATACATATACATTTACAAACAACTGTCCTACTGTCAGTTATAACCTTGATGTTAATACTTGCTTCTGGGCTCATACATGTTTGAATCGGTGACTTTCTACTTCTGAAAAGTGCTCCTCAGTCTTCCTTGGCCCTTGGGATATCTGCTCCCTGTTCACTCCTCTCAACAGTTGCATGAGCCATAGTACCCCATCTCCTCACATGCTGCACATAGGATTAGTCTCCAGAGCCAACCCTGTAGTTCCTGAAAGCTTCCCTCACTCTATGGGTGCTACCTGAAAAAGTAATTGCTTAAAAGATTGTAATACATAACCGGGAAGACACAGCTAAAATGAATATCATTCACAACAGCAGTGGGCAAGGGCAACGGAAACATGGCAGAATCACACATCAGCACAAGGGGTGGCTTACATCATAAGTACAACTGTTGCTTTCAGCTTCATATATGAGGTTTTACCCATTAACATCTCAACATGCATGCATACACGTACACGAGCACATGCACACACACCTCCCCAATCCCAAGGGATAGGCTTCGTTATTTCTTTCCTGTATTGCTGTCTACTATTTGGCTTAACAGGTTATTCACACATCTGACAGAGGGGTCTCCATGGGGCTCTACGGAGGTCAGGTGTGTGGCAGGAGCCTATGGATTTTGGATGCTTTTTCCCTGTTGTTATGTTATGGTCCAAACACCCACAGATGCTGCTTCTGGTCTTCCCCACAGTGAAGATGCTATCCTTATTCCTTCTGGTTTGCTTCATCCAGACAGGATTACTAGGGTAATGGACAGACGTTGTTTTCCTGGAGTAATCAAAAAATTCAGATGATATTACAGAATTCAGTCACCCTCTGTTGGTGAATGGGCTGTCCTTCCAGGACATGCAGACTCTTCCATAGTGCCTTTTCAGATGACCACTACCTAAGCCATTTAATTTCTCTGTGCCTTAGTTCTCTAAAGTGTAAAATCGAATAATAATACCCATCTTCTCAGATACCTTCAAATGTGCTGTATAGGTACAAGCAACTGTTACTGACTGATTTTAAAGAAATAGCTTGCTCTTTATCTGCATTTGAACAGTATTTATAGCACACAAATTAAAAAAAAATCTTTTTTTTTTTTTTTTTTGTAACGGATTATGTCCTATATATCAGTGATTTTAGCAGCCAATACCTGTACCAAATTGCCGGGATGTTTCAGGTGAAATTCTTCTATGAAGGGCAGGTGTCTCACAGTCTGACTTGAAATCTCCAAAGCAGTGTCAATTACTTCCACTGGAAGTGGTAGCATCCTTTTCATCAGAGATGCAGGGCTTCAGAAGTCATCAAGCTTGGATGATGAGATAACATTAGCTTTGAGTAGAAATACAGTTTGGGTTTTTTTTTTTTTTGGCCTGGTTTCCTATGGAAATAAGTCTTATGCAATTATGGGATCCATTTGCCTGTTTGTCCATTCCCATTTGTCTTTTTCCTTATCGGTCAGCCAGTTTTCTCCAGAACTACTTGTAAGCCCTTTCATCAATTTCAACCAGATTTGAAAGAGGGGTAAAAAGACCATTATGTCCAAGAGAGTATTTGTTAAGTATGCATAAGAAATTAGTACACCTATTGACAAAAAAAGTAGGAAGAACTCAGCCTCATATCTTCCAGTTGGTAGTAGCCAGATTGCTAACAGGCATATGTGCATTGGCCAATCGATCCACGCAGGTGTAGGTCCATACTGAACCTTTCAGAACTATTTCTCCTCAGATGAAGAAGTCACGGTGAGGCATTGGGACTCTAAAAGCACAAACACATGTGAAATGAGGTTTCATTATTTTTGCTTCTCTTTGAACAACTTGATAAATGACCTCTTTCATTTCCAGGATGACTTTACTCTTTTCTACAATATTCTTTGCATCTGATGAGAATCTGTGCACAATGATCTATGCACCAGAATGCAGTTATTATTCTTTTTTATATTAGAAAGGGAAAGCTGTACATTATTTCCTTACTGTCCCAAGACCCTTCTCTTACAAGTGTAGGTTGCCATAAGCAAACAAAGCCTGATTCTCTACTGGAAATTAACTTCCAAAACACTTCTAAATCTTGGTTCTTCTTTCAGACTCTTTATTAGGAAACATCCTATCTTCATTATCAATACCTCAGATCACAGTATGAAAGAGATACATTTATGACAGCTGAATAGTAGGTGCAGAAAGATCTCAGTGTAGAATGGGTTTTCAGGGAAAACTAGAATAATTCAAAATCTGCCCACATCTCCATAGAGCCTCTCTGGCAAATCTTTTCCACCATAATTAGAATGACATTCACAATAGCAGCTACCATTTTCCCTACAAACATAAACAAACAAACCTTCCCCAATTAGTTTCACATGATGACTGAGGGAGCAGAGCTAAAGATTCCATTAGGAGCATTGCTATGCTAATCTAATTAGCCTGGGAAACACTCAGATATTATGGAACTGGAATCAATAAAAACTCTGAAAAGCTAGATTTACATTTCAGCCACAAAAAGGATTATGCAGACATTTCACTATTCTTTTGCTTATGATTTTCATGAGCAATAAGCAGAACAAACACAATTCTTATCTAAAGGGTCACATGTAAATAAGTATACCATGGCCTGAATATTTGTTGTAATGAAAAAATTAGCAGAATTAATTTATGAGCTTTAATGTAATCCATAAACAATTTGCACACTGCGTTGCTGTTTCAGCGAAGAGAAAATATATTCAACCTCTTAAAATAATTTGGAACTTTTAACAACCAGCATTTCTTCAAAATCTAATTTCTACTTCTACCAGTTATATAAGTTTTGATGGAACTTACTCATAAGACCACTCTCAGCAGCTGCCAAAGTAGCCAGAGCTCATCTTTGTGGTTTTTGCGTCATGGCTTTTAGTAGGAAAAAAACCCACTACTCTTAAACCAGGGACAAAATTTCCAGAAAGTGGCTCAGTTGTTTTTAAGGACACTCAACCTCTCAAGCTGTGTTCCCCATGGGTTGCAAAATCCAAGAAATTTCCCTGAACATTTTCATCTAGAGTGAAAATTGCATTTAGTTTACAAACTCCTACAGAACAGAATGAAGTAAATCTGCATGAAGTAATATTACTTGTATACTTGCAAGTGCTTTTAGACTACAGTGACGATGAAAGAAAAAAAGTCAACACTGAAAAAGCAGCATGGCAGTTTCATTGTTGAAAAGGTTTTGCTACAGTGAAATTTTACGCCAATGTGCCCTTCATCATCACTTCAGCCACTCCAAATCACTTGTCTGGACAGCAAATCTGGCTCACTCTGAAGCTTCTGTCCTCCTCTTACCTATTATTTTGCTATGCATCATGTAGCTTCTAGGCAGCTTAATTGTTTCTTCACACTATGTAAACCATTTAACTTCTCTGGCTTCCTACAGAAATTAAGCTCATCATGGACCCAGTGGCCCAGATGACAACACTTTCCCACAAGGTACAGCAGGGAACCGTATTAGTGGTGAAGCTCAAAGAAAAGAATACATTATCTGTGACACATGTAGAGGGAATGGAAGAAGAAAGTGATTTGCCAGATTTTACTTGTAGTAGTCAAGTGATAGGTTTACAAATACTGATTCAGAATCTATTGTCAGTAAAATTGGTAAGAGTTGTTCTCTTTCATTATGGTGCAAAAAACCCCCCAACATTCTGGCACCCTAAGACATCTGAAATCCTTAGCCTTTGTCCTAAATTAGAATGAAATTAGTTAAACAGTAGAATAAAAGTAAAAGAGTAGATCAGAAAGGGAGAGAAGTCCAGCCATTTGTATTCAGTAAGATTTGTTGGTCAAATAATGATCAAATTGAGTGAAAGTGGTAGAATTTGCCCAGCATTTATTTGCAAGCTAGTCTTTTTGGCTTAGCAATTGGTGTTGAATCTGAGTATTCTACAATGTGATTCAGAACACGATTTTCTCTAAATGTACTTGCCAGAGGTAAATGTAATAATTTATGGAGTGTGCAGAAAATGTTTTCTTCAGCTATTTGTTATTCAGAAAAGGTTTTCCTTTACTCTTACTGTTAGGCTTTTATGCTGGCAGTCTTATTAAGGTCAAGCCCTATCAAAATATTACCTCTGGGGTCAAAAGGGTAGTGTAGTCCTTCCCAAGGCTATTACACATTTTGGTGATCAGCTGCTAGAGGGCACTTAAGAGAGATCCAGAGCAGTACACCAGCCCCTGGAGAATGAAACAACATCTAGTTTTTGACAGCTTCCTGTAGTCATGAACTGGGAGATTTATGAGGTTAGATTTGATCTCTAGTCCTGTCTAAAGCCAGGTATGCTGTATGCTGCATTACTAAACAGGCTACTAGGCAAAGCTAATATAGCTTCCTAAAGGTGAACTTGAAAGGCTACTTTTAAATCTCTGGCTAGCTAACTAAATCCATTTTAATGCCAGCTGTGAGAATTAGGGAAATGTAATCTCACAGGTGCACTTGATTAAAGCAAACAGCTAAACTCTCTGTCTACTTTCTGGTTATGTTTCTTCAGCAGCAATGGAAGCACAAGCCTAGAAAGGATGAATTTTCATCTATGTTGTTTAAAATTTCTAATATTCTGCTGTGCTGAATGTAGTCAGGACCCTCCTCTCTTCATCATGTTCTGTTAGCCCTAGATCAATATGGTCCGATTCTGCATCTTAAGCTTACTAGAAACTCCTAGAACTTCTATACTCTATTTATGTTGCATTACATTCATTTAGACAATGGTAAATTAAGGCAGAAGTCTAGTAGCCTCCTCATAAAGACTAAGTTTTGAAAGACAAACTGCTAAATTAGACCTTGCACTTCTGTATATTATGTACTGTGATGAAGGTAAAGAGTAAAATGCATTTGAGTGCTTGAGCTGCACCAAAATCAGCCTCTAGTATTTTACAGATATAGTAAAATTGCTTAAGTACCTATGAGCAGTTCCATGCATTTGATTGGAGCATTACTTTCAATTGACCTTTAATTATTTTGAGTGCCCTAGAATTCAGTATCTGGTACCTGCAATCCTAGGCCTCAAAGTCTATGAATAAACCTATTGTCAGTCAAATTCCTGAAAAACTTCACGGAAAAAGGAGCTGGAGAACCCCTTATATTGGGTCCAAATGGCAAGGTTTTGGTAGCAGGGAGGGCTACAGGGGTGGCTTCTGTGAGAAGCTGCTAGAAGCTTCCCCCATGTCCAACAGAGCCAGTGCCAGCCAGCTCCAAGACAGACCTGCCACTGGCCAGGGCTGAGCCAGTGGCAGTGCCTCTGGGAGAACAGATTTAAGAAGGGGAAAAACAAAATGGCACAACAGCAACTGCAGCTGGAGAGAGGAGTGACAACATGTGAAAGAAACAGCCCTGCAGGTCAGTGAAGAAGGAGGGGGAGGAGGTGCTCCAGGTGCTGGAGCAGAGATTCCCCTGCAACCTGTGGGGAAGACCATGGTGAGGCAGGCTGTCCCCTTGCAGCCCAGGGAGGTCCACGGTGGAGCAGATCTCCACCTGCAGCTGGGGGAGGACCCCATGCTGGAGCAGGTGGATGCCTGAAGGAGGCTGTGACCCCGTGGGAAGCCTATGCTGGAGCAGGCGCCTGGCAGGACCTGTGGCCCTGCGAAGAGACGAGCTCACGCTGGAGCATGTTTTCTGGCAGGACTTGTAACCCCATGGGGGATGCACACTAGAGCAGTCTGTGCCTGAAGGACTGCAGCCCATGGAAGGGACACACGCTGGAGCAGTTTGTGAAGAACTGCAGCCCGTGGGAAGGACTCACCTTGGAGAAGTTCATGAAGAACTGTCTCCCATGGGAGGGCAGTGGAGCAGGGGAAGAGTGAGGAGTCCTCCCCCTGAGGAGGAAGGAACGGCAGAGACAACGTGTGAGGAACTGACCCCAACCCCCATTCCCTGTCGCCCTGCACTGCTGGGAGGAGGAGGAAGAGAAAATTGGGAGTGGAGTTGAGCCAGGAAGAAGGGATGGAGGGGTGGGGAAAGTGTTTTAAGGTTTGGTTTTATTTCTCATTACCCTGCTCTGGTTTGATTGGCAATAAATTAAGTTAATTTTCCCCAAGTCAAGTCTGTTTTGCCCAATGGTAATTGGTTGAGTGATCTCTCCCTGTCCTTATCTTGACCCACGAGCCTTTCATTATATTTTCTTTCCCCTGTCCAGCTGAGGAGGGGAGTGATAGCGCAGCCTCGGGGGGCACCTGGCCTCCAGCCAGGGTCAACCCAGCACACCCCTCTTCTTCTTTAAGGGAAACAGAGTTTTTCTGCTATTTGCAAACAGAAGAGGAAGCAACTCCTGGAAGAAAAGTGAAAAGTATATTCCCCCACCAAAGCCCCCAAAAGAGAGATCTTGTAGGATCTATCAAAAAGGAGGATCTAGGAGGGATATACTCATACAGCAGAGGGTGAGGCACAAGTTGTAGTTGTTTACAGCCCTTAACTGGGTGTATGTTGCTATCAATCATCATTCTTCCTGAGGAAAACCTTGTTTCATGTACTAACCCCACTAAAACCAACGGACATGCTAAGCTGACTCCAATCAGTACTAAGCAGATTTTCTTTAAATTTTACAAGAATCATCTTAATTCATCTTTCTGGAAGTACAGACAAGTTGTTCAGACTTTCCCTTAGTATTTTCCTTCTCCTCCCCATTTCTTAATTATGCTGAAATGCTAAAAGGCTCTCTCACCACACTGTTTTATTTACCTGCCTTTAATTGATATCATTTCACAGGAGATATTATCAACTATGAAGATGATAAATGGCTGGATGTCTTTCCAGAAGCTGCTTCAGCAAGCTGTCGGATGTGAGATTTATTCACATGCCTTAAGGTCAGGATTAGTTTTACCACCAAAAAGCAAGAAAACCAGAAGAGTGAGACTTAGTTTACTTAGAAAAGGTGCAACTTGTCAAGTACGGTAGCGTGTTGTTACTTGATAATTAGCTCAAGACAAGCTTGTAGCTGCTTCAAAGTACATTTTAAATCAGACCACACTGAGGAGTCTTTGGGGATGCATCAGCAACAATTCAGTGGAAGAATAGGATGCTGTGAATGCTTGTTATTCAAGTATTTCCTTTCCTTATGCATGAGTTATATGGAAGCAGTAAGTACATATTTCTTCTTTTTCCCTTCCTTTGATGCAGATAAAAATACAAGTCAGCCAAAACACACGGTGATCTAAGAAAGGTGAAGCAAAAATCTCTGCAGACTTTAATCCAATTTCTAGGTTACCAGAGATGATGACAATAAAAATAACTAATGAGAAAATCCTGATTATGTATATTTCTAAACCGGCATAATTTGGAACTTTGAACAAGAACAAATACAAGAAAAATAATTTAAGGCTTAAATTAAAAGTCTTTGGGATTTCTGTTGCAAGTTTGCAAAGTGCCTTATGTGCTGGAGTCCATGAGACCATGGATAAAACAAAAAAGCATAACATTTAGTAAAGTCTTGTTATCACTGACAAATCAAGAAAATATTGAATTCATATCATATATAAAAAAAGAAAGAAATTATTTTCAGTAATTTAAACATTCAGTATCTTTAAGTACAAAGTGTGTACTCTATCATCAGCATTCACTTCATATCAAAGAATTAAAAAGATAATTTTGAAGCTCTATTATTCATCAACAGTTAAAGGTAAAAAAGTATATATTCTTGCATACTTTCTTTTTGTCTCATTAACACCTTGAAGTAATTTACTATGTCCTATATAAATGGCAATTTCATCAAATACTACAATCTGCCTGGTATTTTTGTGTCATTAATGAGAAGTTGTATTTTGAATTCTGGTAGCTGCTGACCGGCTTCTCATCTGATTGTGGTTCTTTGTTGTTATGCAGGGCTTGCCCCACGGCAGTGTTTGAGACATTAACTCTTCCAGTCTCTCACACTGATGTTCAGAGGGAACCTCCTGTGTTTCAGTGTGTGCCCATTGCCTCTGGCTCCGTCCTCTTTGCACCCTCCCTTCAGGTATTTATATATGTTGATGAGATCCCCCTGAGCCTTCTCCTCTCCAGGCTGAACAATCCCAGTTCTCTCCCCCTTTCCTTATAGGAGAGATGCTCCAATCCCTTCATCATCTTTGTGGCCTTTTGCCCGACTCTTCCCAGTATGTCCAAGTCCCTCTTGTACTGGGCAGCCCAGAACTGGACCCAGCACTCCAGGTGTGGCCTCACCAGAGCTGAGTAGAGGAGAAGAATCACCTTCCTTGACCTGCTGGCAATACTCCTCCCAATGCAGCCCAGGACACCATTCACTTTCTTTTCAGGAAGGGCACATTGCTGGCTGATGTTCAAGTTGGTATCCACCAGGACCCCCCCAGATCCTTTTCTGCAAAGCTGCTTTCCAGCTGGGTGACCTGGAGTGTACACTGATGCCTGGGGTTATTCCTCCCCAGGTGCAGGACTTTGCAGTTTCCCTTTTTGAACTTCATGAGGTTCCTGTCAGCCCATTTCTCCAGCCTGTTGATGTCCCTCTCTAGGGCAGCACAACCCTCTGGTATATCAGCCACTCCTCCCAGTTTTGTAACATATCACCCATATCAATGATGAGGGCCTGTGTTACTTTTGGTTTCTGAACTGTACAGAAGCCAGCCATGGAGCATTTTCAGTATTTTTTTTGGTAGTCCAAATCCATTTTTCCATATTTTGTTTTATTTTTCTCTGAATTTTAGGTAGGTTCTTGTTGAATTCTAATGGCTTCACCTCAAGTTTCAAGTTGTGAGACAGAAAACTATCATAAATGTATTCCATATAATATGAAATTTTCCTCTCTAAATATCACAATAAAAATGTAGTTTGGTCTTGTTGTCATATTTAGTATTATCAAATTGAGCCACTAAGATGATCAATAATATTTTTCATTGGTTTTGCTCATCACAGGTTTTGCTCTTTTGAAGTGTAACCAGTCGGGAATGGTAAGGGAATATATACCCATCATACAGTTTTGCTTTTTCTAAGACACGTACCGTAACTGCATTCTGTAGAGTACAAGGCTTGATATACTGGAGGCTTGGTATGTTTTCACTACAAGGCAAGTGATAAGCGACATTTTCTTTATGGTTATGGCAAAAGCCATTATGATAGTCATTGGGACTGCATTAAACAGTGCTTTCTTTATGTCTGAATTCATGCCAGAGTTAGATATACAAGGGTAAATTAAGTGCATTTATGCCAAGAATAACTCCTCTGTGAGTTCAGTAGAACTTTCATACAAACAAGGGTACTTTGTATTTTTAATAGTACTTTAGAAGTATATATATTCATGTTTGGTTGTGGAATACCCAACAGGGTTCAGAAAGTGGTTGGATATGGTATTTTTCATAAATTTTATACAAAAATAAAGGCAGGAAATCAATCTTTGTACTTCTACTCTTTTATAAAACAGTGTGAATTTGTTATCTTTAAAAATAATCACACTGGTTTAATACAGGAGGAGGGAGATGCTACAAAGCTGGAAATGGGAAAGCACTTTATCAGAAGTGATGTTACATTATGAGCAACTGTTGGCTTCTACCATTGAGCTAATCTATGATACAAGAGTGAAAAAGAAGAGGCACAAAAATGGCTATATCAAGACTTATGCTTGCAAAAAGGAAACAAAAGATGAAAAAACATGTTATTGAAAACTGGAAGAAATAGACTGTGGCCTCCCAAAGAACATAATAAATGTTCTTTTGACTCACTACAATGCAAATCAGGGAAAAAAATACAAGGTAGAAACAAAGGGAGTAGAAACCTGCTATATAGAAAAATGGTAGTGGAATCAGTAACATCCTTTTAAAAATGTTACAATACATAACTGAATTAAACTAATAATTCACAGACACACTATAGAATTTTTGAGCAATACTAAATATGGAAAGGGATCCTAGGTGTTTGGAGCAGACAGGAGGCTTTGAGATATTGCTTTGTGAAGAACGTGGAAGAAGACGGTATGAAGAGAAAAACTCTCACAAGTACAATAAACTCAATTTTAGAAACATGAACACCAGAAATAAAACAAAACAAAATAAATAATAAGTAAGAAAACAAAACAAAAAACTTAAGACTGTTTAATGAAACATATTCATGGGTCAGATCATGTCTTCTAGAACAAATTTAGTGTCATGCTGAAGAAAATAATGACACCTGTATGACTTACAACACAGAAAATGTTTTTTTTTGCATTTCCTGAAAGCATGGAACAGGATGTGAGTACTAAGAATTTCAGATCAATGTATAAAAATAATACTTTACTGAATAGAGAATATCAGCCATGGTGTACAGCTTTCTTCAGAAAGCCAAACTCCAAAGAAATTTTAAAAACAATCTGTGTGCTTGAGAATGATGTAACACTAAGTAATAACAAGATACCCACTGAATTATTAGCCAGAAAGAAAGAATTTGTCAGACATTACCACTTTATTGTGGTGTTTGGGGATTTCTGTGATTTATTCAAAAGTGGAAATGAAACTAAATGGAATGAAATGTATTGTACTACTTCTTCCTGTTTATAATTTATAAAGTCCTGCCTCTGATAACTGTGTGAAGACTAACTATGCTGCAGTCATAGTAGAGGACAATCGATATGTAGCCTAATAAGACCCACGTACAGTTTTGACATGAAGCAAATATTTCTATCTCGGTACTCTCCTCTAAAGACATGGAAATAAAATTTGAATTTATCCTTTCCAAAGCAGTAAAATACACAATCTTGACATGACATTCATATTGTAATGAAAGACTTAACAAATCTGTGATAATGAATTAGCATTAAATTAATGCAAAAAGGCACATTTTCCCTAGTATTCTTAAATGTGAGCAAAGGAAATAATGTGATCTTTAGCATGATCTTTGAGGAGATCTGTCCTTTGCAAAATTCCTGGGATGGAATGAATTGGCATGCCTGAAACCATTTGTGGATGAGGCATTTAAAATTAACAAAATTTAGATCCATGTGTGCCTGTAACAATATAGAAAGTTCTTTAGGTAAGTTAAACGAAAACAACATTCAGACATCTCAATGAATTTATTGAAACATCTAGAAAAACTATACTTTTAATGGAGGAGGAAATTAAGGAAAGAGAAGGACTAGGATGCCTTTTTTTCGTCATCTAGGAATAAGCTGCAGGTGGATGCAAAGAAGCTTCTTGAGGTGAATTATCAGAAGTGAGAAATAATTTCTTTGACAGAAACAGGTTGTGGTATAATAATGACTCCACAGAATAGGTAAAGTAGTATGTCCATCAGTACATTAAAGAATTTTAAAGATTCACATAATCTTTCATTCCTGAACGTATGATATGGCTGATTCTGTAGTGGCTGATTCTACGTAGTGAACAGATGTCTTTTGCAGTTCGGTCTGGCCACTCTTCCTTTACAATGTGAACTTACTCAAGAGAGAGAACAGTAGAATAGGAAAAGCAAGGAGAAATTTTAATCTGAGCCAACTACAAAACAAGTGGAGTTGTGTAGAGATCTGGTACAGTCATGGTATGAAAGGCACCACTCTGGTATTGGGCCATAAAGAGGACAGAGACTTACATTACACATTTATGGTCGATTTTCATACTTTTTGCTGCTATTTCCATAATGTTGTTTCTGTAGCAATCACTTTATTTTACATGACAAATGGTCTTAAGTTTTATTTTGGTTGCAGAAATCAGTCTCTAGCGCAGTCAAAGTGTAATATTTGCAACAAAACCTGAAGTGACAGGGATTTAAGCAAATCTTTTACTTTATTTCTAGGCCCTCAAAGGGAAAATACATTCTGTTGGAAAAAATAGTATTTCTTTTTTCCAGAAGAGATAGCTCTGTTGCTATTACTTGTTGTGCATATATATTATATACCATTACTTTCTACTCTCTTGATAAACGTACTGAATAATAATATTTTTCTGCTTTTTTATTTTTAGTGATCTTTCCCCATGAAAGTTACAGTTATTAACTACATACTATGTACAGCAGTTACTAGCTATTCTATGAAGTGCTCTTTTTGTTATGTTTTTGTGCAAATTTGCTGTATAACACCAATGTTTTAAACCATAGTTGTTTACTTTAAAGGAAGGAATATTTATTTTCTGTACATATCATTTATTTCTGGACACTTCAAAACCGGGTAGCAACAGTAAGTACTGAAGATGGTTTTAAAGTGTCTGTATATGAGGGTGCAGGGGACAATGAATAAACCGTGGCACCTGGAAAATATGTTTCTCTAAGAAGGTCTATGATTCATTCTTCTAACTGATAATTGTAAATTAATAATTATGTAATTATTAATAGTAATTATGTAAACAATATATGTGGTGCAAGAAATACTGAATTCAAGGAAGCTTTACAAAAAAACCCTTTCTTAAAATTGTTTTGTGATCAGACTGGGAAAGGGAAGGGACAGATTAACATATTCAGCATTTATGAGTGGATGAAAGAAGACAGGAGGATCTTAGATTTCACAGTACGTATCAACACCAAACAAGATGTTGTTATTCTATGTTGCCATTTTTATCTGTGTATATAACAGTATGGCAAACTTTATTTTAAAGGAGAGAGCTAAGAGGATTAAAGAAGGTAGTAATGTTTCTTTTTCTGAGAAAACTACATTACCAGCTTTCCACTACAAGCTAAAGTGGCACACTTCTAAATGCAGTAAAACAACTCAAAATATCACATCTCCTTAAGTTCTCAGCTAAATTATTATTATACTTAAATTATGCTTAATTTGGTATTATATGTGCAGATCTAGGAAAGAACTGTGTCATATCTCACATGGCAAAGCGTCGCTTTACAGAATGAGTAGCTGTATGTCAGCATCTATAAGTAGTTTAATTCTGAAGGCCAAGAATAAAAAAAAAAAAGTTATGCTCCTTATTAATTCATTAGAGGTGTATGCTGTTTTATTGAACAGAAAAAAAATGCAAAACCCCATAACCCAAACTTTGATTTACACAGTAGGATAAATCCAGAGCTATCCTGTTAAACAGATGAGTCTATCAGGCGCTTCATAGACGTCAGTGCAATAACAAAACCACCAAAACCCACCTATACCTTGCTAGACAACTTCCATAAGCAGTGTTACATTTCCTAAACTAGATTATCATGATTTTGGACATAAATCAGTAATAAAGTCTAATTTTTACACACACATCCATGGTTTTGTATTAGCAAGTGGGTTATAAGGGGAGAAAAATTATTCGTAACCTTAGGATATGAGCTGATCTTAAGCAGACTTTAAATGCTTACGACCTAAATTATACTAAACTCCAAAAGTCATGCTCAAATACTTGCATACAGTGAAGCAAATCTTTCAGCTGTCAGGTGTCTGCTGTAACATCTTCATGCTGCAGGAACATGCTGACACAGGAAGCATTGAACAATGATAGATCTAAGTCATAAGGAATACAGAGTCTTTAGGAATTCCACAGGTGTCAGTTTAGGGTCTTAACAGATATAAAAAATATTTGATATTATTTTAACAGAGTGGTTTCAAATACAAAATAAATCCAATTCCTCTACTGGAATGATTTAAGGTCAAGGAAATGCATTTTTGTTTATAAGAGCCTTGGCAAAATCGTGTCTTTGTAATTTACCTGATGAGATTGGGACAGTGCAAGTGAACACATTCTGCCATCATGGTAATGTCAAAAGTGGTTTTCTTCAGATCAAGGTTGTCTCCCTGGTCACTTCATTTTCCAGAATGTTCTGATTTAGTAAAGTGTCACTAGAGGGTGCTGCAAAGTTGTTTTCTAATGTATTTTACAGATAACTGAAGTATTTATTTTAGTGTTTGTAGAAAATGCAGGGCTAAACTTGCAGGGTATAACTTTTGCTGTGTTTATGAAGTGCTGATGAACTATCATTGGCTGATAGGCTTGGATGTCATCATCTGCAGAAACGGTAGAAAAATGTTCAAGTTTCAATGAGAGATACAAAGCATGAGTTACATGAGTTAATCTTAATGAGTAATAGTATGTTTTGGTCTTTCTTTATATGCTAAGAAAGGGTCCAGATTAGGATACCTTTGCTCAGCTGTCCAATAGTTCAAATTTCTTTCAAGCATGTTTTCTGACCACTAGCATGCCATTACATTAAGTCAAGAATATTAATTAAGAAAGTAAAACCTATATCTTTCTAGAAAGACTGAAGTAAAATCTTGTGTCTTTAATATAATATGGAGGACCAGGCCTTTTTTGTTGTTGTTGTTGTTGTTACAAAGCCTTTGAAATGAAACAACAGAGCAGCAGAAGAAATAGTGTGTGCTATGATGTTGGCTGAATTGTGTATAAATCACATAAATCACAGCCTACACTTCTTCCAAGCTATGGTGTGTATTTATGACCTCTTAAAGATGGTGGAAAACATGGTGACTTCACTAAATTACAGTGAAGGGCACTTAAAATATCTAGACTTCTGGGATTTTTAGACACTGTGAGGAATAATAGAGAAAACAGCTACCAATTAAAAGCCTCCTGTAAAATATTGAGCATTGAAGAGTCATATACGAGGATATGTGATTCACGTACTAGTATGGCTGGCATCATTTTCAGCCAAAAGCAGTTCAGAGGTGATAGCAGTACATGGAGGTGAAGGATTATAAGGAAGCCCATCTTCTTCATTTACATCCTCCTTGCCTTTTTTTGACAAGCTTTGTTCCCCCAGCAAATAGGTTTCCCTTGCTTGCAATAGCTTTATTAATGTTAATTTCCAAACCGTTTACAAACCACTTATGACACTGCCCAAAACCAAATTAAGTGTGTAGATCCTGGTTTTAAATCTAAAAGGACTAGTACAAGGCACAATACATAATGTGTTTGGAGATCTGTTGAACCCCCAGGACCTGCTGCTGGCCCAGCAATGCAAGCTACTGCATCTGCTTGCAACACGGGAGCTTTGACATGTGCTGCTGTAATAGGGATGCAAATGTTTCCACGTGTGGGAGCAAAGCCCCAGCCATGTCCCTCAGCAAGGAAAGAGCTGCCTTGCCCACAGAAGGGCTAACGTGGTTGTAAACCACACAGATTTGACATGTTCCTTGGAAAACAATTGCAGGAACTCTCTTTTTGACTGCACAGTCTTTTGCAGGCAGATGTGGCTTTGCTTGGCCCATCTTCTGCTGTGGAGTAGACATGACATGGACATGTTCATGCAGTAACACGCCCAAGGTGAAGAGCAGCTCTGCGTGAAGCTCTGGCATCTGGTTCCTACCGAAAAGCTTCCCCTGCTGCTGCAGTTCACGAGCTACCCTTCCTCCAGCACCTCAGGTTGCCCAAAGTATTCTGTCCTTGCTCAGAGGTGATTCTCTTTACTTTCCCTGTGAAACACAGATGGTTTTTTTCCATCAGGCAACAAAAGAAGGCAGTGCAAACCTTTGCACATCATTCCATGTAATTGTTGAACTCTAGGAGTTCCTCCTAATGCTTTGCAGTCCTTTTGGGCTTTGAAAACAGCACGAAAGGGCTAGAAATAGTGGTGGAGGGGAATATTCTCTGCAAGGTCACAGAACTGATCTAGCTGTTATTGATATTTTTTGGTCTTACAACCACCCCTCTAAGAATAGAATAAAATCCCTGTCATTTATCTCCCTCAGTGGATCCTAACCCTGTCACAATCCGAAAACCATTTCCTTCCCACAATAGATAGTGCTATTCCTGAGCAGTAGTTAGCAGTTACTGTGTCAGTGCAAACCAATAGGCAACTTTGATAAGTAGATTATTGACATAGTAGATGGTAATTTTCCAGCTGGAACAATTGTGTCAATACACAATTTTGTAGTTTGTAGTTCATGGAAATGCTATCAGTAGGCGATATGTCGTTGTGGAGAGACCTTCAGTCCACAGGTTCACACAGGTACTGCCATGGTCTGTTTTAGCAGTGAGTCGATGCATTTAAAAATGAATATACTAAATAATCACTGTATTAACATTAATGATAAATATGCATCCTAAAAACAATAGAAAAGAACAAACATAACATGGGGGAGTTTTAAAGCTTAGATCTTACTGCTACATTAATAGAAAAAAAAAATCAGTCACTGATCCTAATTATACATAAACAACTATAACGTTTGTGGATTTCCCTTTCAAAGCATTTGAGCTACAGTAGTGATGAAAAAAACATCCACAGAGTGTCTTCCTTTTTCACTCTAGTCTCATGTAACTTCATAATATCTGAACCAATTTAAACCTGTATTAATAAAAATGCTTTGAACTGAGACCTTACATGTCAACTTGCAACACAGAATGAATTTTAACTGTCAAGTTATGATCCTCTAAATTAGGAGATGCTTTATAATTGAAATGCTGACACAGACTTCTAATTGTAGAGGTTTTGGCAGGTGCTGCTATGCTAGCATTAGATTAGCAACTTTTGCGTGTGAATATTGTTCCTTAAAGGTTATGCTTATATCACATGCATACAGATTATAGGCTGTAGAATGACAGCTGTGTAAAATCAGTCAAATTAGAACACACACTATAGATGCAAACAGTCACATATTAAACAGATTAAATTAGTATCCTTCAAACTTTCTTTCACTTTAAAAATATACATGGCAAATATTTTTATAGCTAGATGCTTAAAAATAAAGCAGTTTATGAAATAGTTTCTGATACAGCATTAATAATAAAGGGAAAATAAAAATAAATCTTCTCTTTTAACTAAACATTAAATTAGCTCAACTATAGTAGTTGCCTGAATTGCAAGTGAATGTTATAGAGCATGGGTCTAATTGCTGTAGTGTTCCAACCCTCCAAGCAGTGCAGATGTTATGCAAATAGTTTTGTGTTCATTTTCAGACTGTAAAATGTGGTGGGTTTTGCAGAATCAGAATGGATACCAACATGCATGTGCACACACACACATTTAAAAAAAAAAAATTACTGAATTCCCTTATGTCTGGTTACTAGAAAAACCTTTCAAAGCACAGTCTTCTTTTATGCCGTGTTAGAGAGTGATCCTTGCCAAAACTCTTGATCAAAAGGTAGTAGACTTAGATAAAATTTGGATCTGAAGCTCACTGGGGCTGCTGGGTCTCACTGTGTGTTTGTGTGTGTGCATATACAGAATGTTTGGGCTATGAAGTACCAGCATGGTATGTGGCTACAAATGTTTTCATAATCCTTTTCTACCCTGTCTCCATCCTGTCGAAAGTCATGGTCCCAATGTACAAATTGCTGATACGTTCTGCTGGTGTATGTTAGCCTATTTCCATCATCGTCTAGTGATAATTTATCATTTAAGTGCCTTAGAAATGAGACCTGTGTAGGTGCTGAAATATGTAAATTTTTCCCAGTTTTGAAAACTGTGTAGCTTCTTTCAGTTTTCTAATGTTTCCATATGCCTTCAGTGGGGAATTCCAGCTATTCAGGGTTACACTGCAGATGCTAGTGCACTTAGATTATTTAAAATACAAACAAAAATACAAATAGAAAAGCAAGTTTACATCTTTTTTTTAACCTTTATCTTTTTTTTCCTTCTTTTTTTTTTTCTTTTTTTCTTTCTTTTTTTCAGGAAGATAGTTAATTTTATGTTAAGAGTACATATATTTGTTAAGTTAGTTCTGTGACATTAACTTAGCCTTTTTACATAGAAAATATATATATTCAGCAAGTCACCTCCCACTGGTATAGTTAAAAGCTTTGTTATTTTTAGTAGCTATTTTCTTAAGTAGTTTTCATTATTATATTTCCATGTATTTTTTATTTGACAAGGAGGGGGAAAAAAAGATGCCAAGATAAAAAGATTATTTCATGGTAACATTTCAGTGTTATTCATCACAAGAAGTTGGATTCCTTATCCATCCCAACTATTCCTATCCTATTGTATCTATTCCTTATCTATACCTATCTTTAACTGCTTGCTCAATTACATAGATTTGTTTTTTCTCGGTTTGGCCCTATGTGTATATGTCTGTGTATTGCAGTTCACTCCTATAGTGAGGCATCCACATATAATTATGTATTACCATGTCTTGGGCTTATTTGTTTAATTCCTAGCCCACCTCTTTTGCCACTACCACCTACGATCATTTGTTATGTCTAGCTACTTTTTTCTTTTGTGTGATTCATCAGCATATTGGACCACAGGGACATATCTTTAACAGTATCATGGAGAATGTGATTACCTGAAATTTTATGTTTGGAAATTTTGAGAGAAATCACTGATGACTTTGCATAAATTCTCAACATAAAATGTACTAAATATTAATTAGAGTCTTTTATCAATATGATTAGTTTTAAAAAGGGCAAAATTCTGATAATGGAGTTCTTTTATTTGGCAACTGCCTCAAAATTCTTTTGTCATTGGGGTCAGCTTCTATATAGAACTACTTGTTTGGGGATTTTTTAGGTAAAGTCAAAGCTTAGACATTTTTTTTTGGATAAAAAGGAATTAAAAAAAAAGAAATGAAAGAAAAGGCGGCAGCTGGATACATTTTCTATTCCTGTTCTATCTTAATTTATATTTCTTACACAATGTGTTCAAGAGGAGCGATTAAGATCCTGCAACATAGCATCTTCTCTTGCTGTGGTGAGGAGGATCCTCACACAGCAGACTGCAGATACACATTCAGATCTTCTCTCCAACTGAGTCAGTGCAGAGAATTGAACAAAAGATTTGACCTATTACTAGTCATTATTATAGTTCAAGGATAAGTTGAGCTATGAGTAATTTTCTTATTAAGAAGAGACTAGGGTCATGAGAGTTACTGGAGAGATGCTTGCATAAACTGTCAGAGAACACAGAAGACAGGCATTATTTTTTTCTTTATTTTAATGATTTGTGCAACAGATCATACTTTCTCAAGAAAAATTGAATGTATGTAATTGAGATGATTGAATTAACATTTTCTCCTTTACCAGAGGAAATACAGGACAGAACAGGTGAGGCAGTTATAATACGTTTATCAATTGCTCAAACACCTGCTGCCTGACTGGTATAAGTAACTTTCAATTAGCTAAATAAATGAACATGCAAAGCACTTTTTTTTCAAAAGTATGTATTAGCCACAAATAAATAAATAAATTGAGGTTGAAACCAAACAATAATTACATTTTTGCTTCACTTAGTATCTGGGACTTTTTCCATTGCACTCACAGATGCAGTGCTTGTGCTTTACCTGCAGAAGTGCACAATATTTTCCTCAGTTGTAATCGGTGGTGGCTTTAAAATTGCCTTTTGTTTAACAAAATAAGATGATAAGCGATGAAAAAAAAAATCAGAACACTCACAAAAGTTTTATTGCTCTAAGCATGCTGAAATGCCAATTTAATTTCACCTCTGCCACCTGGAGGAAGCAGAGCTTAGTTTCTCATCCTAATGCCCATTACTAAATTTCTTTAATATGTGACAGCACGCTATGAAGGGCAAGGGCAGTTTGGTTAGGGCAGGTGCCTGAAAAAGAGGGCTCCTGAGTTCATTTTTGGCTGTGTTTTTGATTTGGGGTTTGTTTTTTGGTTGTGGTTTGGGTTTGTCTGGGTTTGGGTTTTTTTTGGGGGGGGAGGGGGCAGAATTAGTTAATTTTTCAAGAGAATCCTAATACCTTGGTAGAAAAGTGCTTTACAAGGTTTTACGGTACTATTGTTACTGTTATTATTACTTCTTCTTCTTCTACTACTACTACTACTACTATTAAGCAGTTTTGTTAAAGTGAGGTATCCTGCTGTACATAGATTTCTAAAAAATTAAAACAAAATTAAAAAAAAAAAGCAAAAAGGAAAATTGCCTCCTTTATAGGCAACACAAACCTTAATCATGTGCTACTGAAACAGACCTTTCTAATTTAAAGCAAAGACAAGGAAATTAACTGAAGTTATAATGTCAGTGGTTGATCCATTAAAATATTACCATCCTCTGATGCTGTTTTCTCTAACTATGCAGCATAAATAAACAATCAGCTCTGTAGCTAAGATTCACGGGTGCTTTTATTTGATCATTTTATGACCTCATAAGAAACTGGAGATCATTCATAAGGAAAATGCTAGTTTGCTGTCCCTCAAAAGATGTATTAGACAACATTTGGATAGCAAGTGAAATCACTGTAGAGTGCATCTAGGCAATATTGCACTCACAGGTGAATAAAACTGTTGTCACCGAAGGAGTAACAGTAGATTGGCATGAGCCAAATGAGTTTGTGTATATATATCTGTATGTATGTTTGTACACATACCTGTGTATATGTATATATAAAAACATATGAAAATATATGAATGCGTTTACTCAAACACATTTACCTTTTTTATAAAACCAATACCATTCCTTTTGTGTTGCAGCAAGATTAAACACTTGGATCCATTGAAGCTATTCTTTCACAAAAATAAATAAATAATGTATTGCAGCATGTTTTAATGATGGTTTTGTTAGCAGAAAAAAACCCCTCTGTTGAAGGCAAAAATATTTTCTGTAAGTAAAGCACTTCGATTCAAGGCAAGGGTGGCTTTAGTTAAAACAATCTGTTTGTGGTCTGACACTGATTTATGAGGTGTAGCTTATTTATCTTCTTTGTTTGAATTGTCTTTTTCTCTTCTGGTGATCAGATATATTTTTAATATACTTTGTTTAGTTTTGGCAGAAAATTAAGTCCTCTGAGGATTAGTGGTGTGCTACACCCTGAATTAACTGCCAAAGATGCAATAATTTTTCCCTTCTGCTTAATTGTATTGTGGAAGCAATCAGTCATGCAGCAAAAGCAATTACATTTTTGTTTTTATTCTATTTTCTTACTATTTTCGTTAATATCAAAGTGCATACGGTGTTTGAAAAGATGCTCTCTCTCAAGCACACTGTCTCTGTGAGAGCGAGGAAGCAAAACAAATCCAACAGCAATGAAATAAGTCTTGGTTTTGAGGTAGGGTACAGAGTAGAAGAAAGAAATGCATATTCACAAATACCTTATCAAAAATATTTTATCAAAACATATTTAATAGATTTTGACAAAATAAAATAAAATTAGAAAGACATGTCTGACCTCTGCAGAAAATTACATCTACTCAACAAAAACAAAACACCTGAATGTCAGAAATACTCAGCCGAAATATTTTTATTCACATCTGCTGATAATAATGCCCCATGGGCATTCAAAAGTCTCATGCCACTACTCTCAGTAGGTTTGATTCATTAGCAAAGATTTTTCCCCTTGATGCACTTTTGGCCAACATGTAACATGACTGTTTTTTTAATGTACTGAGTTTTCAGCTCCTGGGGGAAAAATATATTTATTTGCTAGAAGTTGACACTATTATTGAAAAAATTCAGTGATTTTGTAATTGAAATATTTTATATAGAAAACAATCAACTTCTCAGGCAGTTTTATTTGTAAGCTTGCCATTACAAAGATCCAGTGCTACAGAGTCCGATACCAGCCAACTAACTAACCAACAGGCTGGGATTCCAACCTCAACTACTCCATGGTATGGGTAGGTATTTTTGAAAACTATATGATTTCAACCTATATCACATTTCAACAATAATCACAAGAAGGCTGTCCACTCATTTGTAATGCACAAAAAGGCCTTAGTCCATTGAATACTACATCTAAATACACTGAAATAAATCTGTCTTCCCCACTGTATACTGTCTGATTGTACATCGTTCTTCTTCATCACTCAGAGGGTCAGAATTATTCACAAATTACAAATAAGTGATGCTCTGAAATCTCTAAGGATCCAGGAAAGGTGTTGGTGAGAAGAAATACCACAGATTTCTTTGGATCACATTCAGTGATTTCTGCCCTTGATCTCACTGAATCCAACATTAACTACACTACGCTTGATAAGTCTAATTTTCTCCTGGTATAACCTGGGGGAAACTAGAGAGGATGCTCTAGTGGAGAATTTGGCTATTGAGTTTCTCATATATTTGTATGGTGAATGTACTTGCTAGGTGTTAAGCTTATCAAATAAACGGCATCCAACATGGGGAAGAGTAGACATCACACATTAAATCAAGCACAAAGAATCCAACCATTCCTGGCTATACTTTAATCTTATATCTTGTAATTTTATGAACTTTCATATGAGCAAGTTTTCATTTTCAAAAAATGCAGCAGCAAGAATAAAATTTAATCATTTTGATGTGTCAAAATTTAGTCATTTTGATATATCATCTCTAAATAGAGTTTACTAAAGCATTTTTTTAAACATGTCAGAATTCATCAAGTTCAAAAAAAATTAAATAAATAGTCTCCCTTTAAAAATATCTTGAACAACAAACAGTTGCTAAAGCTCACTTAGTAGTATCCCGGGAAAGAGATAAACTCTACATTAACCATGGAAATCTAATTAATAACAACCCATTCACACACTATAACTCTCAATGTGCATGCAAAACAATAGCTTCTGTTGATGTCTCATTATACTGTTCATCAAATGTAATATATTTTCTTACATTTTGTATACAGTATTTTAAAATATCTTGTAAACATTATTTTTTGTACTGTGGGCTTGGTTGGAAAATCTATGAATATATTTACGAAACAATTCATTTAATAGATTTTACAATTTTTCAGAATAAGATATTGAACATTTTTTTCATTATTCCTCCAGCCCTTATTATGTAAAATATTGCACATCTTAACATTATTGATTTTTTTTTCCTTTAATGGAATACTTTGGCATTCAAATTAATATTAAGTAACTTTCTTTAAAGCTCTTTTGCTCAACTCTTGAGCTTAATAGGCTGAAATTCAATTTAGTGGAGCAGAGAGGAGGGTGCTGGGCAGGGAGAGCACAAGCACAGTGGGTTCGGGGCGCTCAGGGCAGCTGTGTGTGGCAGGACTCACGTTCTAGCACTTGGGTTTCCCCTTCCATGCTCAGTGCAGACTATTACAATATGCTTTATTTGCAGGATGCAGTCAGAAAATGCCAAGTATCTAAATCAGTGCACTGCAAGACCGGTTGCCTTTTATACTGTACAATTCACTGGCGTCAGCTCAGCTGGACACCAGGTGCCCCCCAAAGCTGCTCTATTGTTCCCCTTCTTAGCTGCACAGGGGAGAGAAAATAGAACAAAAGGCTCGTGGGTCGAGATAAGGACGGGGAGAGATCACTCAACCAATTACTGTTGGGCAAAACAGACTCAACTTGGGGAAAATTACCTTAATTTATTGCCAATCAAACCAGAGCAGGGTAATGAGAAATAAAACCAAACCTTAAAACACTTTCCCCCACCCCTCCCTTCTTCTCGGCACAACTCCACTCCCGGTTTTCTCTTCCTCCTCCCCCCCGACGGGGCAGGGGGATGGGAATGGGGGTTGGAGTCAGTTCCTCACATGTTGTATCTGTCGCTCCTTCCTCCTCAGGGGGAGGACTCCTCACTCTTCCCCTGCTCCGTCATGGGGTCCCTCCCATGGGAGACAGTTCTTCATGAACTTCTCCGAGGTTAGTCCTTCCCTTGGGCTGCAGTTCTTCACGAACTGCTCCAGCATGTGTCCCTTCCATGGGCTGCAGTCCGTCAGGCACAGACTGCTGCGGTGTGGTGTCCTCCCCCGGCTGCAGGTGGATATCTGCTCCACCGTGGACCTCCCTGGGCTGCAGTGGGACAGCCTGCCTCACCATGGTCTTCCCCACGGGCTGCAGGGGAATCTCTGCTCCAGCACCTGGAGCACCTCCTCCCCCTCCTTCTTCACTGACCTGCAGGGCTGTTTCTTTCACATGTTGTCACTCCTCTCTCCAGCTGCAGTTGCTGTTCCGCTGTTTTCTTTTTCCCCTTCTTAAATCTGTTCTCCCAGAGGCACTGCCACTGTCACTGATAGGCTCGGCCTTGGCCAGTGGTGGGTCTGTCTTGGAGCCGGCTGGCATTGGCTCTGTCAGACATGGGGGAAGCTTCTAGCAGCTTCTCACAGAAGCCACCCCTGTAGCCCCCCCCCCCCCCCGCTACCAAAACCTTGCCACATAAACCCAATACATATGGTTTTAACAAAATTCTTTTTAACTGCCTGTTTCCTTAGCCAGTTAGGAAAAAGACCCTCTTGAAAGGCCACCTTCTCTCCTTCCCCCCTGTGACCAGCAGCCTGAGCAAGCCCATAGCCGTGCTGTGCTGAAGAAGTTGGTGCTGCTGCGGGGTCGGCGAGCCCAGCCTGTTCCAGGGGCCTCCCATCCCAGGGTTGGGTTGGAGTTGTGTCATCGCCAGGAACTGGCAGACCTCTGAAACCCTTGGCAGGGTACACTGGAAGACACATTTTCAAAGGAGAAAATAGGGCCTGAAACAGATTAGGGAAGGCTTTCAGTTTGGGTACTAACCATTTGATTGGAATACTCTGCTATATGCTAAAAACCAGGAAATAAATTACCATAGCACTTCAAGACTCTGTCTACTGTAACAGCAGGAGCAGACCTGAGCTCTTTGAACATAGCAACAAAGCTGCTCTGTGTCCATCCAAAGATTACAGAAATCATCGGGAAATCTCAGGTACTTGAGACAGTGCTAAGGAATGATAACTATATTCTTCACTGAAATGGTTTTCATTTAGCCCCACCATTTGGAGATGCAAAAAGGGAGATGAAAGGTAAAAGACGAATGGACCTACACAGAATGGTATAAGTACGCCTGAAACATGATCCTACACAGCATACCAAATAGAGCTCTACAGCAAAGATCTATGAGTTAATGAGAGTGTCAGTGGTTAATGCATTGCTCTGCATGGGACATGAATCAGGCCATACCTTCCCATGGTAAGGAAAGTGTAATTTCAAATTGTCTCTGATATCAACATGCAACAACTGTGAGCAAATATTGAACTTGTAACGACAATCACTGCATTTTAATTACTGAATAAATTTTGTTGCATATAATAGACAGTAAACCTGCAAATACTTTGCAACTTTTCAAATGCTAAAATTAAAATAAATATAGACGGAGAAAAAAGAATCCTGTTTTCTCAAAAGCACGCAAAAATCAAAGGAAACCAGTACTTTCCTAAAGTTGATAACAATTTTATTTAAACAAACAAGAGAATTGGAAAAATCCTATCATGGTAGACATGTTTTCCTCCTTCTTATCTTCTACCTTCTCCTCAACTCCTAGCTCAGATGGTCACAACGGTAGGGCAATTGGGATGACATCATCTGACCTGTGTAGAACACTGGAAGTATGATTTGCATTGCTGAATAATCAGAATTTTTCTCCTAGAATGCCTGTTCTGTAGCCTAAGATAATACACTATTCTGAAAATTGAATATCTTTGCAATCATTTTAATATAGAACAGAACAAAACTATGCTGAAAGACGCTTACATTTAAATAAATTAGAGCACACTAGCAAACTGCAGAGGTTGAGATACAGAATGAATTGTGGGCATGAGGCAACTTTATCTAAAAAGGGTTCAAAACATGTTTTATCTCTGAATTCTTGAGGGGTGAAAAGAAAATCAGCAATAAAGTAAGCAATAGAGGAAGCTAGCTTTTTCACACAGTAACCAAACCTTTGTAAGGGCAGATCCACTGGATAATCCCTATTTACTGGAGTCTAAACTCTTGTAGGCAAATGTAAATATTCAGCACAAGAATGTGTGCACAATCCAGACATCCTTTATTCTTTCAGAGCAAGGCCTCTTTGGTATAGCTCATTGTCAAGACAAGATAGCTGTCTGTGGAGAGAAAAGAAAAAAAAATACATTGTCCACTTAAGCTTAAGCCCTGCTCCAAAATGAAGGTTACTCTAATTTGAAACACATCTTTCCTGAGTCTTGGCATCAAGATATTTTCAGGCAATAAATATGTATAAAAAAGCTCCTTATTACAGGTTCCACAAAGGGCTTTATTCAGGTCTCTAAATAAAGTTTTTAAGAAAAGCCTTTTTTGCGTGTGCATTGGGCAGTTTCCACATTTCTTACATTTGATAACATTTGTAAACAAAACAGTCAGGATTTCATTAAATTACTGTGGCATACAGAGACACTGTAAATAAATATGACCACTGAACATACTCATTTCTGGAATATACAATGTGTGGCAATCTTTTAAAATTAAGGATTCTGTAGCTCACTGTGTTTGTTCTGCATGTTGTCAGTGTGCTCTAGTGAGACTGGTTTGGTATTGTAAAGTTTTAGTTAAGTTAATGGTCATTTTGCACCATGCAGTGTAAACAGCTTGAACGTACAAAAAAGAAAGGGGGGGGGGGGATATTTTAGAGTGTTATTACTCAATCATCTAAAAAGGTTGGTATGTCATATTTTGTCATCTGATAATTATTTTGTAATGCTCTTGGCAGACATATTGCTTCCCTAGGTAGAGATTGTCTGAAGATTTCATTACAAATAGGAGCCTTCAGGGAAGAATGTTGCCTAATGAAATTAATCATTATACAGGTTTACTCTTTAATAGGTAGTTTACTTTATAAGAGATTATTTCTAGATGGAATATATTAGTGCCGATATGCTGGTTTGACACCACAGTATATGAGAAAGAGAGATAGCAGGAGAGAAGAAGGAGAGGGGAGGGGAGGAGGGAAGAGAAGGAGAGAAGGAGAAATAACCTCCTTGCCATCCCTTCCTCTCTCCCCCTTGATGTGTACTGGGAATCATTTGACCTCGGCAAACCATCTGGTTGTTGATGACGCGATAGATGGGAGGTGACTACGTGACTGCGAAGAGTGAAGGTATATCCTACAGTGTATCAGGTTTGGTAAGTTCTCAGGCTGTCTTTATTGTGCCTCACTGACCCATCCTGATTCCTCATATCCCCTTCTAGATCCCATCTCACTTAGAAGTTTTCAGGTGGGTATTTCTATGCAGGAGTCTTCTGGCAATTTTTTTGTTGCAGAATCAGAGAGTCATTGGTTCACTTGTTTCTGCTTCAGAGCAAAGCACTTGAATTTTTTCTTTTCCTTTTTTTTTTTTTTAATTTTTTTTTACTAGTGCACTGTCTGTTGAGCTTGTGGTTACATGCAATTATGCAACTAGGAAGACCTTTGGTTTAGAAATAACAAAAAATAAATCAATTAATCCAAGATGCAGGATAGATATAATTATTGCTTACAACACCTTACGAACTACTTCTAGTCAAGCTTCAGATCATTCACTGGTGATAGATTTCCCTGAAATCTATTTTGCTTATTTACAAATATATTTTGCTTCCTATCCAATGTATTTTTAACTGCCTTTGAATATAAACTAATACTTGGAGATTAAAAGAGGAGATATGTTATAACTTGCCAGTGACCACCAGCAGTGTTAGCAGATGGCTGATACTTCATGAATTATCATTCGAGACTTGTACAACTGGAGAGTTTGGTCCTCATCTTTCTTTTCTTTAGCTTTCATAAAGATTTTGTGTCACCTCCAGAGTTAACTCTACAGGCAAGAACATCAGCATATTACCTTGGGCATGAAATCAGAGTTGTCCCACAAGTTAAAATCAGACAACACTGCAAATCATCCCAAGGGTGATGGAGTACGATGCAGGGGCCCATGCTTCAGCTTCGTGGGTGTCCAGTGCCAGGTTCGTTTTCTGCACGCCACATTGGTACAGGGAGACATGGCTTCTGCCTCAGTGCTGGAGCAGAAGGAGCTGTCTTTCATGTCAGACAGTCCTACTGGAAAAGGTAGAAGGTGGCCTATTCCTCCCTTTATTTCCATCCATGCATATCACCTCCAACAGATACCTATTTTGTTCTTTAGTTCAACATTTGTTCTCAGAATTCACAATAAATGACCTTCTGAGGTGAAAACATGCTATACTCCAGCAAAGGGTATATTACGAATTTAACATAAAAATAAGAAATGTTTAAAATAGATAAGGCATAGGAAAGGGCATGGCATTTTACTTGGTTTTATTGTTGTGAACCCAGGTTTAATTCACAGAAATTAGCTAGAGATCTATAGGCTTGGTATTTTTCTCAGATAAAGAACACAATCTGCAAAAGAAAGGAGGAAAAAGCAATTATTTTTGTAAGCATAAACTATAAACTATCAAATTTGCTAATTTGGACACTAGCTTCACTCTGAAGCTTAGCCAGTCTTTTATAATTTAACAAGTAGCCCTGATAATCTGCTACGTTGTGCACAATCATTGTGCCATTTCTAATTAAAATTGACAAACACCCTGAAACTTCCCCGAGACAAATGTGGCAAGTTTAGAAGAGCTTGAACTGGTTTAACTCTTTGGGACTGTATTTTTAAATAAGCACTTTTTAGAAGGGAAGCAACAATGTATAGAAAACTCTACAAACCCTGTACAAATGCCCAGAATATCATCACAGACTTCTTGCCATGATGTGTAAACAATGCTTACAAAACCTTTACCATATGAGAAAACATAGTGAAAGAATCATTTTCTCTCTAGGCATGTTAAAGATACTTTGTGCTTATTTGGAAGGGGAGTCTCTGAGAAAAGTACTGTCTCATATACAGCGTGATCAGGGCTGCTGTCTGGATGGCTGCTTGTCTGTTAAACTTCAAACACCTACTGCAAAATAATACAGTGTGTGCTAGGGCTCTTATAAATGACCTACTTAATCTTGATAAAGGCAGTGTTGGACCATTTAATACAAAGGCATCGTTTGATACCTCCTCCTCTCCCGCAACGAGTCAGTGTCCTTGTAGAGCAATAAAAGAGTGACTGGAGGGTGACGTACAACAATTTGTGGATCGGGAAGCCAGAATCCTTCACTCTTCCTCTGTACATTACGACACAGAATTATTATGATCCTGTCTTCCATGCCTAACTGTGATTAAAGCTGGTTGTGTAATTCAACATATTTATAGGAAAATATCTTTCTCTACTTCTGCGAAAATAGTTCGGGCCTTAATGACCAATTTTTTTATGAAGCAAATGAGACAGTGGGGAAAAATTTGCTAATATATACGTGCTGTATACAGTCATGTAAGAGTGTATGCATTTTGCATATTTCAGGAGATGAATTTTGCCTGCGGCAATGCAGTCCATTTCTGGAAGGTACAGAGTAAATTCCTGAGACCATGCATGGGGGAAGGGAGAAAAAGAATGGGGAAGAAATGACACCAAAATGCAGACCTGCAGCTACTCATGTGTTCGGTGACTTCTGGAAATTGATGTTGTTAACATCCTTACAGAGAGAGTACTGAAGTAGCTTTTGTAGAGACATTTCATTCTGGAAGAAAAGTACATTTTTATTGATAGTGGCTCCCTTTTGCTGTATGAATACAGAACAGATGATGCTGAAGCCCCACTCTTGGCTAAGACACCTAGCTAGTGTTGTAATAGACATATAATATAATGCACATATTCAGTAAGCACCTGATGTATAACAAGAACAGAACTGTGTTCTTTGCATGCATGTCTTGCAGGTAGAGAAGTCAGGAGATTGGTTGAAATATGTGGGTTTGCATTGCTACCTCTAAAGACAGTGTAAAAAACAAAAAACCCAAACCAAAACAAAAAAGTATTGGCCAGAATGTTTGTGGTTTCTGAAAAGATTTCTTTTTCTCTATTTTGCACTTATGCCTTCACAGGTGACAATGAGGTCTAGGAAGAGAGTTCTGTTTCCTTGAGAACTTGATGTCAGAGAAATTGGTTAGGGAAAGGAAGATAGAATTCTACATAAAAGTTCTGTGATTTAGAGAAAAGAAAATCATTACAAGGAAAAAAAAAGTCCTTTCTCCATCTTTATTTCCCATCTTTGTGTGTGTGTGTGTGTGTGTGTGTGTGTGTGTGTGTGTGTGTGTGTGTTTTGTTTTCTGTTACAAATGCGTGAAGGCAGGAATTTTGAGAAAAACAACTTCTATTTATTACTTTAATTGGAAACCAATTTTTGTAAGTTACTTGTGAAAAAAGGGAAGATATAAAAGTCCATAAAAAGTTATAGACTCTCAGATTTCCTAGTGCAATAAAATGAATCTCTTTTTTTATACCTGTTATTCCTTTAGACTGAGTAATGCACCTGGCCTAGCCTATGCTTCCTTGTTTCCATCTTTGTTGATGAGAGAGAAAGACACATGAACAGCATTTATTTCCTGGCTGCCCTCTCCTTCTCTCTCTCTTTTCAAGTACTTGGATTCATGTATAGCATATTTTGGCTTCATGCATCTTCTTGCATGATGAAGCATCTGCCTGTGGTGCCGAAGCTACTGGCAGTGCCTGTGTTTGCCCCAGAGCACATTACAGATGGTAGTGTCATTGCAGATAATGATAGCCTAATATACTCATGGTAGCAACAGGGGACAGATGCTGCTTTTGTTCAGTTTTCAGTGGCAGATCCGCCCTGCAGACTGGGGCGGAGAGGGGGAAACTCCTCTAAAAACCAAGCAGAGCTGGCAATTTAGGTACTGGCCACTGGGTGGGGCAAAAGTGCACATCATTAAAAAACAAAACAAAACAAAACCCCAACCAAAAAAACCCAAACCCAAAACGCGGATGATTTGTCAGAAACAACAGGGGAATCAAAAGCAGGACTCTTTAGGGTGGCCAGGAGATTCTCAAATATGTGAAATAACAGTTTCTACATACCAAACAGTAGACATTCTTCATTACTTTTATTACTTCCACAATAATCTGCATCAGATTACACAGGGGACCATTTCAAGGCATCTTGTTGTCTCTCAGGATACGGATGTGAATAAATCACACCCTATAATCTTCCATCATCCCCAGTGGTTTTTCCAGGGGGGATTTACACTCACACATAAACTAAACACTTAAACCCCTACTGTAGAATGGTAAAGGATGTTTTTTTCCAGAGACTGCAAGAATATAAAGTACATGCTGTTTATCTTTTGCCTTTTTGTGCAGCGTAGTCGGATGAGGAAAGCCTTACCAGATCATTGTATTAAGTAGGAATTTAACTTTATCACCATTTTTATTGAGTGTAATGTTTTAACAAATTGCATTTGTCCTATTTCTCAGTTTAATACCTTGAGATCCTAAAAGAAAATTTACATGTTTTTAATGATTAACATGATTTTAATGCAAAACAGCATTTTTCCCCTTTTAGTTAGCAACCCTAATGAGAACATGGACCTCAGATTATCCCTCATCCATGTGCAGCCAGTGTATCAGAAACATAGGAGAGAAGCCAGTAGCTGAGCAAAAAAAAAATCACCCTGTGCATGAACTTAACTTCTTGTATATCCTTTTACCCATACCCAGATCTGCAGTCTGTTTTCTGCCATAATGTGATTGCTCTGCTTGAAGCCCTTGAAGAAATTTCTTCCCATAGAACTGCTTTTCTTTTTGTTTTTTTTTCTGTGGGAAGGAAAACTGTTGGCCTGATTCCAGCAAGTCCTTAAAAAGGAAGACATAGGGAAGAAGGGAGGAAGTATTACAGACATTTCTAACAATTTTTCCCAGACATAGTCCTGAAGAGTGATCAGAAAACAAACAAATATACAAAAGAATCCCCATCGTCTTTGTAATACAACTGCCATTTTCTAAATTAGCCAAAGGAACTGATCTGCATGCGGTTGTCCAAGCACTAAATCCAAGGTAGAGTACTGCCCTTTCTCTTTAAAGAAGGCCTTAAAAATACTTTTTTTTCCTCCTCTTCAACTTCTTACTTCTTCATGACTGTATCCATCTATAACTCTAGAAGACCTCTCACATTTATGAACTCAGTAACTATTATCACTTGTGTCATAGGGTCAGGGGACAGGACAGCTTATAATATACAGTACCATTTTCCGGAGGGAGAAAAGAACACCATATCTTATTTTCAGCAAAAAGACTAAAACAAGGTGACAAAAGCCATTATGTTTCCTCAGTCATTGAACTCCACGGCTGGCGCCATTTTTCACTGACCTCACAACTAGCTCTTTTTCTACAAACACCCCTATTAAAGCCACTTCCTGTGACTAAAGCAGCCATCTGCCCATGCTGCGAGTCCCTCTGCCCCTAGACAGGACTATTTTACCTCGCTCTTTTTAGAGGAACTGACCGCCTGGATATATTTCTACTTGTGGTGCCTGGCCTACAAAGTGAACTGCTGATTTCAGCCCGTTTCCTGTTCATCAGGCACACCAGTCAGCAAAAATCATTAGAACAGATGTTACTATCTGTTAGTGGCTTTAAAAGAGAAGACACTGGAGAGCTGAACTACCTTGCAGAAATTTCCAGACGTGAAATGGTCAAATGCACAACACTTTCTTAATGTTCCTAACCTGTGGGTAAATTAACTTCATTCTCCGCTGTTGCCGGCTTTGCATTTTTCGAAGTACTAAAAACTAATGTGAGGAAAAGCAAGCACAGTCACAGATAACAGTGCTTGGACTCTGTAGAGTGTTTCAGGGGATACCAGCATGGTAAACAAAACCACCTCTGCTAGTGTCTTAGAATACCTTTCAATTGTCCTGTTGTGGTGGTGCTAAACACTGAAACAGAAAAAGTTAATCTCAACAGTGTATGCAGTTTTACAGAAAGGGGGATGACTGAAATATGGAGCCACTACCCCTGGCTCACCAAAGGAGTTGGATATTGGGTATCAAACTCATAAATTCTGTCCTGTAACAACAAGATCATCTTTCCACTCTGTCTTGCAATGCAAAGCTAAGATGATAATGCTTTTCAATAATGTCATTACCGATAGTACCTATTACTTAAAAGATTACCCAGTGTTGTAGTACAACTGTCAGTCAAACTGTATCTGCTTATACCAGAGCTGAATCTGTTTCATAAGGCGTTATAAAATCTGAAGCACTTCAGAAATGTAGGTAACCATGACCATATACAGATGAGGAGACTGAAATATAAGTTTGGGATTTTCCTCCAGGTAACTCTCTCTATCCACCACTACAGTACAAAGCAGAGTCTTTCAAATTAGTTCAGTTTGGGAGCCTAGTATTTGCTTGAGCATACTCTAACCAGGTCTTCCAAGGTCTCTTCTTCCAAGAACTGGAGCTTTGTGAGTTGCTTCTCTCCTAAAAATCAGTCATGATCCCCATCTAAAGTAGCTGTAGCTTTCCAGCCTACACCGTGAGTACATTGAAGACTTCCATTTAGATTTACACCTCCTGACTACCCATCCTTGTCCTCAACCACTGAGAAACTCTGTTTTTTGATAATTGGGTTGGCAATTAAGTGTGACATTACATTCAACGTGGGTTCGATAGTCAATAAACAATTGTCAATAGCAACTTGAAATATTCATTTAGGGCCTAAAGTAAATTTAATAAAAATTGCATAAGAGTTAATTAACATAAAACAGCCAAATGCAAAATGAATTAAATAAACTAAAATAAAGTTCATGTTTTAATCAGCAAAGCCTTGTTGCTTAACAGCTCCTCCAGGCTTAATGTTCAGCTTAGAGTCTGGATCACACTCTTTCAAATTGCTCCACAGAGACATAAATCTGACTGTAGCTACTGTATACTCTTGTGAGAGTGAATACATGTGGATATTTTTGAGTGGGAATGTAAAATATAGTGTGCTGGTGCACTGCGTGTGAATTAATCTTTTCTGTAGTAGGAAAAATACATTATAATATTTTTCTCTTACAGAACACTGTCAAATATTTTCAGCTTTCTTTTGTTTGAGGTGATACCAGAGAAATTCAAGAATAATATTGGACTCAATTAGACTGTATGAAAGCAGAATAAGGTTATTGACTTCACTGGAATTTTCCTGAACAGACACCAACATGTTTGAAATCTAATGCTAACCCAAAGTTCCCTCCTTTGGAGTGCCTTCACTGCAATATTTTTCTTTCTTGAGATGAAATAAAAAAACATTTCACAATCTGTTAATCCATCGATCTAGGACACATGTATTTCAAAATAATGTTCAAATTTACACTTAAAACCATGCAACTAGATGAATGATCTGGATTATGCCACATGTGTTAGCCTGCTTTGATTGTTCTGTTATGCCTCATTGTGCAATCCTCTGAGCGTTGTGAACACAAGTGAAAATGCAGCTTGAGATGTCTTTTCTCCCTCCAGTTTCTTACTGAAGTTTGGAAAAACTTGACCACAACCTGCTCTAAGCAACAAGGTTGCTGTTGTTTGACAAGGTACAGCAACTAAGCGATCAGTACACTAGCTGGTTGTTTCTTGGCTCTGAAGTGAGTGGGCTGAACTCCCAGGAGATGTCCACTGCCCGCCCCCGGGACCCTGCCCTGGCTGCTGTGTCTCTGTCTGGGAAGATGGAGAGAAAAATGTTGTGCAGCATCAGCTGTAACACTGGCTCCAGGATGTATCACACAGGTATTTTTGGTGTGCTCAAAGATATGTCTGAATTTTCCTGACAAATGTAAAAAACCTTTCAGTTTTGTTAATAACTACATGGAAATCTGCTTGTATGGTCACCTAGCTTACACGTATATTAACAATCTAATCTACTCTGTTCTTCAGTCTATATTTCTGCTAAGGAATTCTATTATCATATAAGTTGTCTGAGTTTTTTTTCCTAATTTTCCCTATCTGTAAGTTCATAATGGTACTATTCTGTATGACAAAGATTGTGAAATAAAAGTGTCAGGAAGTGCTTTTTGAGCCTCAGGTGGAAAGTTTCACACAAGTGGAAAGTGTCTTTTTATTTTCTGACGTCTATAAATGAATCTGCAGCTCAGAGCAAGCTTGTGAAAAGCAATTCTCTGAGGCAAAATAGGTCACATGGTCCTATTAAGACAAGCAGGTAATTTCTGTTGTGGAAGTTATGTGCTTCAAGTACAACTGATTGAATTCTAGAAATTTTTATGTGGGAACAATTACTGAATGAAATCATGCTAATATGCTTAATTAATATTAAGCATGACTTGGTTTTTTTAAGCAGTACTGATTTCACGTATCTCATTAAATGACTGGAGATCACTATTAAAGAGGGTCGCCTCTGACAAGGCTGTAGCCAGCAGTATTATATCTGAAAAGCAACACTTACGGAAAAAAGGACAGTCATCCTTTTACTGTTGATACACCTTAGAGGGTCACTGCATGAAGTTTTCTGGGGTTAATCACATATTCGATGGAAAAGATTTTTAAGGGAGAAATGTAACAATATGTTTGAAGCCAGAAGAAGACAATCCCTGAGATACACAGTTGATTTTAAACCAAATTTCTAAGATACAAGCTTTTGATGAATGAAGTTTATAGTTCAAAATGCTTTCTCTAGGACCAACAACTCTGCATCAGTATGTCACTGCTAGTCCCACCCAGTAAAACTGATGTCTGTGTGATGATGTAGAGGAAGGTGGTCAGGCTTCTTTAGGTATGATTTCCTACAACTTCTCTTTGGTAAAACTTTCCAAAAGAATGAGACCTAGTGGGTATCCAAACAGGTTTAAAGGCATCACAAGTCAGAGGAACAACATGAACCGCAAAAATAACTATTGAAACACAGGTGGGCTTTCCCTGCCTTGTACCCAGGGATACAATGTCACTTGTTCCCATGGAATCTCTTTAGATGGTATGGTGGAAACTGATAACGTACTGCCTAAGATAATATTCCTTGGGAAATTTTTGTTGCCTGACCATTGATATTTCCCATAAGCAAGGGTGGTCCTGGTTAAGGTGTCCAAGAATTGTGGCAAGGGCTTTAAATCTGTTTCAAAGCAGATTACATACACTTAAACAGAGCAAGGATATCAGCCCTGGACCTATACAGTGTGCAGTCTCTCCACCAAGTTCAGATCCAGCACACGCTGGTGCAAAAAAGTGTCACTGCAAATTTGTCAGCAGAATGCCCCCAAATCAACACAAAAATAGAGGTCAAAACAAAAGTGGAGGGCAAATCAGTTATTGAGCAATCTCTAAAGAAAACCAAGGCCAGGTTAAATGCAGCTTATGCAATCCTTTTTAAAAAGGAGATTCAATAAATTTATGGACCTGCAATCCTGATTCTCAGGCTCAAGCAAATGAGAGCTGAGTGGAGAATACATTTTCTTCGTATCAATCTTTGCTGTTGTGCCACAGACAACTGACCCTGCGGATGACTCGCAACACAGTTCTATCAGTCATTGGATCCTTCAATTGCTCCGTTTCCTTAGCTGGGATGTGTGCCCAGCAGAACATTTTATTTTTGAGAGATTGTTCATCAGTTATAAGGACAACTATTCAGAGTGAAGCAGAGGATCTCTCCAGACAAGAAAGAGAGGCTAGTGTACCAAAATATAACAAAATTTAAAACATTCACTGTCTAAGTTTAGATGCTCTACAATTAAAAATAGTATGATTTCAGAGGACTTGCTTTATTTGCAGAGTTGTTTCATGTACAAATTGCATATCACTCGTTCATTTAAGAAGCTATATGTGCAGAGTAGTGAATGCATTTTGTTACATATAATGCATTCTCATTTAACACTTTAACACTCATCTTCATAGGGCTTGTGTTGATTCAGCATCTACAGTAATTCTAAATAGTGTGGTTTTATTGATTTAACTTGTAATGTCCCAGCAGATCAGTTTGATTCATTTTTTCCTCCAAACTAAGTGAACTGACTTGAAAAGTGAATTTACATTTTGGTTTCTGATTACATCTCAGAACTACTGGTCAATATTAGATGAACCAAACAACTAACTGAATTTGTCATATTCTTGCCCTCCTTATTTTCAGTGCGTATTTACATTCTAGGTTTTGAAAGTAACATTCATAATATATCTCCCAGATACATAGAATCTACTTTAAGAACTAAAGGTAGAATGATCAAAGTATTTTATTTTAATAAATGAAGCATCATCTGCATCTTCACAAACCTGCAAATCTTATAGTATTGGCATTCTTACTGTCAACTAGCTCATCTGAGTATGGACAGCTTTGCTAGGGACAGAGTATATGCTCAGCTTCAACAAATCAGCCCAGTGTCCTACATAGTTAAAATTAGTTTTAGTGATTATGATCATCACACACAATTTCAGGTGCATGCTGTAATGCTCTTCCAGTCAGCCATGAGACTGAGAGGTGGAGCGTTTTCCCAGTTTACACTGATTATTACTTTATACCCAGGGAATTAAAAATCACTGTAGATATTAAGGTTTATTTCTACATAATAAATAGAGAAGCATTCACTCAGATTCTCTTTTCTTTCTTTTTTTTTTTTTTTTTTTTTTAAATCAGTGTTTTTCTTCTTGCAAACACAGATTTCTGTCGGCTATTTGTATACTGTATTAAAATATTCTTTTATCTCTTAAATGTATCATTATGCATTTTTACTCCTGGTTTCTTCATTCCACATTACAGCAAAATAGATGAGTGCATTGAATTGCTTTTTATAGATTTCAGTGTCTGATAGATGACTACGATTTTCAAAAGTATAGAGGGCATTTGATATCCAGTTCAATTGCTCCATGTCTCTAGGAAAGTAGTAACCTCACCAGACATCAGTTTTGTAGGCTCTTTCTTCTTCTCATTTGAGAAGAAATGCTCTTTAAAAATGTATTTTAATGCTAATTTGAAATGTATGGCAGTAGTGGAATGCCCTTTGCCATAATCTGTCTAATTAGAGATCATGC
This sequence comes from Aquila chrysaetos chrysaetos, assembly GCF_900496995.4. NCBI lineage: Eukaryota > Metazoa > Chordata > Aves > Accipitriformes > Accipitridae > Aquila > Aquila chrysaetos. The sequence goes on from NC_044007.1 coordinate 59,991,786, forward strand.
TTGGGACGAAGCGACCCTGTGTATTCATGATATTTCTGAAGAATATATTTAGTTTGTGTGCTATTTGGGACCACTTCTGTGTTAAGATTGCTGTATTTACTGAACATAAAACAACTAGAAAAAGTACTGTTTAGGTTCTTTAAGGCTGAATTTTTTTATTAATGGAAAAGAACCACTGAAGTTAAAAACCTCTAGAAACATTCTACCTCTTTCTCTTCATTATACAAAGAAATTTTCTTGATCTCTCTCTATATAAAAGACTTCAGGATGCTCATAAATATTTCTTGGGTGACCAAAACCAAATTCAGAATTCAATTTCAGGAAAATAAACATGAAACTTATTTTAAATGTATTTAATTGGATATACAAGGTTTGATGGCTTGTGTTTTACGTTTTAAGACTTCTAAGTGATTGCAGTGTGCTTAAACTATGGCTTATTCCTGTTTCTTTTTGATAGGTTTCTCCTGCTACATTATGATGTGCTCTTCCCTTAATTTCTTCTGTACCCTTTTTTTCACAAAAGTTAAGGACTGCCGTCAGACCAAATAATTGGACTGCTAAGGACCAAATAATTTTGGATGTGAATCTATAGCAGAGGTCTTCTGCAGTAATTGTGTGAGTGTTCTTACCATGTCTGATGATAAGGTCAGGTAACCTGTATATCCCTCAGCTATTCTACAAAGGGAAGGACATTATCAAATTTATTTTGTTACATCAGAGCAGCTGATACATATTTCTGCTCACACTGTATTTCATATACCTTGTATTGGAGTTTTTTGTGGGTATTGCCTTTGAAAGTGGAATTTATCTATAAATTTGTGATTTGAAACAACAAACACCTTTGTATGTCCTAAGACCATAAAATGGGTTGGAGGCTTTTAAGTCAGGTCAGTAGTTATATCACCTTTGTAACTGTCTCCTAATGGAAAAGCATCACAATTATACTTGAAGTCTAGCCAAACTGTGAACAGTGTTTTACTCTGAACTGAAAATAGCAAAGCTAATCCAAAACTGCATTGCAAGTATTTTAAGAAGTGTGTGCTCTCAGGATGGCCTAGTCTCAAGTTACCCTACAGCTTGGGTTTTTTTCTCCCCCCTTATTTATTTTTAACCAGAGTAACACCAAAAGAAACACCAGATGAGGTCTGGAGCGAAGTCAAAATATATTGAATGTAATTTAATACATTAATGAAAACTTCTAGACTGGAAGGGAGCTTGGTTTTGGTTTTTTTGTGATGTTCAACCCAGTGGCATAACTTCAAGCTAAAGTAGCCTGGAGGACATGGGGAATATTACTTTATGGAACACTTCATCTGTATCCTAAATCTTCACTTTATGGCTAGTGCAATTCTTCTTGTCTTCAGTGAGAGTTTTATCTGAATAAGTAGTGAAGGAACTATTCACATAAAAAAACCCCCATATATATATATAAACACACACAGATGCATAAACATACATATATAAATATGGAACAGACAAATCTAAAAATATGATAAATGAAAAAGAAGAAGAAGGATAAAGAAAAAAATAAAAATAATATGAGTGTCAGATTTTAGAACTGGTGAGAGTACCATTTCAGCTACCATCTAAAAACTACATTTAATTCAACAATGGTGAAATCCTTCTACTTCAAGATGTCGGTGATATTATGCCATCAAAAAGGAAGCTGAAGACATTAGACGAAGTTTTATAAGGAATTTTTGGCATTGGTTTGTCTTGACTGTTCAAGTAAAAGAGTTAAGGGTAATTCACAAATGAAAAATAGTGTTAATGTATACTCTGTTGAGAAAGTATTAATAAGTTCATGCTTATGAAGTGTTTTGAGGAAGCACATTGTTACATAGGAGGCATGTGTTTACCCTAATATTATGCAGCTCCTCTAGCTATTTCCTGCTTTCATAGTATATAATTTTAAACTGTTCGGTAATTGATACAGCCTTCCTTCTTGGGCAAAACTTGTGTGAAAGAGCTCATCATTTTGTTCTAGAAAGATAAAGAAGTGACACTACGTTCACACTTAGAAATGTTCCTGCAAAGTTACAACTAGTTCTATGACTGCCTTATTCTATTATTACGCAGGAATTGCAATACTGATTCAGATCCAAAGCCTACCCTGAGCAAAGTCTCTCACTGAGAAAGTGGCTGGTGTCAGATGCTTTAAAGTCCTGGAGCACTCTTCATAGGCACTCCGTATCATATAGTCTGTCCCCACTTTTGACCTTTTTTTGGTTGCAAGCAGAAAGTCAACCCCCAAGCACGAAGTACTTCAATATGTCTCAATATAAAAAAATCTAATACTTGGTATCTTGTGTGCAAAAAAGCAAAGTTCTCCAGGTAGAGGTGGTTGAAGAAAAGTTTTTGGCAGTTGTACACAGAGGCAACTGAGTGAACCAGTAGGTTGTCATAACTCTCATAATCACGTGAGGGATGCTCAAGGAATAATGGTGTGTGCAAGCAAACTCCAACCCTTAGTTGCTTTTCATTCCCTAAAACCATCCTCACCTCCATTATCCATCATCTCATTTTCAGTCAACTAATTTGCACCCATGTTCTGATTTTACTTCTCTGGTGTTTTATTGCAGTAGCTGGAGATTATAGTGCGGTGTAACTTTCTGTATATGCTAATCCTCTCAGTCATAAGTCATTTCTTTATTCTGGGCTTAAAACTAAACCAAGATCAAACCCCTTTATAATCTTTTGGTTTGTGTTTCATTTGGATAATTTTTTGATAGATCTTATAGATACTGTCCAAAGTCTAAAAGAGTACTGTGCAAGTGGGAATGAGTGAAGCCCCTTCTCTGTGAAAATATGACTGAAGTTGATACTAACCCCTTGATTGCGTTCCTCATTCATTGGCATTTCAGTCTATATTCCCTGTATCTCTTATCCTGATAAGATAATAGATATTCAATTAATATAATAATATTAAGATAATAAGATAATATAAGATAATAGATATTCATTGCTCTATTCAATTTTAAAAAGATGGAGGATGGTAGATTCCTGTGTAGTAGGCTTTTTACTTTGTAGAGAAGTTGTTACCTTAGGCTCCTAACTTCAATAGGAGACCAACTGCCATTGGTGGCCTCAAGGTCCCAACAGAGTGACGTTTGTGAACCAAACGGAGGTGATGAGTTCTCACAGGGGTGGCTACAACAGTGCTACAAAGATCACCCATCCCCTCAGCGTGGCCATATGCAAAAGGGTGCCAGAGCTTATGCTTAGCAAACAATCGTTACTGAAGGGAGCCCCACGAAGGGCTAGAAATGGCTCGAATGAGCACAGTTTGCCCCAAAGGGTTCCCATGGATCCATTGTGGGCTAAATCTCTGAATTGCTGTCCAGTGTCCTTGAAGGTCCTTGATTTGCCTGAGATTGCCAACCTACCAAATGTAGGCATCTCATGTAAACACTAAATTAGGCAGGTGAACATCCTGCATGCCAACCACAGCCAGTGAAAACTGTGGCCTCTGCGGAGAAAGAAGCCACTTCAGAGCTGAATGCTGCCCTTTGGTTTCCATCAGCTGGCTTCAGGTAGAAAAAGAAAGACTATGCTAATGCTGTAATTTCCTTGTAACTTCTTCTTTCTTCCAGGTAAATAGTCAAGGAAAAAACTGTAACACACTCTATCCTTTGGATGAGAACGTCACTGTATACCCAGTCCCAGTGAAAAAAGAAAGAAGGAAGATTTGAAAGAGTGTTTTGATTTGTTTTTCCTTTAATTTGTAAGCATGCTGGAGAGCAGTGAATGCAGTTTGGTGCAAATAGGGCTTGCTCTGGCACTGCTGTGTAAAGACACTCACCTCTGGGTTGTGAGCTAGAATACATTCCTACTCTGTTTTCTGTCTCCTAATTAGTTTTTAATCCATAGCATGACTGTGCATCATCCCCTTTCATTGCTTAATATCCTCAAAAGAAGAAATTTTCAAAAGGCTCTTGAAATTCTAAACCAGTTATATAACCTGCTTCTATTATGTATTTTGTTAACTATCCCAAGTAGCACTAACCCTTTAAAATGTAAAAATCTCTGTAACAATGAGCTTTGCAGTTTTTTTCCTTTTCATGTTGTATACATCAGAGATTCTTATGGACCTTTGGTCAGTGATACCAATTAGGAGCCATACACATACAGGAGATCTGATTTCACTCTGTACAGTTCTCGTCTGGTCTTATCAGTACTGAAAGTGCCTGGAGTACAATTAATGTGCTATGGACAGTACCTTTACTAAAACATGGCATGGCAATAACCACCCATGAATTCTAATGGTGAGGTTTTTAAAATTTCTTTTCTTTTCTTTAGTAGCCTATCTGCTTAAATTTTAAGGGCTTTAGTATTTGTGTTTTAGGCTACATTCTGCTGAGGCCTATATATATAGATGACTCTTTTTTTAGATATCACCAAATAATTTGTGCACACCTAAATATTAAGACTTGTACCCTCAAAATGAATATATGGGAACTGATATCAGTTTTTTAAATAGTATTTGCCACCCAGAAAGGACAAGCACAAGCTTTTGCACACTCAGTATTATTTTATTTTTTTATGCACAAGAAGAAACTGTGTAGAAGCCCAAATGAGAACTTGCTTCTTTCAGAGCATTAATTCAGCCCATTTCTGTTCCCTGCTGCCTAGCTTATTAAAGTGCGTATCACCTCAGACTGACAACTGGCAAATGCCCGTACCCTTTCTACTGTTCTCCTCAGCAGTGTTTGACACTGTCAGTCATACATTCCGGCTTTCATGCTGTACAAATCTGGCAAGTGTAGGCAGAAGCACGCTGAAGTGCCTCTGATCTTTCTTGTCAGACTAATCCCAGAAGGCCCTATTTCCATCTCCAGAACTTGCCATTGAGGAACTTGCTAAGGTTCAATTCCTTCCCCTTTCTCATTCAATATCTATACTTTGGGAAGCTATGACTTGGGAGACGCTTGGGAGAAGACCAGCAAGAAGAAAATATACCCCACTAGCAGAATGAGATAAAAAATAGATAATATACCAGCAGATGTGCCCAAACACCTTTTATATTGAGCTTCCCAAAGAAGTATGTATGAATTTTCTGAAGGAAACTTATAGTGTAACTTTAATTTCCTTGCTTCTGCCGTCTTATCCCTATTTTTTGTTCTGCATGGTTACATAGGGACTTGTGCTGTAAAGCTGATCAGGGAAGCGATCTATGTTAAATAAAACAAATTTGAAACTTCTCTTTTTTATTGCTTGATTTAACTTGAACCATTGAACTGATCTATTTCACAAGGTGGCCTCACACACATGATGTCACCCCAGCTGACGGGGACGGTGAATGGCAGCCAGGGGGTAGGAAGGAAGGAGGAGAGGAATGTCGCAGCTGGCTTTGTTGCCAGTGACACTGAAACACACAATTCCACCCCTTGCCTAGCTGAAAACCACATGTCTTACAAACGGGAGTGAGTTTTCAGATGCAGCTCTTCAAAACTCATACATTTAGTATATCGAGTGCCTTAAAGAAAAGGAAGCTTTAAGAAGGGCTATGAAGGAAATTTCATGACACATATTTTTCTAGTTATTGTTTTAAGGAGAAAAAGAAGTGAATTCTCTGTTGAAGATACAAGCTCTTCCTGCTTTTTTGTTTTAAAACTTTTCTTTGAACATACAGCATTCTTTTTTCTATTTTCTGTGTGAAAACAGCAGCAAGTAATAGGATGAAATATTAATAAAGGAAGATCAAGATTTACCTCAGTTTTCTGTCTGTAATTCAAGGAATTAAAACTTTTTTTTGTGTGTGTGAAGTCATGTATCAGAGGGTCTAGCATAGCCATTTGGACACTTTCTTTTCTCCACCTCAATGTTTATGAGTCAACAGGCAGATTTTTATATATCTTTTCCCTTAGCTTCTGTTTCTATACCTGCTAATTGAGTAAATATGAAGAGCTTTTTCCTTTCTTCTCTAGCTTACAAAGCTACCTCATGGATAACTGTACTTCAAAGGCCACGTGTTATACCAAGCCATTCCATTGAAATGCAGAGCCAGAGTAAATGCTGTAATTCCTCATTTCCCCTGATCTTAAATCCATGGTTCTATGAATTAACATAAACATCCATTCTTTGACCAGTCTGGTGAAATTACCTATATATCCATAGAGATTTTGCTTTCCTTTCAGAGGCATCAAAGAGTGCTTCCTTTTGAAGTGGTAAGTGCTCGGTATCGTGGCTTAATGCAGTACTGTATTGTTTTGTTTGGCCTCAGCCTCAGAGAGCTGTTGGTCTGATCCTTCACACAGCAGAAAATACTGTGATCTGATATCTGGGACTGAACCAAGTAATTGCAGGAGCTTGGCTGTACCAGGGAAAGGGGGAGGGTTATGCCTTCATCTTTCCCTGCTAATGCCTGCTGTGTGCTCTTATCTCATTTGGTAGATTAGAAAGAATTTAAAAAGAGGTAAATACCAAATCTTCTTTTTTTTTTTTTCTTTTTTTTTTTTCACTTGGATAACAGCTATGTAGCAGCTTCCAGTCACTGAAACAGGTTGTTAATATAGTAGGAAATGGTGATGGTGATTATTCCTTTCCGTAAATTTGTTTCAGAAATAGTTTAGAGAACTTGCAGACAATGTTTCAAACAATATTGAGGACACACACAGACACAACTGATCTTGAATCACACATATCAAGAATATTCTGCCAAGGGTTAAACAGCAAGATGTTCCCAAGCCTGAACTGTCAGTGTTACTATTTTAATTGTTCCCCAATTAAATAATTAGGTGTAACTTAATAAATGTTTGAACACCATTTTCTCCCCTCTTCTTTCAGTCCAACTGTCTTGTAGTTTATGTCACTATGTCCTACTTTTCAGCAAGAGCATGTCTTAATATTGAGTGTATCAAATCTAATCCTACGGTTTATTGTGGGCAGCCCCAGTTGGTCCTGTTCTAAGGCTTTCCCTCCCTTTCTGGTGAAAAGCACTTGTACCGGGGTCCTGCTGGTGGCCTGAATCACCTCAATTTGTTCTAGCAATCAGAGGCAGCTGCTCCATGTGAAAGGAGTGTGGACCACTGAACAGAGCATTAGGACTGACCTCAGGCTGAATGCAAAAGGCTCAGCCTTTTCTGCGAGGCCAGTCGAGCATGTGCAAACAGATTTGCTGAAGTACAAAATGGTCCAGTGATTTAAAGCAAGTTCTCTTCTCTCTCTTTCTCTCTTTTTCCCTTTCAGAAATGAAACAGGATAGAGGATAGCCTGGGTACAATCTTAGTAACATCTGTTGCCTTTCACTGGGGTCTTGGCCAAGGACAATATCTATTCAAAGAGGTACTGACATTTTATTGAAAGAGAAAAAAGCCTTAAATAGAGAAGCATTTGGACATGTTTCCCAACACACACAGTTGGGTCTTTTTATGGGTCAGAATGCTTTTGGAGAAACACTTTTTCCCCCCCCTCTCTCTCCCTTTTCTGGTGAAAGTGTCAGAAAACAAATCTTCAGCAAATTACCGAGCTCAGTGGGCTTACAACACTGAAGAACAGTTAAATTTTCCCTTGTTTGCTTTTATTCCCTGAACCAAAGGGTGTTTGACAACCAAAATCTTAACCACACTTAATAAGAAGTGTGAAGGAATTTATGCTTAAGATTGTTTCACATCTGTTACTTTCTAATTTCCACATTAATTTATCTTTTAAAACAACTAGTAATAGCAGTGGAGCAACTGCAGCATTTTAGCACTATTGCGATGACTGATATTGTATGAAGATGTATTTTGTAAACTTATTTGTTATGTTTGTTTTCCTGTGTGCTCTCCCCCCCACCATAAACATTAATTTCATCCAGCACTTAGGAAGAGGCAGTTACCTGTTTCTCTCTCCCTTTTTTCCTCACATAGCTTTTCACAGGCAATTTTGCTCTGTCCAACCATGACATGCCTTCATAAAAATGACAGATGAAGCAGCTGAGTAACCGGTGGGTATATTATCCTCCTGCAGGCATCTGCTGCTCAAAAGGCACCTATTCTTTTGTTGGCCTTGAGAGTGAGGATGTATGTTGCATCCCATACGTGAAGCCATTCTTATCAGCCTGCTACTACTTGGAAGAAAATCACAGTAGATTAAATAAAAGCTACTCAAAAGAAGTCTAGTAGAGTTATCCAATTACATAGATTAGCAATAAAACTTTATATAAGTACAATTTTTTAGACACAGAAGATAGTGCTAGAATCCTCAGAAGAAATCCTTTAGTTTTACTGAATTTTGGTTGATCAGGCCATGGTCTTTAAGTTCAAAGCAACATGAAAATGTATGGATAAGCGCAAGCTCCATGACATGAGATGACTTAACATAGCTGACTTATGTGTGTATTGTATACATGTGTGTAGTAAATTATTAATAATTATCTGTATGGTGGTATTTCACACTGAGATCGGGGTGCTTGTGCTCTGCCTGTGTCCCATGATTGACATAAAAAATCCTTGTGTCAGAAAGTTTGCAACAGAAATATGTATGACAAACTTCAGTGACTCAAAGAAAAACAAAAGCAGTACTTCTGTCGAAAAACCAAGGCATGTATGACTAGTAACACTAAGGTCAGTGTTGTTGAATGATTAGACACAGCATCCTAGTGACCAGTGCCTGATGTCTCCAAAGGCCAGACTGGAGGAAATACACTAAAAGAGTGAAGGGGATTGAATGGCTCTTACTTCTGGTGCTAGGGCACTAAACCATTAACCTGCTAAATGTGGGAGGAAGCAGGTTCCAGAGAACTGCTATTTTCTTTCACCTGCCCTCAGCCCTTTTTTTCCTCCCTTATACATACAGGCACAGGTAGAAGTAGGAAGAAATAGGACCTGATCAGCCTCTGTTTTTATTCTTGCAGCACAACTGTCGGTGTAATGCCTTGGGACATGCATCTTCATAGCAATGGGCAAAGATTTCCCCCACCATCTGTAGGAGTGGGACAAAGTGCTGTGCCCCATACTGTGAGCTAGTTTTCTAAATGGCAATGACTTAGATCTTCCATAAAACTTATTCTTCTCTCACTGAATCAAAAGATGTTTTTCCACTGATTTTAATGAATGCAGAATCTAGCCCAAGAACAGATAGAAGTTGGATAGGATTAAGGGATTTATAATGTTTTTAACATTTTAAGTATAAAAGTAATGTCTGAGTTGTCATTCCTAAGGAATAAAAAAATTGATGGATACATTAGCTGGGTGGAAAATTGACATATCAAATTATGTCTCCTTCGGCACTCACACCAAGTAATTGTGAGAGTGGGCAGTTCAAGATGATGAAGATAGTCACATTTTTTCTCTAGCTAACTTTGAAGACATTTCCATCTGCTTCCTATACCACTGCTTACATGCCGTTTTAGAATTCTTTCTCCATAAATATTCAGGTATAGGAGTTTAACATTTAGGTTAACATTCAGACATGAAAAGTTTGATTGCCTGAAGGTGAGAAAGAAGGGTCACCAGCATGCTCCCTCCTTGTAGTGTTTGTTGTGCTTATAATGCTCAGAATGTACATTTTGCAAATGTTTAGTGTTTGGGGGTTGGGTTGTTTTTTGGTTTTTGTTTTTGTTTTGGTTTTGGGTTTTTTTGGCTTGTTTTGGGGGTTTGGGGTTTTTTTTGAAAGAGAGAGGCTGCTTGTCCAATTATTGTTGTGGTCAGAGGAAAAACATACAAATAAAAAAAATTGCTTACTTAGCTAATGTGTTCACATAGGGAAGGTTATGAGCATCTTGAATACCAGTCATGATGCAGGAGTACACCTAGTTTGGGCCAGTTATTCAGAAAAGTCTTCTAAAATTGCAGCTGTAATCTCTGATTTTGTTCATGCAAGTATTCAAGCTTGTATTGACAAACTGCACTGGAACTCTGAAATCTGGTTTGGGTTTAGAGGTCAGTGGAGGAGTTATTCACATTAATTTTGTATAGTTGGTGCAGAGTATAGAATCTGACCTGAAGTGACACATCCTGCTGTGTATGGGCAGTTACTGGTTTATTTGTGTACATATTGGCATTTTTCACAAGTAACTTAGCTGCAGATTTTCAGATGACTGCTACACAGTAGCAGTCCCCTGAAGCGTGCAAAACTCCCTGAAGTCAATTGGACTTCCTATGGATAACTTTTCATAGAATCAGACAAATGTTTTCAGTCTAGGTTGCAATTCCTCTGAAAAATTGACCTTAGTTGTGCCACAGTGTGAATGCCATGCAGAATTGAGCTTAATATCCAGCAGAAACTTATCTAACCTAATTTTTTTCTGCATACATCAGAAAAGAGAGGAGTGCTGATTATAAAAATGGTGATGCTTCTTCTCCACTAGCAGGATCTTACTGGCATGAAGCATTAATCTGAGATACAAGTGTCTGTGGATTTATTTACTTACAGTTTGAACTATTGTGGTCAAGAGATGCTCATAAATGTAGCTAGGTAAGGTCTATTACAGAGCTAGTTTAACTTACCATTGCAATGTTAGTGCAGGTCCAAGGATACGCAAGTAGTTGGCACTTTGTTTGCACTTCTCAGAAACTGGATTTTCTTCTGCTCCTTCCCTGACTATGCCTTTCCTAGCACTTTTGTTTGAATAATCTCCTTGAATGAAACAGAAAAAAAATTTTTTAAGTATTCTTCCTCCCTTTTGTCTTACAATACCTCATTTCCTAGCTCTTATTCCTAGCTCTTAAAAAAAAAAAAAAAAAAAAAAAATTAATGTTTTAAAAATATTTTTAATGCTTTTATTCTCAGCACCTTTCTTTGGTTGCTGCTGATTTTTTTCTTCTTCTGTTTTTTTTCCCCCTTCCCCTATTGGTAATCCATGCTTCTCGCAGAGCACTCGGTGTACAACACTGCCAGCTTTGTCCTGCCGTGTTCTATCTCAGTGCTGGCCAGCTTGGTACATCCACTTATAATATGATGAATAGCATCTGGAGCCTGGCCACACAGCCTACATTCTGGTCTTAGGGCTTTTTTAAGCCATCTATCCTTGCTTGTACAAATAGCCCATTCCTGTGTGGCCATAATGAAATTCTCCATTTCTCTTTTCAGTCTTCTGACAGACTACCTGCCATTTGCCACCCTCTTCTTGTGAGGTTTTCAAAATTCTTTCCATGCAGTTGTTTTTAATTTGATTTCTCCTTGTGCTGTTCTTACTGCTGTGTGACTAATAAATTACCCTCAATGGCAGAATCCTTTTCTTTTAATTTTGGAGCCTCCTTATGATTAAACAAGCCTGTTTTCTATCTATAGTTTCTTAACTTTACAGGTTCCTTTCCTACAACTGCCTCCGTTGCCTTTGTCTGTTCTTCCTGAGAATATAAACTCCATTTTTATCGGCATTCACAGTTTTTACCTTGGGCATCAGTAACTTCTTATTACTGTTACAGTTACATTGCCTTAGATTAACTAGATTTACTTCTGAAGAAGAATACCACTCTTTCACATATATCAGTTACCCATATTTGCCAGTACATGTGGGCCAAATAGGTCATCAAAAGATTGTGGAGACTCAAGAGAAGATGAGGAACTCAAGAAGAGAGGAACAGGTGGAGCCATGATGGTAATGTTGAAATGATAAGGTAACACTTCCTAAGTGGAATGGGTGGTTGTGGATACATAAAGAGACCCCATAAACTCACTAGATGAATCACCACTATTTTTATTTGCTACAGTTTAGTTCATATTGTTATGTCTTTTTGGCTTCCATATCGTTAGAGGATATTCTGCAAAATATCTTCTAAAGAACAGGTTGCTGAATTTTTGGAGGTTATTAGGTAGGTCCCCACAATTACTGTGGCCCCACAGGGGGTGGGAAAAACTCCTGGAATATAGGCAACAATGTAATTGCCTCAAAAAATCAGTTTAAATAGCATATTAAACCATAACTGGGAGGACAAAGAAAGGCAGAGACATTCCTGTGTTGAGTATCTTGTTAAAGGCAGTGAGTGTCTTCAATTTCAGTAGGCCTTTTGTTTTTCCTTCTGCTATTTGTAGAGATGAGAACAAAAGAAGACTGAAGACAAGCAATGCTCGGTTCTAGATTTGAATCAGAGCTGGTGTAACCACAACAATGGACAGTGGCTTCCCATGTGATACAGAAGGTGAGAAATTCACATCAGAATTATAGCCACCTGTAAATAATACCTCTGGACAGCAGGAGTACTTACCTAAGAGTCATTTATAGAGATATTTGTACTTGTACAGGGCAACCATGTGCTAATGGTGGTAAGTGTTTTCCTTTAAAAAAGTTCTTAAACTGCAAGCTCTCCTACCTGCCTCATGAAAGTCAAATATCCATATAAATTTTTAGGAAAAGTAAGGAAAAGTTAGCATTTTGCCTCTGAGCATAATACATTCTCATATTGAAGGAACTCTGCAAGCTGTTGCTGAGCACATAATGGAAGTTATTTCTGCCCACACAGTCAATGAGTTACCAGCACCCAGGTAGCAGTTACCAGCCGTTGCTTTTTTTCAGAATATATATTAGAAGTGTACAGGTAGAAATGTTAATGTTGCAAGACTGTCAGTGGCTCAGGAGACTGAAGACAACTATAAAACTTATCCATTTTCTGCCTCAGGTCCAAATCCTCCCTCAGCAGTGGCCACCAAAGCTCTCACTGTCTAAGAAGCATTTGAGAGCGTGTCACAGAGCAGGGTTTGTGGTCCTAAACCTGCCTATGGATCCGCTATACAGAACAGCAACACAACTTGTACTGTGAATAGGCATCCTTGACACCTTCAGAAGTCAAAAGATGGGAAAGGTGCCAGTAGCAATGCACCCTTTGATGCCTGCAGTCAGTCTTTACAGGGCCTATGTAAGAGACAGTCTAGCGTGGTCCAATGTTTGTTTTTACAAACCGTACACTTTCCTCCAGAAATGGTATACCCATACCTCTCAAGATGACTAAATGTACTACAGAACGTATTAGAAAGAAATACAACAGCACTGTAAGTACGGGTTACAGCCAAAATGATCCAGTCAATGTATTGGAATGGACTGACTCATTGGCAAAACCCCACACTCAAGACAGTCAAGAACAAATTGTATTAAAAAAATATACATTTGCTTACATTACTAAAAATGATAGATTGCCAAAAGTGACTAAGAATAATTGCTTCTTTATATTTTATTCTGCGTGTGCAATGAAATTAAATTGGTCTGCTTAGTCACACTTTTTGCTTGGAGTCACTGGGCTGTTTTGCTCCCATGAAAGTCAGAGGGTTTAAAGCATTTTATTTTGATATGACAGCATAAGCATTTAGAAAAATAATCAGACAAAAATATCTATCCTATTTTCAACATAGTAAAAATAAGTTCAAATGTTTTCTCAGACATACAGTTTAATGAAAGGTTTTGCTTGAGAGAATATAGATTTTTTGGAACATAAAGCACATCCTTGAGAGAGGTCTGTTAAGTTAGTAGGGACATCATGAAATACTCTGTGAAGGTCTACACATGAAAGCTTTTTAATTGGGTAATAATTGGCTATTCCAATTCTCCATTACTAATATCTGGATCCGAATGAAAATTAATGAGAAAGAATCCTTCCTTTATAAAGAATTTTAAGTGATTGTAAATCTATTTAGTCCCTATTTTGAACCTGAAGAGCAAAGAAAAAGTTTGAAGATGTTAGGTAAAGTTTATGAAGCACGTGACCCGTTGTAGATTCTTTTTTTGTATCATCCTATTCCCAACTAATGATTTTTTTTTTTTTTGTCTCTTTTTAAACTGTTCTATCTTCACCATTGAAGTCGTAGCTACTGAATTAAGTAGGAAAAGATAAAGTTTCCAATACTGGTTACCTCTCAGAATGAGTTTGAAAGAAGATAAAGCAGAGGTGTTTGTGATATTTAGTGATGAAAAACGATAATCTGTCCTTGAATCTTGTCCTCTAAGGATCAGTGCAAAGAGTCTTATTTTGATTAACTTGTGAAAGATGAATTAGGGATTGGGGGAAGGAGGACAAAGGAAAGAAGAATCCTTAATTACAATCTTAAGCAACTGTGTGCAATCATGTTCCAGGATTTTCTTGCCTGAATACATCTTATTAAGTTGTAACCATGTACTCAGATGCTCCATAACTTGGAGAATGAAGATTGCTTCTAGGTGCTCTCTTCAAACCACTTCTTCAGTTCACAAATGCCATGATGCTGAATTGCCTCTCTCGGATTAGAAGGGTGACATTGGAAATCACATGTCTGAAAATGAAGCTAAAATACAAGGAACACATGGCAGTTACATATTACATTTATTAAAATACTCATGCATGTTTGCATATGTGTATCCAAAGGCTGCAAAAAAATCAGAAATTAAAGTGATTTAAAAAAAAATCCTTTGTGATCTAAACCAATTTTGTTGGTTTTTTTTAAGAAGTGACTTTATCCTCACATTACTTTATTATTGTTGACATCACACTTCACAGTATAATGTATAATAGGAATGAAAATTAATTATAAAAGCACATTATTAGTTTGTTCACAGTATGTTAAGAATGTTTTTCTGGTGAAGCTATAAATCAAAAGACATTGGCCAAGGCTCATTTCTTACAGTTGCCCTTGGTACGATCCATTGTTCTAAAAACAGTACGTGTTAAAAATATTTGTGCCCGTGGAAAATGTCAGTTCAGCAGCTCCGCCAACATTTGGAACCTCTGCTTTTTTTTTTTTTTTTTTTTTTTTTTTTTTTGCAGGAGGCGTCCTGACTCCCGGGTGATCGCGTTTCAGTTGTAGATCTCTTCCATTCTGCAGACCCAAAAGGCTTCAAGTGGTGCTAAAACGAGGCAGAAAGTTTGTCCTGCCGCTTTCGCAGCCGGACCGAGTCCAAACAAAGCAGGTATTCATTTCCCAGAGCGGCTTCCCCGGGCAGCTCTGGGCTTGCGGGGCTGTGCGGGGATGCTGCCAGGCACCAGCCCCAGCGTGACTCTGCGCCTTCTCCTCCTGCCAGTGCGCAGAGCTCCAGCACGTCTCTCTCCACCGTTTATTCTATGAAAGCACCTGCTTTATTTAGTCCATGTTTGTTTTTTTTTTTTTTTTTAACACACCCCCCCCCCCCCCCCCCCGCCCCGGTTTAAACAGGGGCCGGGTAAGAGGGACAGCAGCAGTGGGGAGGCAGAGGGCAGCAGGGGTGCGGGGTTTTAGGTGCCTTGAGCAGTCCGCGTCCTGCCCCGGGATCCGGAGAGGGGACCCCGGCCCGGCCCGCTCGCTGCCCCGCGGCCCCCAGCTTCCCCAGAGCCGGCCAGCTGCGAACGGGCCGGGGGAGGAGGAGGAGGAGGAGGAGGAGGAGGAGGAGGAGGAGGAGGAGAGGAGGACATGTGGGTTTGGCAGGGGGAAGCAGGGAGGGCTGGGGAGACTGAAAGGGCAAAACTGTCAAGGAGGGACCCCGCAAGTTCGGATTAGTTTTGCGACTTTGCCTTCACACCTCGGGAGCTCAATTGATCGCGGCTTCTAGGACAAGTTGGGGGGGGGGGGTGGTAAAAAAAAAATTCTTAAACTCTCTCCTTCAGCTCCGCGTTTCAAATGCAAATCGGGAGATAGATTGGCTCCCGCCCCACCCCCTAGCCCGGCTCCTGATTTTTATCCAAAGGACTCCATCTGTATATCCTGTCAAGGAGGAGGAGGAGGAGGAGAGGAGAGGCGGGGGGGAGCGGGGACGGGCAGGCTGCTTGCTCCCCGGATCCCTTTTCAAGAGCCACCGCTGGGTCTTCGGGAGGTACAAAGAGTCCCGGTGCCTCCTCCGCACGCCCTCGGACGGAGCCGGCAGCCGGCTCCGGCCGCCGAGCGCTGAGATCCCCTGCCCAGAGCAGCATCCCCACCTCCTCTGCCTTCTTCCCTCCCTCCCCCCTCCTTCCCTCCCTCCCTCCTCTTCCTCCTCCTCCTCCCGCAGCCACGATCCGCACCCAGTCGGAGCCGGGCTTGGCACCGGCACCCACTTCTCCCACCGTGTGCCCAGCGGCTTGCCGTTCCGCGCCGTGCCGCGGAGGAGGAGAAGGAGAAGGAGAAGGAGGAGGAGGAGGAGGAGGAGGAGAAGGAGGAGGAGGAGCGGAGCGGCGGCGTTCCGACCTCCGCGGGTGCGGGCGGGCGCGCAGCCCCCATGCCAGGCGGGCCCCCCCGCCGCCCGCAGCCCGGCCCCCGCCTGGGAGCATCCCGCCAGCGCTTCGCCGCGGAGGCACCGGCGGCCCTTGGGATTAAAAGACTCGCTGCGCCGGGCAGCCGAGGGAGAGGGGGAGCAGGTAAGTGCCGGCTGCACCTGTGCCCTTCCTTGCTTTCCTCTCCCCCTTCCCCTCCGCGTAGGCAGAAGGAGAGCGGAGTAGTTGCAGGAAAGGGGGGCTGCGTGCCGTTCGTGTTCCCCCCCTCCCCGCCCCGTCCCTCGCCCTTAACCCGCCCCGCTCGGCAGCGGGGCCGCGGCTCTGCGGAGTGAGCAGGGAAGTTTGGTTGTGTCCCTGCCCGGGGGCGGCGGGGAAGGGGCCGGCGGGGCGGCCCGGGCAGCGGCGGGAGCAGCGGCGGCAGGGACAGCGTGGGAAGGGAGAGCCCCCACGCTACAGGCGGGCGTGTGTTCACCTTCTGAGACATAAGAGAACAATAGCATCTCTCTGACTCTTTGGAGAAGTCTCGCAGACAAGGGGGGAGGTGGGGGGTGGCGGTGGAGGAAGGGAGGACCACACACTTCTGCAAAATACGGGCAGCGCTAAGTCCTGACTCCCCCGGTCCTTTCTGCCAAACCGAAGCGGCTGGCTTGCTTGGTCTCAGAGTCCGGCACTGATGCTGCAGAGCAAAAGGTTACCGAGGCCAGGAAATTTCCCGAGTTCTTTCCCAGAGCTTTCCTCCTTTTGTGTCAAGGATGTTCCAGAGTTTGCAAATGTTGAAATGATGGGAGCGTGTTTCTTTGATTAGTATTCAGCTGGTAAGGCTGGCTCTGCAGTCTTTGGCTGTTTGATACCGACCCTTCCCCCCCCCGCCCCGTCCCCCCAGCTATCCACATAGCCACACACGGGCATGTCCTGCTCTCCTGTAATAGGTTGTGGGCACCGGTAGCAAGCGGTTTGTGATCTGGATCCTCCGACTTCTGGTTGCTAAATGGAGGAAAAAATATCCCTTTTTGAGATAAGATTTAGCCTTTATACTCGTGCTTTCAAAAGGTGAGCTAGTTCAGGTGAGCCAGGATTCTGCAGACGATGCCTTCCCCCTGCAAATTGGGGGATTTAGGGAGGGATGGGAGATGGAGGCTAGTGAGGCACTCTGATTTGGGGAACTGAAATGTTGATACTTTAATCTTTTCCCATCGCAAGGATAAAATCTTGTGTTCTGATAGATAACTTCTCAAGTCAAAGCAGAGACTTGAAAGGGCAGCATATACTTTATAGTCTCTCTAACAAGACATGCTGCCTTGCCATTTTTCAGCTAAAACATAGGTGATTGTACAGCTTTGCAGGAAATAAAGTGCTTTTCCAGGACAAATAAGTAAATACATAAAGGAGCCAAACTCTTAACAATGCCAGTTTCTGAAGCAGTCTCTCCTTGGCAGTGATGTGTGACTTTTCTACCCTTATTACATTTACTAATTGTTCCTCTGTTACCTCATTTGAAGTTTGCACAGAATTGTTACTGGTGAAAGCTAGATACTTATTTCTGTTTCTGGAAAAGGTAGGTCTGCATAATCTCAGGGGAAGAGCTATTCAGTTGGGCAATAGCATGAAAGTTGCGTAAGTAAATTAAGTTTGCTTAGAATATAGCTTCTGAAGGTACAACAGGTCAACAGATAAAGATCAGCTGGGAAATGATGCTCATCTGCTCTTAGCAATATCATAACAGTTTTAAAGATGCAACAGTGAATTGAGGATGTTTAGAAATAGTACAACCGTGCCTCATTAGAGCTAGTTCAGTGCAACGGGTGTGTTACCACCTTTGGGGGAAAAAAGAACAAAAAACCCACTAAACAAATCCAAAAGAACTATCTAGGGACCAAGTGTGACATCCTGTTTAAAGTCCTTGTACGGACTTTTCTATCTCTCCAGCCTGCAGCTACCCGGGGATCTAATCTAGACACACTTCTTTTTTAGGGTCATGAAGGAGGGCTAAGTAAGATTTAAGAAACAATTGCAATAAAATCCATAGCAAGGGGAGAGGAGCAAAGGAGCTAAAAGCTGACTCTGACAAATATTAAGTATGTGAAATATCTTGGGTTTGAGTACTTAATACAGATTAAAACCTACCTGGAATATTAGGGAAATATCGAAGGTAATAATCTGAGCTACCATTGCATGTTAGAAGTGTGTGGCAGTTAATGTGAATAAAAAACCAAACATCAGTAATGTAGACTATTTTCTTGCAGAAAGCCATTAAAGATTGCAGTTTTAATCAGAGGGCATTTCAGCCTTATAATGGGAGACTGTACTGTAATTAGAGGCTGATGTAGGTCATTAGAATTGTGTTAAGAGTCAGATGACAGCCTCGCAACTCTCTTAAGTCTACTTTTATTGATTTAATAGAAAAGCACTCTTGATTATTTGCTATTGATTTAATAGCAAAGCATTCTTATCTTTCCATATAAAAGGGTAATTGTAAAGTATTTGTATAACTGCAGATTATCCATGAATTATCTGATGACAAGAATGGATATAGCGTCCATGTAGATTTTCACCTATCCTTTTCATCTATAGCTGTGTGCATGTGCATGTTGTGTCCATATTTTCCCATGTTTCTTCAGCAGTCAGAGACTTAACTGAAGAAAATCATTATTAATGCAAAACCTGAGGTTGTTCTACTCTAAGTTATAGTCCTACTTTACTATAAACCTGACTAAGCTTTTTCTCAAAGGTATTCAGCTCACAAATTGACTACAACGTGCAAGGAAAATAGAAAATATTTTAAACTTCAAATGGTTTGCAGGTGAATATACTGCTTGGGAGTCAGTTTTGGTGACAGGCTGGCCAGTAAGTTTCTGTGTATGTTTTTGGCTATTGGCTTCAATATCTGCTGTGTTCAGCGGTTCTTCAATGAAGGCCTTTCTTGAGCCATTCGGTTTCCTTTAGTTTATCGTGCACATTTTTTCTCATGTACGCTTTCATGCTACTACTGGGTATTGTTTTTTCGTGGTAATAAAAATCATTACATTCTAGCTGAGGAAGGGTGCATAAAAGAGATGATGGTTACTTCGGTTCTTCCTGTCAAACCAGGCTTAACTCTGAGCAGTAATGCAGGAGTGCCTCCTCTGGGAATTCAGTGGTTCTGCAAGAAAGTCATCCCTAGGCATTAATGTGAGGTTCCTCAGCTTAAATGAGGCTGCAGAAATTGAGCTTGTGGAAATTTAAATATTTGACTTGATTGGTCACAGATATACAAATACTGCTAACGTTTCTTTTCAATAACTGATCAAATTAGCATAATCCTTTCCAGCAACTTAGATCTATAAAATGTACCATAGCAAGGTGAAAAACCCACAAAGCACTTTCACATGGAGAAAATGATATTTAAAAAAAAAAAAAAAGAAATCCTTCTTTTGTTCACTTTTCTTGGGGGGAGGGGGGAAACTGTCAACAACCCAAACAACTTAGCACTCTAGCCACATACAATCTCATGAGCAACTGCAGAACAGTATGAAAGAGCAAAAGCTGCTGCCTGGTTTCCTTTACGCATTTTTTGAAGCCCTATCATTTATTGAAGTGTGCCTAGTGTTTTTCTGTTGTCTCATCAGGTCCTTTCACCTGAGTCAGAGAGTATTGGAGCCAGTTTAGTGTAGCAGCACCATATGTTTGGAGCAGTGATAGTTTTTTTCTTGATAACCAGATGCAGACTGCAGGATGTGCACTACATTTACAGATCTCCCATGTGAATATTTAGGCCAGTTAGCGGCAGGAGGTTGTGGTCTGTAGTTGTAATGTCTTCTGGCACAGGGACTTAATAGGTTTCATCATACTGCCTTGACTTGCAGAGCTTCATTTCATGGAAAGGTCCTCACCTCACTTACTCCAAGGCACCCTTCTTTTTTTTTTTTTTTTTTTTTTCTTTCCCTGGAAAAAGTGATACCCAGATGTAGCAATCTGCACCCTAATTAGACATATCTTCTCTAAACCCTTTGTCTCAAGGATCACAGAGTCTCTGAGCCTGTGAAGGAGTTTCCTGTGATATTTAGGACGTGTGACATAGAGGAGCTGCAGGCTCATAACAAAGGGGAATTTTCTCTGCCACAGAAAGTGACACCCTTTCCAATGGGCATTGTAAAGTGGAATGTCAAAACGTAAATATTTCAGTGAGGGTAGTTCAGCTGTCAGGGGGCTCACCTGCTGATTCCACTGTGTTTAAGAGATCATGGTTCAAGATCCAGTGGCAACAGTCACCCTCAGAATTATCTCAACACACAGGGTCTTATTTTATTGAATGACTAAAGTAGAGGAAAAAAAAACCCTAAACATGGGATAACTGTGCACTATTGACCAAGCTAAAGCAAGATTTACTAGCAGGTGTTGTCTGGGCTGCACTTCCAGAGACAGTGAGGTCCAGATTTATGCAGTAAATTTTGCAATGGTATCAAAAATTTAAGTGCTCCGATGAGAGGAGACTAATGAGAGGGGGGGAGAGGGAAGGCAATCGGAGTGGAAAACTCTTCAGTGGATGCCCTGAGCTGACAGCGAGATTTCAAAATAGAGAAATGTAAGCCAGGCTGGGGGAGTTTAGTAATGGAAAAGCTTTTGGATTTCCACTTCTTCCTGAAGAATTTTGCACATTGGAAAGACTTTAGGACAACATACGGTGAAGGACAAAATTCCCCGTTGGGTTGAAGGGATTGACGGGGAAATGATATGGTTCACAGATTAAGCTGGCACTGTGACACCCGTAGCAATGTGTGACTGGAAGTCTGCAGGAATTTGCGCTTTGGCTGCAAAGGTCAGGTGGTACGAAGATGATCTCAAAAGCCTTCAGCAAATGCCCTCCAAGGATGGGGAAATCTCAGGGGTGGGGAAGAAGGGCTTCCGTGAGGATATCTGGGAGACTGAAGACATGTTTTTGTCCATAGCTACTGGGTGCTGACTGCTGCACACAAACAGCGAGGACTAGTCTTGATGCGTTGTTTTAGAAATTATGGAGCGAAGCAAAATATTCAGAGAGATTTTCAGTGGGTGTAAATTACCCTTAATTGCTTGCAGTGAGGGGAACAATTCCTTAAAGCTGAGGATCTTATTCATGATCTGAATGTTTTCAACAAATCAAGATTGCCCCTCAGAGACAGTGCATAATAGTGTCTTTCTGACACTAGCAGATTGTTTTGGCAAAGTAGAGTAGTAACATTTTTCAGATTAGCAGTGTTCACCAGAACATTTCTGCTACTAGGCTGTGGCTTAAATATAGTTCCATTTCTATACAGCAGATGGGAGAAGATGTAAGTTTTATGGTATATATTGAATAAGGAGGTTATTATTTTTTCAAATGTATATTCTTCAGTCTGATGTTTTATATGTCAACCAGCTATTTAAGAACACAAACATGAGAGATTAGATATTTAGTGGATATTTTTAATTTTTTTTTATTCTTATGGCTGTTCACACTGACAGCGTGTTACTGCTCTGGTAAGACATACTACGTGCACAGTCCAGATCACACAACATACTCTTTGAATTACACACCAGTTTTTATACTTTGTATTTTTCATATTTGTGATTGTCAGGACTATATGCAAAGTAAATAGGGAGTACAAGCTTAGATATGAAAGGTAGAGCCTAGTGCTTTAAATACACCAGCAGACAAATTTATTTTATTTTTAAAGCCTAAATTACTTTTTATGTAGGCAAAGTGTGAGTGAGGAGACATGATTGCATTTTGCCCCTGTTTGGGGAGGGGAGTAGCATTCTGGAGATGCAGAAACAAGATGTAAAGGTGCACTGATGTCCTAGGGTAAGTAATGACATCAATTACAAGTGCAAATATTTCTCAGTTCTGCGTACGCTGAGTCCTGTTTGTGCAGAAAGTGATACCATTTTATAAAAGAGCATCTTTAAACACAAAATACAAAATGGTTGCAGGTCAGTTTTGCCTTCACTTCACACTCAAGCCTGTAAGCGCAGATGACAGAGAAGGCACTGGAAGCAGAGCACTGCATTCCCTCTATTGCTGTCAGTGTTAGTCATATCCACTGCTGCAAGTGCAACCCTGAACAGTGAAGTTATGCCTTGATGAGAAAAAAAAAAACAACAGCACCTTTTAGTTTTCAATTTTATGGATGCTGTGGTGTTACTTATGTGGTCTTGTGGACTTCATACTTATGGACTTCATAGAACAGGTGCTGTTGAAGTGATAGTTATGCTTGGACAGAAATATAATATA
The DNA here is from genome assembly GCF_900496995.4 of Aquila chrysaetos chrysaetos. NCBI lineage: Eukaryota > Metazoa > Chordata > Aves > Accipitriformes > Accipitridae > Aquila > Aquila chrysaetos. Next base: position 60,014,064 of record NC_044007.1, read on the forward strand.
TATATTTTTTATTTAAAAATCCATATAAATATGTATATCTGTATCAGCAAGATAGGTAATGAAATGCAATTTAATAAATAATTATTCCCCAAACAGAAAAGGTGTTTAAATAGCAGACACTTTTACTTCTGCCTTGGGAAGTATCACACTCCAAAGGCAATGCGCTGAAAGAACTATAAATAAAAACCTAAAAAAAAGGGCTCTAAGAGGAATAAGACTTATCCTGAAGAAGGGGAGGAAGGGAGGGAAGAGTGTTTCAGAGCTGAAAGTGCTGCCACACAGCTGAATAAAAATAATTGGAATTCTGGAGATTGTGTGGTGAAAGTATTTGAGAATGAGTAAACGACAACAATTTTTTTCCAGGGGGTGTGAGTACTCTGCTTTTCATCAGATTGTGCTGTCTAGCATATGGACTGTTTTTCAGTTGGTATTTTGGGTGCGTTTTTCAGTTCTGTGCTGTGGTGTGTGGCTGGGGACCATGGCACTCCATATGGTGGCTTTCATACTTTCCTGCAGGTGTAAAAGAGAGGATATAAGAGAACACTGTTCGAGATAAAGGTTAGAGCAATTCTAGGTTTGAAATGTCTGTTCAGAGCAAGAACAAGACATTTCAAACTGCTTAGTGGAAAGACTCTAACATATTGTAAATGTTTTACTGACATTTCTTAAGAAAATCCATTTCATATTTTTATCTCTGTTAAATAACAATCTGCTGCCTCTTTGAAATAAACTGACGGTTTATCAATATCAGATGTCTTTAACCTGATGTAACTTAGACACAGAGAGGGAAAGCAAAGGGTGCATAAACAGCCTTTACTACAAACAACGCTTATCTTATTTGAACTGAGCGGTAGGAAGTGAACCTATGACGGAGGAAGCACAGCCGCTCTCCTTGCCACTCATGGCAGCCCTCCCAGTAATTACTATGTCATATGGTCACGATTTACCCAAAGGGCCAGATCAAAACTGAGCTACGACTAGTTGGGATTCATCATTTTGAGCTATGCTCTGCTAGGGATGATGACACCTGCCTGTTAATTCCACCGCAAAAAGAATCTTGGTCCATGTTGGAGAGACGTCTTTTATAATTGTAGCATCATGTTTTGGAAATCAGGGTCTTTAGGTAAGACATTGCCTATTCTTGTTTTGCCTGTGGGGAGACACTGGATTTTCACATATGGAAGCTTTCAAATTGCTGCTGCTTAGCAAACACGCTCAGTGGGTTTGTGGTTTATCCCACCAGCCTCTAAGCAAAGCCTTTCTGGTGCAGGGCAGTACCACAGAAGGGATTACTGTAAAAAAGGCTTTAAATACAGCCTGTAATCAGAAGAGCTTTTTATTTGTTTCATGTTTCTGCCCTCTAGGTACCTTTGGCAGCACGATGCTTAGGCATTCTGCAGCTAAAAGAGCCTGACATACTGAAAACAGATAGCAGAGATCACATTTCACTCAGTTTTAATAGTAGTGGGTAGGGATATAATGTTAATCTATCTAGAGCATTTAATGTGTATGTGATTTAATGTCTAGCCTTTTTAGATTAATTAAATGTAGAGAGGATGAAATCTTCTTTCTTCCAGGGCTTCCTAAGTAGCAGCAGTTCACTCCAAATGAATGTCTTGTTATCTGTTTTAATTTCATCCTCATTTTCACCTTGTGCTTGGCACTTCTTAAATCCTTCTTGTCTGCCTCATTGCTCACTCAGGCAAGGGGGATGCCTCTTTCAGAGAGAGCATTGCTTACCTGGGGTTAATGCAGGTGATTTCCCTGAAAGGCAAAGCTATGGTTCGTTCTGTCTGACAGAACTTACACTTTTAAAAACATTATACTAAGTATACATTTTTGCTTGGCCAGAGAATGCTCACAATTGTAAAAGGCAGAAAAAAGACTTGTTTAAATATTGAAGGGTCGGGTTTTTTTGTAATTGGTTATTTTTTTTAGTGAGTTCTACCAGTTATTAAATGATCAAGATTTTGAAATAAAAAAGGACAAGATGCACAAAAAGATGAAAATTGTATGTGTTAGTGCTGAAAGATCATTTGTTGTTAAATCAAGATTTCATTGAAAATACAAAATCACATTATCCTCTGATCTTTCTGAACATATTTGTGTGTAAGTATATAAACTAGTCTAACATGCTTCTTACCAAGCTTGACATTTGCTTTAGGAATGTAGTAAGAATGAGTGGGGAGACTCTGAGGGCTTTTTACTAGGCCAGATTCAGATCAGAACAAATCATAACATCTGGTGTACTGTGACTAAGAATCAATCAAATTGTTCAGATTCATCTTATACTCCTTTATTCTACTTTTCCATTGTATGGAAGAGAGTTAAGCTAGCATATGTCCTTACCATTAATGTAACTTCCTGCCTGTAGTTGATGATTTGTATCATGGTAATGGCAAGTAAAGAAGACTGTAGCAGACAGAGGAGGAAAAATCAAACCAAAGAACTGTAAATAACTACACTTGCTTTGATTGTTTTAAAGAGAAAAATATTCAGCATTTGTATGGGGGAAACTGGTGTATTAAGAGAGCAGTCACAAGAAAACTTTATAGCTGTCAAGTATGGACGTATCAGCAGTAGTAATGCCATCCAAGGAATGCACTCTAAACTCTCAGAGACTTATTATGTAAACTCAACTGTGTTGATGATGAGAAAAATCATAAACATTTTTGATGCATTATATGAAGCTGCAAAGAATTTGCATTCTTTAAAAAAAAAAAAAATTCTGACAACAGTTCTTGTCTTTTTCCCGGATAGGTACCTATTACACCATTTCTTTGGTGAAGGCTATTCAGCAGTGGTGACTTCTTCCAATCGACCACTCTACAAATTATTATCTCTGGACTCCCAGCTGACAACCTGCCGGAGGCTAGAGCTCCTGAGACAACTGGAATTGTGCCCGCTCTCATCAAGGTTTTTTCTTTCACGGGGAAAAGAAAAAAAAAAAAAAAAGATGAAGTTGGGCAAAGTGGAGTTCTGCCATTTTCTGCAGATACTAGCTCTTTTCCTGTGTCTTTCTGGGATGAATCAAGCAGAGCTCTCAAGGTCCAGGTCAAAGCCCTACTTTCAATCAGGGAGGACGAGAACCAAACGCAGCTGGGTGTGGAATCAATTCTTTGTGCTGGAAGAATACATGGGTACAGACCCACTCTATGTAGGAAAGGTAGGGGATTTAAACAACCTTTGGAGGGTGCAGATGCTTGCTTTTTGATGTGTTTATATGGTGCAACCTGAAAATTGTAATTCTGTCAGCATGGTTGACTTAAGCCAGGGTGGGACAAAGTTTCGTAGTTTGAAAAGGGAAAATGTTTAGCACTTCAAAACAGCAACACATTACATTCCTGATTCCTCTTGCAATTTTCATTAAGAGCTATTTTCATTTCAGCTATGATTCTTTAAAGGAGTACGATAATGAAAGTGTTTACCACCTTTGATACAAAGAAAAGATTTTATTACTAATATTAGATTATTTTTTATTTTACATAGGAATAGAGAAAAATATTGAAGACTGTTCTTTTATAAGAGCTAACAGCTAGTACCAGAAAATAGAAGTTCTGTGTTATGTTGTTTGCTCCCTAAAGATCAGCACTACTGAAGGCAAGAGAGAAAGAATCGGGCGTCTGGGGGTGTGACAAGTGAAAAGGAGGGCATGTCTGCATTACTGCCTTGCTTTGACGTTGCCTGGCTGGCAGATTGGCACCTTGGGGGCCTTGCTGTCCCTCCGTGCAAAATCTTGTGGCTTTACCTTCCCTCTGACGGGCAACAGGCCAGCGCAGAGCAAGCCCTTCCATCGGGGCATCCCAAATGGCTTGTTTCGCGCGCCCGCTGCTGCACGTGGACCGTGCGGAGCACGGCTGTGAATCCTCATTCACTGCCTTGTGCTGGTGGGTAATACGCTTCCTTCAGCAATTACAAAGGGAAAAAAACCAACAAACAAAAATCCCTCTTGTGTTTCTATGTAACATTTATGCGTAATCATCTTATTGAAAGAAACCCCCATTTTTCTATGTGATATCAGAATCAATAAATAGAGTTTCTCATTAAACTATAGCAAACGCATAGAAAACAACAGAGTGACAGCTTTTGGCAAAATGGCACGCTTACAGAAAAGGAGATGAAGTAATCTGAAATCTACTGATTCAAGTATACGAGTGCAGTGAATTTCAGCTTACTTAATTTGTCCTACTGAGACAAAAACCTTGATGTTTGTGTTAACGCAGTTAAGCACTTAGAATTTAATCATGCCAACTGAATAATCAAGTTAAATGGGGAACTGCTCTTATGATTACAACTATGGTTGTATTTAGGTGCTTTTCTGAACTGGGGCTGGTACTTTGCACAATTGAGCCCTTGAGAAAGATGTGCTAGAATCAGAAATACCTTCTCTTATTACAGCAGTCCTGAAAGATTTTGTGAAGTTTTAGGTTATGTAGCAGTGTCCATTCTGATGCCACGCAGCTGCTGCTTGGCTTTGTGAGTTTTGTCTTTTAGGCGAATTTGTTCTCAGGTTGGAGCTTCTCTTGTGTCTCTGGAAAATGGCATATTTGGCATTCTTGCCTACCGATGAAAAAGGAAGTGTGGCTTGCAAATTGGAATTTCTCTCCTGGAAAAGAAGTGTCTTTAAATACTTGACTGAAGACTGGTTTTGATCTGTAACTATTCTCATAGTCATTCAGTTACTATATCATGGCCAAAGAAGCTGTGGTAGCGCTGGAGTACATGATATTTCCATGTATGTTGTTATTTTTAGCTTCACAGTCTGCTTTTCCCTGTCCTTTCCAGGAGTCCTAGCATTCATAAGCAGACATCTTCTGAAAAGCAAACCTTTTTTTCTGAAACAATCTGTGCCCAGCCTGCTTTTGTATCAGCAGGAACTCACATTTGTACCAGCAATTCATTTTGTAGGAAAAGCAGATAAAAATTTGCACTTGCAAAAGGAAGCCCATCTTCCTGCAAACAGAGTCCTTGCTGAGCGTCTTATACGATAAGATATGCCCGGTTCCTAACCTTCTCACTGGAGAGGCTTTTTACTGTGTGGTTCCTGAGGTGCAATCATGACCGAAGCTGCATTCCCATGCAGGGAAGCAAAAAGGTGAAGAAGTGATTTTCTTTCTGTATGTTAACGTATTATGTGTAGCACCACTCTGAAGTGAGCAGCAGTCGCCTTCCTCCCCCTCTTCTCCCCTTAAAAATATTGCTGTTCTTGTTTCAAATCCTTTGCAGGCAGGTAGGGACTGAGAAGACCAAGATTTGGATAAGCAGGTTAGTTTTTATTTTTCTTTTTTCCTTTTTCTTTTTCCTTCCCCTTGGTGAGGAAGCTACAGCAAGCAAAGAGCTGGCATAACTCATAACTCACAACTCACTTCTCTCATCAAGTGAAGTGGAAGCAGTGACCAGACTCTGCCTCATGTTCTGCAGAGTGCTCTGCTCCTGGGGTGGTCAGTCCTGCACCGCCTTACGTTCAGGATGCTTTGCAGGGTGCCAATCTAACTGCACATCCAGGAATGAGGAACCTTCCTCCGGATTTTAAGGGCTGTGAGATAAAAATGCTTCAGAAACACTCAGGCAAATGGAGCTGCATTAGGGAATATTTTCTCCCCACCGCTATTCCATTTTACAAAGCCCCAGGTGATTCTGGTTGGAAGGCAGCATTTGGAGACTGTTAGGATTACACGGCAAATCGTTCAAGAGGCATGAAATACCAATGTTAATTCCATGTTCAGCATTAACTCTGTCCTCCTGGGTGTGTGCATTCTAACACTTTAATTACATGATCATGTGGGGTAAAACCCTATTCCTTTTAAATAATGTAACAGGATTCCTATTTGCCTCAGTAAGATGAGTCTTCCACCTAAAATAATTTTTCAGTGTTTTGTGTTTATTTAACAAGATTTCAGATCCATACCTGAGGTATATTGCAGCCTTCCTTCTTGCATCCTTGACATCCATTTATTGCCAGAATGTTTTTTGTTTGTTTGTTTGTTTTTTAAAAAAAAAGGTATTTATTTTCTTAAGGCAGCAGGGGCCTGTTTCACATCACTCTGGAGAAACCTCTGGAGGAGTTCCATTAGTTTTACACTAATAGGAGTCAGAGGTGACTGAGGTTTTTTGCTTCTTTTTTTTTTTTTAAATGTAGGTCTTTCCTCTCCATGGTATGAATTTTAATCATCTTGGATTCAATCCTGAGTAATTCTGAGTGCCTCTTGGGAGGTGCTTAACATGTAATCAGATTGTGGACTGAACCACATACAATTTCTTTCTGTCCGTCAGCACAGCATATGTTATGTTCACTTAAAGGGCTGAAGCATTTAACTGTTTAGCCCATTTACCTGTTTGGATAGGTACTGTTATCTTCCAGACATACCATGTAGGAGAAGAGGCAGTTAACTATGATGCTAATTTAGCTAGAAGCATAGGTGGCTTCTGTTTTCTGGAAAATATTTACTATTGCTTGGTAATACGTTTTGTGAAATGCCTTACTCTCTATTTTCCATATAAATGACCTAAATGGAATCTATTTGGGCATAAAAATAATAGTACAGAGCAATTTAAAATGATGCAATGCATAGACACCTAAAATTAGGAAAAAGTGTATGCTATTATATTGAATATTTGAAAAGCTGTATACAATCTTGTAATTAAAGTCTCTATGGGTACACATTGGCAAAAAGGGGTGAAGTTAAAGTAGAACGTTAAAATTTTGTTGATATAATTTTTGGTTTTGTTATGTAGCTATCAGACATCCAGGGTTTGGTTTTGGTTGTGTATTTTTGTTGTTGCTGGTGGTTTTTTTTAGTTTTAATTCCGTTTTATGTGTTCTGCTGCAAGAATGTGAGTCTCCTCAAAAGCATTATAATGACACAAAGTCTCAGCCAGCAATCCTTTCATTTTTCTTATTAAAAAAATTTTAAAAAAATCAAAAGAAGCCACAAATAAACCTGAAGAAGTGAAACAAGGCTGTGAACTCCATGTGAGATGCTGATTGATGACTGGCTTCACTGTTTTCTTTTGGATCCAAACCAAAGCTCCTTTTCCAATGGCTTTAAATTTAGGTATGGTTGAAGACAGGGAGAGTTTCAAGCTCTTTGCTGAGTTCCTCTTTTTTTTTTTTTTTTTTTTTTTCCCTGAAACCTCAGTAAGATAGGAAGGACTGAAAATAAAAGAGAAAAAGGCATAGGCTTGATTGAGCACAAAACCAAGAAGTTGATATTTAACTTTGTGAGGCTCACTGGTACTTCTCAGAAATAACACTTGGAACTTGTAACATGCCCTGCATGTAGTTGTTATTTATAATATATGGGGAAGCAAAACATAAATCCTAACCTGCATTTTCTTGATGGCAAAAGCAAGAAAAAAGGTTAAATGAGGGGACTAAGAACATGTAGTTTCTTAGAGCTCACAGTCATTGCCTTCCAATTCCATTTTATCTGCCTTTGGTTTTGCTTTTTGTTTTTCGAAGGTGTTGGTCAATGTGTCAATAGGGTGACAGAATTATTCACATATGATATTTATCTGGGGTGTGACCTTATATCAAGCCATAGCGATGTAGTCAGAAGTAGAGCTCTTTTTCTACATCATAGCCTGACACTTTCAGATGCGGCTGATGACTTTTTGGCTGACTTGGATAGTAAGTGTCTTTGCTAAAATACTTTAAGATGGTGAGCTACTCCACTACTGTGGAAGTGCTGGCCCCTCAGTCAAACTCAGACCCATATGTTGGAATATCAGCTGCTGAGAAACTGAGGGAACTTCATCTGTGATGAAAGAGCTGAGGATCTCTGAATAGAAATTAGCCCAAATAGCTTTTCCTCTCTCTAGAAACTACACTACAGCAGTTTTACTGACACTTTGGGAAATGGAGAGGAGATGGGGTGAAATTACAAAAGTGAAATGTAAGTAAAAGAGGTTAGGCTGCCCCATTTGCAGGTACCAGAGCAGGAGGTGGGTTGGTGGGTTGAGTGCGATTCCCTGGGGGGCTCTGTCCCTCCCGCTGCCTCTGGAGGCAACCCATGGGGACCCGCGCTCTCTGCCCAGCCTCAGCCTGGGCTCTCGCCCCTCCAAGCGTCCTGCGCAAGATGAATGTTCACATCTGCTCTGCAAGTAAGCTCCCGGCTGAGAGTAGCTACAGCTCTGCACAGGTGGTTTTTTCTTTCCTTTCTTTTTTTTCCCCGGGTACTTCTGGGGGAAAAAAAACCCCAAACCCAACACGAGCCAACTATTCTTCATTTGTCTTTGTGGACACTATGTGGAAAACAAAGATGGCATAATAACTCAGAGAGAAACTTCCCCTTCGTTGTATTTTTTCTCCTTTTCTATTTATGTTATCTTTACTTTTAGCATAATCTTTGAAGCACTGTTGTTTTATATGCTCCCCAAAGGCCATTTATGAAAGTGAAAAAGCAAAACTGCTGTATTTCTGATATTTATCCATCTCAGGAACTCTGTGTTGTTCTGTGCTATGAAATTTGATAACAGTTGACCTTTTAAGTAAAATGGGACATGCCATTCTGGTCAATGTTTTTCTACCACAAGTGCTGCAAATGAAACAAATGAACAGACCAAATAGTCAAGTCCTGCTTACCTGCTTTGTGGATTGAATAGGTCTTGGTGAAGGGATGCTTCAACTGTACAGCAGTGGTATGAATTTACTGTCTCAGCTTGTACTACACAGTCACTAGTAGCACACACTTTTCTTCACTGGCTAGTCACTGTGGGCTTTGCATTATTCCATGCTTTACTTTATTTGGATTACCCCGAATAACTGAGAGCTAACTGACAATCTGAGTGTTTCCTACTCAGCATGCAGGGCTAAAGTGTCTCTGGGGAGAATGGTGAGATTAAAGGCACACAGGAAGAATTATCCAAAGGGATAACCTAAAATCTACTGCTTTTTCCTGGTTGATTTCATTAGCCTGCACAGCTATAGTGTAATTTCCTCTTTCCCTCTTGATAGGAAGTCGTCTTCTCACATAGCTGAACGGATACAAAAATGGGTTTTATGCCAGGGATTTACAGTGATGACAATTTCACATGCTCAAGCACTAAAAGACAATTTGTATGTAATTTCATTATTAGAAGGCAATAATAGAGTTGAGAGACTTATGGTCGGATACTGAACCAGAACATGCAGCTTTTTGATCTTTTAGTATAATATAGAACATTGATCCTTAACATGTGGCATTACAGAAGAGGAAGGTTAGTGAAGGTGATGACAACATCCGTAAATTAAGTAGCCCTCATCACAGCTTTTTATTCAATGCCTCAGCCATGCTATTTATATAATCCTGTAATACCAGTTCTGTATTTCAGTAGACTATTAGGCTCTACCTGCAGTGCTCTCCTCTGAATTTCTTTTGGGCATTATTTAAAACTATGTTTTATGGGTCTCTGACAAAATAGAAAAGCAAGAGTAAAAGCTAATTTTGCAATGGTATGTAGATTCAAGTCTCCTGTATGCTTGGCTGGTTATCAGAAAATGCCTTCTTTTCATGAGAGCATGAGATTTACAGTTTTGATGTCAGTTAAGCTCATGCTGCTTCAGCTGACTTTTTTTAGCCATGTTGTAATGTTCCTTCTCCTTTTCATCTGCTGAGCTTGTTTTTAGTCCTCTAATTCTTGCTATTGGGTGTCACTCAACATCCAGTTTTAACTCTGTCCTCTAGTCTCACAGTTGTGTATTAATGACATTAGAAATACAGCGCTGTAAAACTAGGGCTACTAATGAGCATTTGCATTAGTCTAGGGCTAAGGAAGTCCAGTCATGAACCAAATCCCCACTGTGTTAGGCGCAGTGCAAGCAAACACAACCCCTGCCCTGAGGCAGTGGTCTTGTAAGACAGGAGGCAATAGCAGATTAAAAAGCATCGACAGAATTCAGAGAAATATGGAGATGTTATAGTCAACATCCCGAAAATAGCTGGAGAACAATAGCTCACTATTGTTCTTTGCTGTGAAGATAGAATATTATTTGTTCTGAAAATGAGAATCATGCAACATTTTTAAACATTATGAACAGATAACAGGGAGTTCTTTCCTGCCTTTATTTTCCATCCCTTATGGATGACAAGTTACTTGAAATTCATAAATGCAGATCTATTTGATATCTATGTTAGTACAAGGCTACTTCTTCTTTCAGACTGGTGAAGATAAAGGATATTTCTCCATTGCTTTCAAAAGATCAAACTGCATATGCTTTAAAGTTTTACATCTTGTAGCCTGCTATCATGCTACCTTTTCCGTAGTGCCTTTTTTCTTATACCTGTTCTGATAGACATAATTGTCTGTCTACAGACTCATTGGGCATTCATCCCATGTATTTAGTGCTTTCCATGTGTTACAGTTTAAAAGTGCTGCCAGGACTATTCCTGCCTTGTCAGAATTCTTCTACTTAATTTCTTCTTTGCTCCACACTATTGGGTTTTTTTGGTGTTTGGTTTTGTTGGCTTTTTTTTAAGTATCACACTGCACTCCATGAGTTCCTCGTCTGTCTTTTTTTTTTTTTTAGTAATCACTTAGTAAAATAGTACCTGTGTACATGTCAGTTTTTCAGTACCAACTTTTACCAGTTAAAGGGAGTACCTGGGACTACATATTTAAAGATCCTGAAAAAATCAGGGAATGGTTCCTTCACGTCCAATAAGTTGGCTTTTACATGAATATACTGGTGATAAGTCCTGGAAAATCTCTGCAGTATAATCTTTTTCTCTCAGCATCATGCATTTGCCTGGAAGAGGTTCCTGAGCTAAGTGCAATGGTGGAACTGCTGAGAGAAGAAAGAATTTAATACACTAGGTTGCTCATTTCTCTCAGAATAACTATTAGCTACCTTATGCTACCAGTGTCTACTCTGTCACTTTTGCACTGGAAGAGGCACTTAGTGTTACGTAAATTAGAGACAAGTAGCTCTTAGAAAAAGCAGTGGAGTTTATGCTGTTAGGAGAACTCTAATTCTGTCCCATCTATCCAAACCATGGTCGTGGTATGAATACCAGCCTATACCATGAGCAGAAGTTTGCGGAGGTCATAATGTTTAATCTCTCACACCTTCAAGGCTGTAAGAAAGAGGATCAGCCAGTTAAAAACTGGGGTTTTTGATTACATGCTATTAAAAATACATTGTCAACACCTAACTATAGATCACCTGACATCAGTCTATAAATGGGAACCAACTTAACCTTCCCAGGCCGTGTAAAGTTAGCCAATGAAGAAGCCCCACTGACAACAGAAGAACACATCACGAAAAGGTGCTGATCACCAAAATCAATGAATATGCTCATAAAATTATACAATATATTTAGGATTAATTCTTGCAGATGTTTTTGACTCAGCTAAAAAATTACTACCGTTAATAGTTCCTTCCATATTCAAGTATTTGCTGGTGCTACAGCCCTGTACTGTTGCAAAAGTAATATTGTTATTTACATGGGTGTAAAGCACATAGTATGGTAGTAGTACGCTATAAATCATAAACAATATAGCAAAGAATAAACTTTATTTTATCTTTCAGATAAATAGGAATACCAAGACAAATATAGCTCTTTTGCATATAGTAGTTCATGTGTGATTATTCATGTACCAGAAAATACAAAATCTGCCTTACTGGCTCAGTCTCAGGCTGTCTTTTTCAGAATGCTCCCCTGGGAGAAGAAGGTAGTTCTAAACATTCGAGAAGGCGGCAAAGGTTTTTTAATATGTGTTGTTTATTAAGTTGTGCTGTTCATAGAGTAACTGAAGATTTAAGCCAGAATCTTGAGATCAGTTTTATCGACCCTAGCAGACCATCTGAGAATATTAATTTTGGAATACAACTATTTGGCTGGTTTAAAATTGAATTTTTAACTGACATTTTATTCTGTAGGTTAGAAAAAGAATAATACTGAGGACTGATTGACAACTGGTAGCAACATATTCCACATTTTGACAGTGAAAAAATAGTGCCTTCCTTTCATATAGTCACACAGTAGTAGAGCACTGAAGGCTTGCATTTTTGTGTTTTGTTTGGGTGAATGGGGTATATGTTGATAACAGCTAAGGGCAGTCCCACAGATCATTCTACCTACATGACAAGAGATTCTCTGGCCCTCTCTGAGTAGAAAGAAATAAATTTAATGTAATTTTCCAGGTGATATAAGGAGATTTTGCTGCATGAAGTCCACAAAATGTTACCATAGTCATACTGTCCCATTCACTTTTCCTGTTTCTGTAAATTATGAGAAATTACCTTGAGGACTATAGAGACATGCAATTTTGTTGCTCTGGAGTGCATGTGAGAAGAATTGAGCCCACAAAGTTATTTTCCATTTGAAATGCTTCCAAAATATGGAAAATCTGGTACTTGGATACATGTGTAAGGATCATAAGCTGCTTAAACATTTCATACTGAGGTACCAAATTGTAACCCTGCGGACTAGGCAATCAAGCAATTCATTTTCCTTACAAGGTAGGCAGGTGCTGTACTAGGCAAAGTTTAGCTTGTTATTCTGTAACAATGAAAAGTTTTCAGACACAGTTGGGAAAAGCAGATGGTCATTTCTTAAGTTTCCATAATCATGGTATAAATGCAGTGCCATAAATTAGCAAAATAGTTAACTTGTCTTTCTTATACAATTTACACACATTCTATGGGCAGAGCAGGCATTTGGGAGAGTATTTGGCATATTTTTATGTATCTTTTTTAATTTGCAAGGCTATAATGCTGCATGGCGTTTCTATTAAAAACTGTTAAATAATTCCTCCTGCTCCTGGGTGTTCATAATCTTCATGCACATGTAGACTGTTGTCCTCCCCCCCCATCTTTTACCCTTTACCACTTAACTGTTGCTTAGCCAAGCAAAACATATTTCACACTTTTAAAAAGTTTTCCTCATTAGTCAGCATTGCAATCCTGTGTTCATTTTTACTGCTTTTTTTATTTATTCCCTCTATTTTTTCAATATTTTCCTCATAATAAAAAGCCATAAACAAAAGCACTCTATTATACCTTCAGCTAAACAGGAAATAAGCCAAGTGAAACTGTTATTTCCTGTCTCATTGTATGATTCGAATTGCACAATTCATGTTTGTTTCTTTCTTTGCAAGCTCATGTCCACTACTGCTCTGAGGATCTTAAAGCCTTATTGTTTTTCTGTTTTATTCTTTCTGCTGAATCAAGTGTACCTGAGGAATGCTTCCCACTTGTACTGACACATTTATGCATCTCAGATTCATCTTAAGATTGAAAGAAAATGTAAAGATTCTAGTACAGTTAAAAAAAAAATTGAAAAAGTTTAACAGAAGAAAAAGCATCCCAAAGAGTAGAGTGTGAGAATGCAAGGACCATGATGAAACAATACGCTATGTTTTTCTCACTCCGGAGCCTGATGTAAAGCTAAAAAGAACATACCAAAGCAATTGATGAAAAGATTAAGTTAGATTAATGTATAACAATCATATGTATAGGTCTTGATTCCCTTTGCTCTTTGCTAAGGATGCTATAATTGTGTGTATGGGGCATACATTGGTTTAAGTCACATCAATCTACCAAGCAGGGGTTCTAGAAAGAAAGCCTTGTAGGTATGCTAGTGGGCTTAATTATGTTAACGCAGATGGCAAAGGAGGGCAGCTAGCCAGAGAGCCAGTAAAACCCAGGTTTGAGAAATGTGCAGGAGACTCGGACGGTTTACTAGCAGATGCAGCTGAAAGGGACAAAAAGGTAAGTAAAGCTCATTTGTAATCGAAAGAGGAAGATGCCATGTACAACGTAATCTGTAGTACAAGACAGCAGCAGCAAAAAAAAAAAAAAAAAAAAAAAAAATCATCAAGAAAAGAACTAGTAGAAAAGTGATTTTGTGTTTCTTTTCTGGGAACAGGGAAGCAATGGATAGAAAAGGAAAGACGTAAATATTTCTTCTAAAACGTTACTGGAGAGGGCTAGAGAATTTGGAATTTGATCAAAAAAAGCCTAAAGCATGAGCAACATGGCACCAAACAACATAGGACAAGAAAGAAAAGCCTTCCATCTGTAGAGATTCCAAGAATTACTGGGTCAAGATAGAGTGTGGATAAGCAAAAAAGCCACATGCAGATCTGGAGGAGTCCAAGCAAGTCTGAGCTCTCAGCAGATGGATGGAAGGATGCGAATATGTGCAGCTGTCAGGGCAGCAACTGGGCCATGTCCAGACTGTTTCCAAATTAAGAGCTGAAAATCAAAAGGATTAATGCTCTGGTCTACCACTAAGGAAGGCAGCCCCCACCTTATGAAGTAAATTAGTGTTTGGAATTAAGGGGATGATATAATGATGCTCATGGGTTTTCTAGGTCTTTCAGAAGCTCAGCAGACACCTTTCCTTCTAGACTGGTATTTTGACATTCGTCATTTCATGTAACTGTATTTCCTTCAATCTATTTGCAGGCTACATGAGAATTTTTTCCTGTAGACTAATTTCAAAGTCCTGTCAAAATTAGATTTTGTTCCATACTATATGTAAGCAACAGTATCATATTCAACAATTTCCCTTCATCTATTATTTTAGTAAGTAGAGCTGGGTAGGAGGAAATGGTCCATTCTGCTAGTCTGACGGCAAAATAATCTTTCCAGAATGTTTTTCTGACAATTTTACTTCTAGTAGCACAAAATGAAATCAATGACTGCTTTTCATGTGGGATGATACAGACTGAGGGCCCAGGTGCTTTGTCTTGCTTCCAAAATGTCTGCCAAGCAGGCAATGAGGAAGACAGAAAGATTAAGATGTCCACCTTGGTGACAGAACCTTCTGGTACCTTTATAGATATGAGAGTCCATATCTGCACACTACACTAAATAATTTTATCTTCTGTTTATTAGATACAGTGGCCCACCTTCTAGTTCTGACCATTTAATGTGTGCTTTGTACTATGCTTAAACTGCAAATATCAATTTGGAACACAGTTTTGGACTGTAGCAGGATGAGCTAACAGGTTGTGGATCAGATTCAATTCTCCGGAAAATTACTTTGTAAGGTAATTAGCAAGATACAGGGGAAACATGCTGCAGCTTAACCATCAAGGTCGGAAGAGTTAAGTTTATTACAGTGAACAAAGCGATCAGCAGTATTGCAAATTTTCCTGGAGTCAAACACTCTTGCACCTGTAAATAACCTTTACTGATAACAGAACTCTGACAGAACTGATACAAGTGCCATTGTAGAGAGTAACTAGGTGAAACCATATCTTTTTTTCCCATAATTGCTTGGATCTGTTGGAAACGTAAATACAACTGATGATGAACATTACATTCCATGCTTTCCTAATCTATTCTCAAAATCAAAGTGCACTCTTGGTTTTATTGGTGGCAACAGAAGTAACGCAATAAAATAAGATAGATTTTCTTAAACCCTAAAACATCAAGATACTGTTTAATAATGTTTGGTAGAGGATAACATTATTTTATGAATGATGTTTTGCAAGGCAAAGTAAGATTTGTTCTGTTCTTCATACTCCTGAAGTTGTGTGTCTCATTAATCAATAGACCCTTCCTGATGTTTTGCTGTAAGTTTGGGCTCAGCGAAAACATTCAATACTGTTAAGTTTTTTACCGCAACTGAAGATTTAAAAGCCTTCAGGGTGGAGTGTGGGACTGTCAGAAGAAGCAGCAGGTTACCACGTGAAAAAGGCAGCTCAGGGCCATGAGTCTTGACGTTGGCTTGGAAACCCTGGGTGTCTTCACTAAATACAATATGACTGTCTAGTATGTGTCTGTTTACAGAGTAGCAGAAAATTTGCTCTTACAAGTGACTGTATAAAATTATACTTTATAACTCAGTAGATGAATTCTATGTCTCAGTCACACCTGCCTGTTCTGGTGATAATTTTTTTTCTATTTATTATTGCTATTAGTCCTGCTGAGCTAACACAGCTGAGAGACAGCAAATTGGACTCTATTATTTCTTGTGTGTCATCCACAGATGTGTTTGTTAGTTCCACTGACTTACACCTGCACAACCCAGTTGTAAGCTATGGGACCATACATTTGTACAATGAGAACAGAATCTGAAGATAGCAGGGTTTTTACTTACGTAAGCGGAGGCCTAATTCGTCTCCTGGAAAGAAAGAGCTTGTCTTTACAAGATTCAGCCAAGGTTGCAATATGAACAGCTTACATACAAGTTGTCTGCTGAGTCTATTTGAAATGCAAGTCACAGAAAGCCATTGCTGGTTTTATACTACCACTTTTCAACATGCAGCACATTAATAGAAAGCCTATTTACTGTCTTAATGCCTTTTTTATGATCAAATTGGTTTACTTGGTTAATTCAGTTTGTTCTTTGCCAGTTAACATTGAATGCACTAGATTTGCTATTGAACAGCTACTATCCTTCCACTTGTACTGAAATTTTTGTTTATATATGGACATAACAACATGGCTCTATTACTGAACTGGCATGCTTTCTCTTTGATAAAAATTGGGGAATTTAATAGTCCATTCTGGTTCCTTTGTTCTCTTATATAGCCATTGTTTTTGCCTTCCAGTCTTCCACCTGTTTTAAAAGTAGCTGTAGAGCAGGCTGAAGGGTATTACTTATCTTGTGCTGTCATAAGCACTGATCACCAGTATTTGATCATTTCTGTGAACAATGTGCTTTAGGGTTTCTTGCGTATTCTTCACTGAAAACAAATTAAAAAAACCCGTGAACAATCTTTTTGCCTTCTCATAGATTTTATTTAGCAAACACGAATAGAGATTAATGGAGAAAACAAGAGGAAGCAGCAATAAAAAGGATGTATGTAGGAGAAAAATAAGCCAATACTCACCAACCACAAACTCCAAGAAGAGCAGAGGATCTGTGGGACCATTAGGAGGACAAAGGATTCACCAGTTAGGTATGCAAGGAATAGAGTACAGTTGAAGAAACACAATGACCTTTGAAGATGTATATAAACTAGAGACAGGTGGGGAATATAAATTCCACCTGTGAACTACAAGTGAGGTTATTAAGTAATATTTTCTCTTCACTTCGGAAAGTTTGATTTTAATGATATTTGAAATTTATACCTCCTTGATCTTCATTAGTTTGACTCATTTGCTTGTGACTTTTCTTTGCAGAAGCTTTTATTTATTTGTGTTATTTTCACAAGCTAGATTTCACCTATTTATAAGTAATGTAACTTTTTACTAAACTGCCATTGTATTTAAATGACAATTTGCACATTTTTGAAGGGAAAAAGTACAGAAAAATAACTTAAATAGGAGGTTTCTGTTTCATGTGCAGGAACAGTTATTATTTGGAAAATATTTACTGAATTTAAAATAACATTTTCCTTTTAAAAGGTATAAAATTTTTGGCAGTATCTATTAATGTGCAAGGCTCAGAACTTTATGAATGGGGATATAATTAATTATTTGTTTTCCCTTAAAAATATAGGAGCAGATCCTCAATGAATTGAAACTGCTCTCTCCTTCCAGCGCGCAGAGCTGTGCTGATTTACACCAAGCCATATAGAACTTCCCTAAGGGGGGATATTTAGCACAGTTTGTAAAATTAAGTGATCATTTTAATGGACCACACAGAAGGTGTGAAACAAAAGTGAAAATGCCTTGAGTATAAAGTTCTGAACATTACAATTGGTGACAGAAGGCCTATCAATGAGACAGTAATCCTATAAAAATACAGAAAGATCAGATTGCTTGTCGAATTAGAATTGCTTTAATATGGATGCATGCAAGGGGATAGCAAAGGAGCTGGAAACTTTCCATCTGCTTTGTATACAAAGTGATTAGATTGTGATCACTTAGTCCAAGAGGATAGAAATGATGCACAATTCTGCCAGGATGAGACATGCAAATTGGATCAATTAAGCTTTGAGAGCGCTCAGACAATCTGGTAGAGAAGTTTACATGCTGTGTCAAGTGAAACTTAGCAAAGATCAGTCTTGAATGCTGGGGGCAAGTATTATAGTGATTTAAACTCTAATCTCCAAGAGTAATTCATTGTTTTCGGATTCGGTTATAAAACTGATCAGATACTATAATAAAACAATCAGATACTATAATAAAAGATCCCTTTAGGAGGTGTTTGATAGTATACACAAGGAGTATGACAGACAAATTAGTAACAGTCATCTGAGTTGAAACATTTGAGGTAGATGAGAGTAAATTCAGATGACTGATCTTGTTTGCAGTTAATGGAATACACAATACTAATAACTCCTGTACCTTCATGTTGACCACAATGCTTTGGAAGCAGGTAGTGTTCTCATAAGGAACTCATTGTGTGCTCTATTTTTTATTGAACCAGAGCTCACTCAGAAGGGGAACAATGTGAAAATGATTGTTAGATAAGAGTGCTCTAATTTCATCAGGGACCATCTAAGAATTTGAAATATGTACCCTATGCAATGTCTTTTATAGTGGCAAAAGGACAAGTTGTTTCAGATAATCAGAGGGGTCTTTATGTAAATTGGAAGTTCTCAATATATGTGAAGTACTGGAACCTTCAGAAATGAGTTTCTGAAGGAAGACTTTGAACATTTTCTGTAGAATCCAGATGGCTTTCAGAATTAGAAACAGGTCTGCACAATTTGAATTTTAATGTAGATTCAGCAAGTATACATGACCAACGTAAAATAACACCTGCCATTTCAGTATTTTCTCATCATTTGTTTATCAATGGCACATACATTGATTGTCTTGCCAGCATTTAATGGCAGTGAGTAAGAAACACAGCAAGAATGTGTTCTAGTGAAAACATGAAGAACAGACGAAAAAATCCTGGGTTGGCATCAGCATTGCACATGGCAAAACTATGGATTTTTTTTTTTTTAAAAACGATGAGTGAATTTCAATTTTAATCCATAAATATCTTCTCCCATCATTTGAAATGTCAAAATATGATTTAAGGAAACAAGGTGTAATGACTGCATAGGAATTTGATGAGATTGTCTCTATTAAACACTCATCATACTCACCAAAATAAGAAAAGGCATCAGGAGAGCACTGCCCTTTACATACAGCTGTTAAAATCCTTCTAAGCTGCAAGGCTTTACAATTAACCTAGTATTGTTCATGTTAAGACAGTTTGTTATGGTTTTGAAATACTAATGCATTATCCTCCCCCTCAAATGTTTTCTGAAAAACAACATAAAACATGGGCATTAAAAGCATTTCTTTCCCAGCCCTTAATCCTATGGAGTAAAAATGCCTATCAAAATATGAATTACTATCTTGAGATCAGTCTGGTTGTATCTGAAAGCCCTGGCAGACCTGCAAATTTGAATGGTTAAAAAAAAAAGTTAAGAAGAAATCAAACTTTTCAAAGTATTTATTCACAAAGGATCACTTTAAATGATCTTAACAGTTTAAGGCAGACTTTCAAATGTCCATACTTACTGTGCATCCCTTACTTCAGCTTGTGCTGAATACTGAACAGCTACAGTGTGAATTTATGTAACACAATCACTTAAGCTTTCAATTCTGCTTCTTACAATTAGTCGATGTGATGCACATTGCTGTTCATTAAAGCACCCTTCCTTTGCACAGGGATTAAGGCTCTGTTTCAGAAAGGCGCTTAGGCATATGCTTAGTACCAACATTCATGAGCCTTAAGCAAGTCCTGACATGCTGTACATGCATAAGGATGATTTCCTAACTTAGAGAATTCTAAACCAGAGATTTAATTTGATGTAGCACAGGGTTAAATTTCCCTACTCTTTGGAGTGAATTTTGAACAATGAGCTGTTAATTAACTAGCCAGTATATACAGATGGATGTATATGTATTGTAGAAACACTTTTGGGCAAAAATCAATGTAATAAACCATCTTCAGTGAAATACATAAGAGTAGGGGGAAAAAAAAAAAGTAGTTGTCTTATATCCTTCTGAAAAAAAGAAAAATTTATTTGTCATGCAGTGTTCTACCTTTACTGAACTACATTGTTAGTAATCAGTCATAGTAGTTAATAGAAAGCACTACAGAAATGTTAGGGTGTTTAATCAAGCCAGACTGAAAAAGAGATTCCAAATGAAATGTAAACACACTGACAGCAGTAACTTGTGCTTTAAGATAATAAGTTAACCAAGGGATTCTTCTGCTCTTTTTAAGTGAACTCAGTTTAAGACACAAGATAAGTGTCTACAGGAAGGTATCTAATACTGTACTATTTGGTCATGCATTGGTTTTTCATGTTACATTGTCATACTAGCAATGAAACTGTAATGATTTGCTATAGATTTTCATTGCTGCCCTTTTCATATGAAATAATTTACTCATTAAAATGTTATAGTAAAATTTTACTTTCAAAATTCTCTGTTCTTGCTTTATTTCCTTGACCCACTTCAGCTATGAGCAGTTATGACTCTCTCCCCAACATACCTTCCCAGGGACTAATTATGTGTGATATGGGCATTGTGTCAAATTCTTAATTTTGCACTTTAAATCTAGGAGTAGTCCTACTGATCTTAGTGGGAATACTTATGGGATTAGGTTTGTGGAAATGCTTTGAGAAATATCTGGGTGGTGTGAAACATTTTATATCACATAACCAACATGATCATATGAAGAATTATCAATTTCAAGTTGACTATAAATCATTCGGGAAAGTCAGCACTAAGTATTGCATTTATCCAAACATATAAAACTTTATAAAGAAAGACAATAGGAATTTAATTTTTAAGAAGCAAAATATGATAACAAACACTGATGCCCTGACATGTATATTATCATTTATGTACGTTAAAAATGGAGATGTAGACCAACATGTTAACTCTGCTTTGTTTGAACAGTTTCATAAATTTTATTTAACAAGTCCTTAACTGTTTTCAGGGAATTATAGGTTAGTGTGGTGGTGGACCCAGTTAATTACAGTTTTTCTGTATTGTAAATCTTTCATCATTAAAATGATCAGATCGTGCTGTCTTCTGTAGTCCAGTATTTTATAAGCTTCTACAGACACTATTAGTCAAAGTAATTACTTCAACTGCTTTACAGTTACATATATTACTATTGTCTTCTAGTCTGTCAGGGTTTCAGCACTTCCCACTAACATGCAAGGTAAGATTATAAGTGGATTTTTAGCAGCATTAAACTTTCAAGAGCAAATGAAATTCGAGGAATTGATACAACATAAAAACAAACCAGAAACAACAGAAAAAGCTCTACACCCTCCGGGTATCTATTCCTTGGTACTAATGTTCTTTGGAAGCAGGTTCCTATGAGAAAAATCATTATCAACCAAGCAACGCTGCAAGCTATTTTGGATAGTTGAAGCAGAAACAGGATAATCACTCTAAACTATAGATCAGTAGTTTGACAAAGAAGAGACAATATGGGAGGTATAATTTCCACTCTAAAATAAAGACAGTCAGTATAAGTACATTTCTTATCTCAGAAAAGGCTTTAATACCAAATACATTTTTGTTTGTAAATTTGGTATTATTGATATGGTAGTCAAACAAGAACTGTGTATGATTATTTTTCCTGCTCAGTGCTATTACAGATAATTCTTTAGATTACAGGGTTAGATATGAAAAAATAGATCCTTTAATATGCTCTTATTTTCCATGGTTGAAATCCTAGGCTTGAATTATTATGGCTAAGTACAAAAAACAGTATGGGAGAAACAATTTCTATTTGTATATTTTTGTATATTTGTATACTTTTTGTCTTATTTCTATTTTCAAGAACAGGGAAAAAGTAAAAGCATTCATTTTGCATTATTGCAGGTATATAAATTCTGCTATTGCCTTTCTTGTTTCATTTTCCCTCTTTCCCTCTTTCCTGTGCCATAAGGCAAAGTGCATTCATGCATTCTCTGCTCATAAAAAAAAAAAATCCCTAAAAATCATAAATAATTAATAAAACGATGAATATATTTTTTACCACATACAGTGGCATAAACTCTGAAACTATTCATATCACTGTAAACATATATCTATTTATGCATATATACATATATGTATTTCAAGAAAAGTATATGCTCAAGAAACAGTTCTTTACCGTATGTATATTAATATTGTGCAAGCAGAGATTGTTTCGTGTCTAGTGGGGAAGTAATTTGCGAAGAGGAATGAGTGCAGTTTCTTGAAGGCTCTGTTTCTTTAAGCTGCTACACGTGCATAAACTTTCCAAGCCCATGGACATCTGCTAGCCCTGAGATATTCTTCTATGAAGTATACTAGGGTCTTTGGTATTTATTTGCCATGCTACATATTTTAAGCCTGATCACTTTCATAGAAGCTATATGTGGGGAATGCAGGGAGAGAGCATCTTCACACAGTTTTATTACACTGCTGAAATAGAGAGTAGTGACTTTAAGAGAATTTTGTCTTACAGCTTCAGTGATTCTTGGCAACAAAATAAATCAAATCGCTGGACCAGCAAATACGTTGGTTTAGTATATAACGGCGAGTAGTATGGTGCATTATGAATAGATATGGATCATGTGAAAATACTGTTGGTATGTATGGCAGAGAACTTAGTCCCTTTCCTGGAGAATAAGTGAATGTAGAGACCCCAATACAGCTGGTAAGAATAAACATTCAGGAATTTGTAAATACAATTTCACTCCAGTGGTATTTTCACATGATTTAATTGTTTTAGGGACTTGTATAAATGAGGTTTGAGTCATTGGTTTCTTTAATAAAAAATTAAATCTGTTTGTGTAGAAACAGAAGCGGTTTTTATACAGCAAATAGGATAGCAAATCCACTACTCTATGGCTTGGTTTGTCAGTGATGCAGTATTGTTACTGAAATACTCAGAAAGAGCCCTCCAAGGAATAAATACTGATGGACTGAGAGTGGTTTGGGAAACAACAAAAAAACCCAAAGCTGAATATTGAACAGGTCTGTAAGGATTCCAATATGCATATTGTTTACAAACGCTGTGCTCTGTTTCCCCATTCCAAATTCTAACAAGATAATTTCTGAAAAGCTTGAAGTGTGTGTGTGTGAGGGAAAAACAGGTCTCTTTTTTCCATTCTTATTCCGAACGTGTTATGTTGCCTGCAGGCTCTTGGTGGTGCTACAATACAGTATTGCTGTCCCCCCCCTTCCCCGCCCCCCAATAAATATTATGCAATTAGTACGTGATGATGCACAGTATACAGATGGCTTTTACCTCCCAAAGCTGCCAAACTGTCTTTTTAAGAGTGTGAATGACAAATAGTCATTTTGGAGAGTGACATGTCATGATGATGGCCCATTAAAACTCCTCAAGAATACTCATCCGGCTACATATGCCCACTCAGCTCCATCTACAGCAGCAGCTGCTTCCGAGTTCCTCCTGTAGCTGCACTAATCTTAATGGGCTGGCTGCACAATTCCCTGTCGCCACGGGGCATTTCGTGTTCTTCTTAAAACTGGGGGGGGGGGGGAAGAAGGTGCAGATTTGCGAGTACAGCATCTGCAGAGATGGGAAAAGAAGAGGACGTAGTAAGAAAACAGATACATGTGTGCGCGTGCACACGTGCATGTGTATGTATACATAGATACGCTTAAATGTACGCATACATTGTATACATAAACACAATTACTATATCACCGTCTATATAAAGAGCTAAATTATATAACTATAGACGCAACTGGGTGTTATTAAGAGAAAAAATGTCATAAAAATGTGACATGGTTGTTCTTATCACATCCAGTTTTCGGTGTTTCCTATTAATTATTCAACTCACTAGCCTTTAGATGACAGTATCTCTTATTCCTAGAGGAACCTTTCATCTGAACTTTGTCTTCCACTTAGAAGCCTTGAGGGCTTACTTAGATACTAACTGGAATGTTATGAAGTGTAAGATTGAGAATTTTGGTCCTGCTATTTTGCATTTTGTTTGAACAATAACCATCAAGGAACTAAAGAAGTTTCACTGTTCTGTTTCCTGTTTCACACCCCTTCTTGAAAAGGTTGGCAAACTTAAATATTTACTTCACTTCATGTGGCTGAGGTGATAAGGTTATCATCCTCCTGGGGCACTGATCAGTCGCTTAAGGGTGTAAGGGCTATATATTTTTCACTAAACCCTTCCACCAACATTTCTGAACCTTTTACTGAGGAAACAACATGGGCGAAGAAGGGGATAGTAACATCTAACTGCTTATTCCAAGTTTGATCACGGGAGAGAACAAGTCTGAGTAAATTAATAAAAATTCTTACTATTTTAATTTTTTAGGCACAGAAACATACATTCTGTAGCAGCAAAAAACTTCAGAAACTGCATTAATAGGGGAAATAAGGATTTTTATTTTTTTTTAAGAATGATGCCTAGTTCATTCAGAACAAGCTGACACTTATGCTACTCTACCTGCCCATCAGTCCTGTTTCTTATCTTTGCTCCTCTGGTTCCAGCACTTTAAAATCAATGACAATTTAAATTGCACCCTTTTTTTTTTTTCCCTTCCCCTCCAGAGTAAGCCTTTTTTTGTGAACTTGGAGTAGTAGTAATACACACCCTCAGTAAAATGACACCTGACCAGATTCAGGTTATCAACCTTTTTAATTCCTGTTGCATTAAACAGAGCTTGAAGAGAAGAGGCTGGTAAAGTTGTACAGCTTTACTCTCAAACACTGTTCCTGCCTAACACTGATCAGTCACTGAAGATCAGCTCCACTTACTACTTCAGTTTTTTTTTTAATTTCTTTTCATTTTTATTTTTTCCTTGCTGTTTTGTCCCATTTCAACTTGTCATTCTACCTTTTGCCTGTCTCCTTTTGTCTTCCTCTTGCCCCATCTCCTCTGCCTCATGACATTCATTTGAGGTCTTTCATCAGCCTGTTTCCCATTCCAGTTCTCTCCTCGTCCTTCAGACCTGTTCATGTTCTAATCCACTTTGTGTTTTTTGGTTTGTAGATTTTTTTACCTTGTTTTTTTTAAACTCAGTTTCCTTTCTTCCCTCTTTATCCTTCTTATTTATTATCTCTCTTATCCTATGCTTTCTTAATCCTGCACCTGCATGAATGCCTTGATCGTAGATGGAGCTTTGTTCTCACTGGCTTTATATGCACTGTTGGATATGAATATCTTGGAAGTCAAAATACACCAAATGACATAAAATTACCTGCAAAAGGGCTATTAAGGACAAGCTGTGGGATGGCACAGCTGGTACTCCCAAAAGGATGCTCCTGGTTTTACCTTGAATGTGAAATGTGCTCATGTAATAAGTAACCTCTCATTATCTCATTGCCTTTGTGGTGATCCTGGGCAGATCTATTGGCTTGTGGTCATTCATAGGACTCTAGTATTATCCATAACAAGACAAAAGAGGATTCAGAGACAGTCTGAGTTCAGGCAGCCTATAAGGACAGTGCTGGATATGAAGAGATCTCAGGAAATGTTGTGGACCTCGGTTGTCTCAGCAGCTCTTAGGTCTTTGGTCAGCTCTGAGCACTCTAGACACAGTTTTGAGGGTTTTAGATCAACACAGAAGTCTTGTCTAGGCTGACTGGCTTTTGAGCAAGCCTGTCACCAGCTGCTTGTGTTAGATAAATATAACGTGGTTATACTGTGGTCTACAGCATGGGACCTTCTACTCCCACATGACTATCTCTGCACTTGCCTGAAAAGGAAAAAGTCTAGAGGCAACACAGCAGTGCATGAAATTGCTAGTAAGTCAAAGTGGTGAATTGTGCCACTGTGGCACAGTTGTCTGCGTCAGTTCCCTACAATAGTGACAACATTGCTGAAACAAGGAAGCTCTAGCAGCATTACAAACATATTCCTTCTTTTCAAACTCTAATTAAAAATGTTAGGGTTTGGGGTATAGCCATTTATATTGACTTGGATCTCTTGTACTCGGTGTTATCTGTTACACTGAAAGCACAGAACATAAACCAGCATATTTCTTTCCAAGCCCAGGCTTGTACTATAGTTTTACAAAAATTAATAAAATCAAAAGCAAACAAAAGCCCTCCAGGAGCTCCTTTATCACCTTCTCAATGTTTCTTGGAAAAAAGACTTTTATAAGAAAATCATTACCTGCTGAATAATACTTTCACTAGTGCCTGGGTGTGAAGTCAATTATATGAATCACAAGCCTTTGCTGACATCAATAAAATGTTGAGGAATCTGTTTCTGTCCCACATGACTTCTGTAATGACACTGAAAAGGAAATTAAAAAAAGACGTCTTAAGCTGTTGATATTGAAATATGGTTACAGTTTACAAGAGTGAGAGTTTCATAGCTCCCTCTGAAAACAGCAATTGTATTAGTAACTAATGTGTTTGTGAGTCCCTTAAACGTTGCAGAAATGTGGTATGTGTGCATATTGGATTTTACTTAAATGTTAACTCTGTTGTCTATGCTGAATTTTAAATGTTAGTTATTATTTGCACTGAAATTGTTCCAAATCAGCAACTTTGAACCCTTAGTTATCCTGAAAATTATCAAATATAGTGTTATATTTTAAAAAAGAAGGAAAAAAATACAAATATCTAGTACTTTATGAGTCATCACAATTCAAAACACTTACTAGCAGTGAAAATCTGATGGGAAAAGGGATTTCAAAACCTTCTAGGTGCAACCACAGTAAATAATGAACACAAGAACATAAGTTTTAAGAACCTAGCTGTTGTGATGAGCAAGATTTAGTAGAAATAGCCAAATTAAGTCTTTGTTTCAAATCACCTACTTTCTTTCACATTTTGGCAATTACATGTTTAATCTGTATGCACCCGACAAGTTCCCTTTTTAAGTCTTCCCAGAAAGCAGTGGGTCATGTATATGAAGGCAAGAGTGTCTTCCTCCCACAATCAATTCTCAGTTGTTTTGTGATTTTAAGTTGTGGTTATAAAATGGACAAGAATATTGCTCCCGGCTTGGTGTTTTTTCTTCCTTTTGTCTGTTTTTGCTTCCTAGTCCCTCCTTGCTTTTAGTGAGAAGGCAGGAATAAAGCTGCAGTTGCATCAATTCTGTATTACCAAGAGCTACGGATGCCTGCACAGTCATGAGGAGGCAGTTTTCATTCCTTTCCTCCCTTTCTAGGTACTTTCACAGCAAGAAAGGGAAGGGTTCAGGCAGGGTAACTCCTCCTTGAGAAAACTTTTCAGTTGTTCTGCAAATAAGTGCACATTTCTTATGGTCTTAGGGAGCTATGGAGCTAGGTTGTACTGAAGCATCTCGTGGTTGCTCTGTCTCATTCTCACCATTACCTGATCCTGCTGGTGCTGAAAACCTGGCAGCTCCTCATGTTCTCCCTGTGCTTTTCTTCTTCACCCAGAAGCTGTAAACTCAGCAATGAAACACTGGCCATGCTGCCACAGGGAGGAACGACTGCAAAGGTAGATATTTAGGGAAGCAAAAATGGAGAAGAGATGCATGTGAACATTGCACCTGCTTTGAGGGAGCCTGAACTGAAAATCAGAGAAATAGCAAACCTCTCATTCAGACCTCAAACAGATCAGTGTTGGCCACATAAATTGCTTTTAATGCAGTGCAGTATCTCTGCTTACTGATAAAAATAAATGGCCTTCTCTATTAAAAATACTGTATTAACATATTTTAATGGCAAGTGATGCAGAATGACGTCAGCATTGGTTGTATAGATCTGTACCTACAAACAGACAAAATCCAGAAACTACTGAGTATTAGGGAACTTGAAGGAAATGTATTGTTTAGGTTTCCCCAGAATAATCATCATCCTAAGGGTCCACATAAACATAAATGCATTAGACAAGACCCTATACTAAGCTATATTGCTGCAGCGCCAAAAAATGTGAGGACAAAATTGCATTCATTAAAGGAGTCAGGGTAATAGTGCCTTTGCTACTGAGTGAACCTGACTGCTTCCTTCTCTCACACATATCCAAACAAGCATTTTCTAAAACTGAGAAGAGTTTTAGGAGTTGGGCCTAAAAAGATCTAAGTGCCCTCTTTTTAGGTTGAGTTCAGAGACAGTAGAGGGCACTTGGTATATTATCTTCTTAAAAAAAACCAAAAAACCCTTGCACTTCTTATACACCCTGGCCCTCTCTGCCTCCACAAGGCTTGTGTGGCTTTTCTTATTAGATTTGTTCACTCTCTGCTAAGTTTCCTAGAACATTAAAAACTTACTTACCCTCCTGTTAAAAATGCAGAAGCTTGCTGCTTCCGTTTTCTGTTCTCATGTGCTCTTTCTTGTACATCGTGTAATGCAGGGAACACCCAACACCAAACCTCTTAAAATCTTAATGTTAAATGTATGTGGAATGTAACAAAGAAGCAATACGATCAGCATATAAGAATTGGATCATGAATCTCATACTGGAAATAAGGTTACTTGAAAGCCAAGGCAAACTGGAGAGTGACCATCATGGATATTGTGTGGACACAGCAATGGGTGAAATGAATTGGAATTATACAACTATCTTTACTTATAGCATTCCCCTTTCAGAAAACAGAGGGAGGAATTTTATTTACAATATTTATTGCAAACTACTTCTGAAAGAAAATTTGTCTGGGAAGCTCCAGGATGGAATCAGATGAGATTTACCCAGTGAATCCTGGAATCTTCCATGTCTCCTGAAACAAGAATTGGAAACTGCCTTTGTCTTGACCCTCTATTTCTAAAGTCATAGTCCCCATGTGCAGCTACAGCCTCAGCTGCCGTTCTGTCTCCTACATAAATGTCTCTGTAGAAAGCAGGAGGGGTGATAGACAAGCTAGTAGATGGCACCGCCATAGATGCTTTCTGGAGCCTTCCTGTAAAGTACAAATGTCCTGAGGACTAACATTACTCTATATAATTGTTGCCAAATTAATCACAAGAACAAATTCTAGGTCTCATTCTTAAATGTATTTCTTCTTAAAAAAAAGGGAGCGGGGGGGGGGTGGGATGACACCAAACCACGCTCCTGCCCCCGCCCCCCAAAAAAAAAAACACAACAACAACAAAAAAAAGAATGTGCAAAGTGTTTTCTAAAGCCAACAATATAAGGAAAATATTACTTCTCATTTCCTAGGGTGTTAAACTAAATAGCTGGAAGTACAGGTAGTTTGAAGTCACATTTGGTAGTAGCAGAGCTGTAATATGGTACAGGACTGCTGCATTCAAAAATTTTATTCTTAGTTGCAAATCACTGATGTCTCTGCATTAATGACTTTGAAGATCACTGTTTGGCAGGATTATATTGGGTGGAACTGGAATAAAGGTCATCTGAAAACTGCACCAAACATACATCTGGATTCTGTCAGCCTGCTTTAGTTTTGCATTGTTCTCTTGTATTGGACTTTTAAGTTATCTCAGATAGACACTAAAATACACATAAAGTTGAAAAAATTATTTAAGACTGCTTTGCACAGAATTGATTGTACTATAGTGCCAAAGATAAACTAAATCTTGAGTGATATCGCCTTACTGGGGTTAAGTAGGTAGAGAATGGTGCTTTACTAACTTGAGCATGGGCCAGTATTGTTTTTTTAAAGGCTTAGTAGAACAAAGTTTTAGTAACAGATACAAAGAAGTTTGCTTTCCCAGAGCTTCAACCTCGGAGTAACAAAGGTCATTGCTAATCACTTTACTAATCTGTGTGGTAGCAGTTTTCTACCAAGGCATCATTCCAAAAAGTGGCTTCTGTTCAGCACTTCGCTTCAGGGCACCAGCCACTGTAGTGTAATCCATGAGGAGATTTATGGACCTCAGAGTGGGACTCTTTAAAAAACAATGCGTTAATCAGAGAGCCACTGAGTGAGCAAATGGGAAATGCTGAAGCTACGGAATTTCTTCTTTCTCTGGGTTGTGAAAGCCTTACTCAGTGCATCTTTGAGGATTTACACTTCTGGCCTCTCCCCTGAAGGTGTCTCTTCTTTCAAAACACTGCTAGACAGTTGTTCGGGATGGGGCTGGATCTAAATACAAGGTGAATGGGAGGCTGTGCAGCCCTGTAGCATGAGACCCAGGTGTGAGTGCTACACTCTGGTGTGCTGATGGACTCGGCTTCCCCCCATGAGAGAGTTCTATGTTGCTCTCAGCAAGTTGAGACATGGAATCCCTTCCCTCCTCTGCCTGAAGAGATCTATTTGCACATTTTTAACCTTCAGAAAACTGCTCTGCCTGATAAACTGCTGGGTATGCTGGTGTCATCCACTTTTCTCTCATCCAGCACATCCTTACATATGCCAGAAAAGGTGGAATAACTTTTACAGGGAGAATGGGAGAGTCTCAGCCACCACAGAAAGACCAGTGCTCTGCTAGAATATGGGATATGAAGAAAACTGAATCACTTCAAGATGACAAAGGCACTGAATCTTTGTATCCCATAACTTCAGTTCTTGGGTGATGTGACACTCAGCGTTTCAGTCTAGACTGTAGGATTCTGGCTATGGAGGGAACCCACACAATGCCTCTGTAGTACATAGGAGACTTATGCACCCTGAAGTAGGTCTTAGAAAAAGAAAAGAGGACAAAAAAAAGTAAAAGCAAATCAAACACAAGCCAGACAGATTCTTACTTGCACAGGCCACTGCTCCTTTGTAGGGAAAATGGGTACCTCTTCCAGTCAAGTTTGGAAAAGCAGCAAGAGCCCCAACTGCCAGATTTGGGAAATGAACAGAGGTATGGTTTAATGAATAAACCCCCAGCCATTAGGGCTGAGGAATACGCAGTGCTGTGGATCTTGAAAGAGCCTGGATGTGAGAGATGTTTTACCTTGATCTGCTCACAGTGTCAGCACTGAGTATTTCTATGTGCTGAGAAGTAGGACTTTGAATGTTCGGGGAACTCCACCAAAGAAATCTCAGGCTTGTTTAGGTATCTCAGGAGTTAGGTAGCAGCAGAATGAGGATAAGCCATATTCTGAAACAATGTAGCTGTTCTGGTTTAGACACCCTAGTTCTGTTTTTTGATCCAGTCCAAAGCTCAGACTCCATTTCTACCTTAAAAGAGAGAGGGAGTGCACTGTAATTGCATAAGTATGAGATATCCAGACAGTCTAAGTGAAATAATGTGTAAGAAATAGGCAGCTTTTTATCCAGCTGCAA